>NC_085001.1:19788893-20136393 GCF_963854185.1 Sardina pilchardus | reverse complement strand
TGCTCCTCTCAGCCTCTCCGTTGCTGAGTGAGGACCTTGCAAAAGGCACCAAGTGAAGTGGCTGAGACCAGCCACCACAGACCTCGGAGGGGATCGCGGGGCTGAGTGGGTTGGGGGTTGGGGAATGGAGAGGGGGGTGGGGGGTGTGCCATGATGCGCAGTGGGCACGGTGTGCGCGGGCGGTTCATTGCCCATGCAGGGCATCACCGCAGGAGGCACCTCAGGTGGCTGGCAGTGATGGATGCCAAGTCGGCGGTGCATTATTTCACCTTTTCAGAATGCATTTGAGAAGCGTCCTGTCAAAAGGCCACCGCTGAGCACCCTGGAGCTTCTCGGCCGCCCTCTCTCCACCACGACGCCTGCTTGCTGCTGCCGCTGCTGCTGCTGCTGCCGCCCGGCTTTAATGTCAGCTCGCGAGCGCGCGGCTCAAGAGGAAGCAGCGCAAAAACAAAAAATTTAAATGGCCACGGCCACAGAGGCCATCGCCGCTGACGTGAGGGGGAAGGGGGGGTCAGGAACAACGTGATCCCTTGTGATCCCACAGAGCCGGCTCAACTAAACCCCTCATTCACACTTGTGTGATTCACAAGCCAGCAAACAAAAATGTCCTCCCATTCGCGCCCTCTTTGCCATCACATTCCATCACAGTAAACAATCGGGGCAGCCGAAAACATCTGCCCTAAGCTGATTTTGTCCATTCTTATATGATCACTTTGTAACATTTTCCTTTTTTTTATCGTGTCATGTGTTTTAAAAATCGCCTTGGACATCCCTAGGCTGTGTTCAACCTTTCAGGTTATTTGAGGCAATTATGAGAAATGACAACGCGACTGCCAAGCGATGACACGTGTGGGGAAATGTGGGAAATTGGACGAGCCAACAGGAGAAGCAATGGATCATTCATTTTTGCCCTTTCTCTGCAAACATTGTTTATAGGCTTAACTCAATTTGGAGAGCGGAGATTGCATTGGCCATTTTTCAAGCCGCAATATCATTAGTGCAACATGACAGCAATTACATGGGGCACTTAATCCTCCCCACTCTAACACAAGGGCACCGGGGGGAAAAAATATTGATGATGGCAAGGGAAAGTGTTGACCATTTAATCGCTTTAGCAGTGACTGTTTCTGAGCCACCCAAAGTCAACAGGAAGACAAAGTACTCGCAGACGCTCCCAGTTCAAAAACTTTTCCTCCATCAAACGTTTTCTCTTCAAGTCCCGAATTCCCACGTCTTCGCTTTGTAAAATTCAAAAAGGGCTCTGTAGACTGAGAAAAACAAAGTCTTTCCTCGAGCACAAACACACCCACGGCGTCTGTTAACCCAACACAAAACCCCCTTTTCCCCCGTTCGCGCGCGCACCTATCCTCGGCTTCCCCCCTCGCACGCTCAGCCAACCTACAAGGTGTCTCTAACCTCCGCACACCGCTGCAGCGTGTGACACGTCTATATCGATGACACGTTAATTGCCTGCGGACTCGCGCAGCCGGGAATCAGCGGAGTCCATCGGCAGAGGGGGGGAGGGGGGGGGAGCAGGCTGGAGCGCTGACCCGACTCCTAAACACAGCTGGGCGGGGGAGATAGGGGCTGCGCTTATCTCTCGCTCCCTCCCCAGACTCCCAATTTATTGTCCTGACACGATAAGGGAGGGCCCCCGTACCTTACAGTGTGTGCCTTCCACGCCATTGATCACCCTGGATGGTAAATGAACAGGGGTCTTCGGTGCAGGGGGGTGGAAAAAGGTTTGACTCGCCACGCCGCATTTTAATCAGCCGCCTGAAGAACAGCAGGGTTTTTTTTTTCTCTCGTTTCCTCCCCCTCAAATTGAAGAAACATGTCTGTAAATGAGATGATGGCCACAGATAGGGGTTGTTTAAGGATATCTATTGCTAAATGGAGGATGTAGTGGGCTGGGTTGGGATGGTGCTGACAGTGCACAAGGTTCCTATCGCCAGCAACTTAATTAATTTTTGTACAGATTAGAAAAAAAGAGAGCTTGTTTTGTGCTAGGCTTCTTCGGACTGGTATGTTGTCATTGTTTTTGAGTTGTTTGTTTGTGTTTCTTTGAGTGTTGGTAGTATGCCTCACATGCTTGTGTTGTGTCTGTCTCTGTTTGTGTGTTGTCCTGTTTCCCCCGTCCGTCCAGGTCTCAAGCGCAGCTACACCTGTGATGTCTGCAGCGTAACGCTCAACTCGGTGGCGCAGTACCACGCACACCTGCAGGGCTCCAAGCACCAAAACAAGTAGGCAACGTGCTCCATAAATCTTTACACCCATCCACCCACCCCCCCAAACCCAAACCACCACAAGCACACACCTTCAAGACTCCATGCTGCGCTCTCACACTCTTACACTCCACACACACATACACACACAGACACACACACACCCCAGTGCGTGCTCAGCTCACAGGAAACCCCCCGGTTTTTCCATCTGCTCTACTAGCCCTCTGGTGGTGCTGCTGCTGCTGCTAAAGAAAGGTCGAAGACTAGAGCTGAACAAATATGCTGACAGTGTTTGAGAGTTTAAAAGAGAGAGTACGAAAGGTGCGAGCGATGGAGGAAGACTGTGGAGTGTTGTGGAGATGGGGAAGGGGATGCGGGTTTTTGTAGCATGCTGGAGGCTTCGATAGCGTAGCTTTTTTCCCCCCCTTCTCTTAGTCCATTACAGTTATTGGAAGCAATTACATCTTCAACTCATCCAAGTGCGCCACTGTCTTTTTTTTTCTGCCAGTGATTGCGCACTGGTACTAATCTGTGGCCATACTGCCCGAAGGAGCTAGCCATGCACATTAGGCTTGACTAACCATCAGCGCTTAGCAACTCTTAAGTGCTTAGCGCAAAAAAAAAAAAAAAAAAAACTTGAGTGAGTCAACAAAGAGTCAGCGTTCAGCGTACGGTCACCGTAGACACCGCAGACAAACAAAGCGTGCCTCTCTCCCCGTCGCAGATCTGTTTGAATCACCTGCGACTGTGCGCCGTCTCAACAGATATCTGTCACACAAACACGCCGTGCCCCGCGGATAGCCACGAGACGTGACAAAGAACGAGGGCGTTTGCCGACTGTGAATGCGCTGAGCGCCGGAAACCATCAAGCGCACGAAGCAATTGCTTTGGAGCCCGGCGAGGAAATGACAGCTCCTAAAACAGACGAGGGTACAGGGGGGTCCACCAGGGAATGGAGCTCCTGTACTGTAAGCTCTCCTGAGCTCACAGCGACTCGGGCGGAATCTGCATTGTGGAATTCAAATGCAGCCACAAGGCGTGTGTGTGGGGGAATTACTTGTTTCCCGTTGGGACGGTTTCCGCTCCCCCACAGACAAACTGATGTACACACATACACATAAATATGTGTGTGCGCGCACGCACACACCCGCTCATACATACACACACATGTCCTCAGGGATGTGGGTGAGGAGAAGGGGGGGTGGGGGGGGGGGGGGGGGGTAAGGCAACGTGACGTTCTGTGCCACGCTGCATCGGCAGAGCCACTCTGCTCTCCAGTCACGCTCGCCTAGAACGCAGGAGGGGGGCTTTGCCATGCTTCTGATCCTCACACCTCCTTATACCCCCCCCCCCCCTTCAAACCAGCCCCCGGGTGGGAGTACATACAGACACACACACACACACACACACACACACACAGTAGGCTACTGTGCTATGGTCCACCCTCTCCATCTCTACCCCTTGCCCAATCTCCCTCCTCTCTCCCTCCCTACCCTCCACACCCGTCCCCCTCCTCCACCACCACCACCACCACCACCTCCACCCTGGTCACTCTTGTCCCTGATGCCTGGGACCCCCCCATAGGGTGGGGGTGAGTGCTTTGCTCTCAAAAGGCATGATGCAGCAACGCTGGACCTCCGCCCAGAATACCTCCACTTTCCCTCCAAAAAACCAAACACTGCCTCCTCCCTCGCTCCCTCTCTCCCTCTCTCCCTTCCTCCCTCTCTCCCTCCCTCCCCCACCCCCCGGTGCATCCACGCCGCCGCATCCTCTGTCGGCTGTATTTAGGTCATTTCATGGCAGTTTATCCGAATATAATAAAGGAACGTCTCCCTGAGCTAGATCCCAGTGGAGCGCGGGAGAGTGCTATTCTCTCCTTTTTGTGAGTGTTTCAGACATCACCGATGGCGCTGAAAAGAGGATTTTAAAAAAGGAGAGAGAGAGAGAGAGAGAGAGAGGGAGAGAGAAAGATATAGAAAACTACTAGTCCTAGTTAGGAGCATAATCCAGTCTGCTGCTTTCCAGTTATTCTGATGTTGTAGCGGCGACGTTTTTGTGTTGAAGAAAACATCCCAGTGTTACTAGTAAGCACAATCTGATATGACCACTGTAGATGCATGTCCCAACAGCAGTAGTGCAGCGAACAGGACTACACTGTGTGTGTGGGTGTGTGTGAGAGAGAGAGAGAGAATGTGTGTTTGTGTGTGTGTGTGTGTGTGTGTGTGTGTGTGCGTGCGTGTGTGTGTGTTTGTTTGTGTATGTGTGCGAGTGTGTGATGTGGTGAGTCTGGAAACTCAATGAATAAGTTCAATTGTGACCCTGCGAGGGAGGAACGGAAAAACAAATTAGCCAGTCACGACGGGTTTCCTGACGAGCGGCCTGATCAATACACCGCTAACAAGCTCGGCCACAACAGCACACCAGTGCAATCCCGGCCCAAGTGCATTAAATCAACTATTGTGCGGCCGGCAGATCTAAAGCGCCCCATATTTCCATATTAAGAGCAGTACGTGATTGAGAAGGCCAATTTCCCTTGCATATCCCTGGCTTAATGTGGATGTCCGTCGTCTTGGCTCTCATCTCGCGCTGGCATGAAAGCAGTTTGACAAATGCGTCCTTGTGACTGTAGAGGGTTGTGGCAGGGCACGGGACAATGTGACAGAAATAGCGGTCTGCCAGTGTAATTTCCTTAGCTTGGGGAGAGTGATGGGCTGGCTTTTGCTGACTACAGCAGAATGCACTCGGGGGCCCTCAAATGACTAGCCAGACAGCATTTAAATACGGGACGCGAATGACAAAGTCAGATTATTATGAAAATGAACCCGAGGGAACTTTGTGCTGTTAATTACAAAAAGAGAGGACAAAGGAACAACCACTTTCTGGAGGAGGGGAGATGTATTTTTTTAGCCGCCTAGTCTAACCTTACCCTGTACAGAATTGTCTGAAACACATTTATTTGTAGACACATCACTGGCTTTACCTGCCCGCGCATAGTTTTTCATGATCTTGTGGCATTTGTAGTGGTTTGAGAAACATACACTACTCACAAAAAGTCAGGGATATTCAGTGAAATTTCAGGATAGAACTAAAATCCACTATAACCTTTACAAGTGAACTTAATGTGACCTTTTCTACATTTTTGAAAACGCATGTCCCTAGGGGTGTCGCGATTTACCGGTATTATGATAACCGCGATGATAAAATTTGAAAATATGAATATCATATAAATATTGTATAAACGATATTATCGTATGACACAATCGTTTTTACACAAATAGGCTTTTCGTGATTGTTGTTTCTCCATCTCTCTCTCTCTCTCTCTCTCTCTCTCTCTCTCTCTCTCTCTCTCTCTCCCTCCCTCCAAAAAGTCACACACACAACTGTGGTCCGTGTTTGTTGACATTTTTTCCTGCTCGCTCCGGTAGCCTACAGCTGCTAACTTATAGCGATATCGATGAACTTTTTTCCCCAGCCAAAAAAGTGTCAATTGTAACTTGGTGATGATCAGCTGATCAGATGATCATGCATATTAGTGCAGCGTTTCTCAAACTATGGGCCGCGCAAGGTAGAGACTGCTGGTCCGCGAGACATGGAGTGAAATTAGGACCGGTGCGTCACCTGATAATTTGCTGCGCAATTGATCAAACAACCGCGGACCGACAGAAAAAGAAAGCAAACGTTTCTGCACTCAGGAGGAAATGCTGGCTAATTCGACGTGATTAAACAGACATAGGCTACAATTAAGTGGTGGCATTCATTGAATGCATGCGTGTGCGCATTTGCGTGACAGAAACTGAAACTACACGATAACGTAACGTTGGTGGCAAAGCTCCGCTTCAACCTGTCGGAAGGCTATTTAATTATTTAACATTTAATAGAACAACGTGGATTCTCGCAACTTCCATAAAAACAGAGCAGAGACTGTAGGCCTACAATACATTATTTAGCATTGAGTATTGCTTAGTCAAATTTGAATACCGTAACATGGTCAGAAGATTGTAGCCAGTCTTTCATCTAAAGATCTCCAGATTTACGCCTATCTGCATGGCCGTTTACGATAAACAAAAGTTGGTATTGTGTTTCCTGAATCCTTACATTCAAGCATTCAAATGAAATTTCATTATCAACCATATTAATTTGTTCTCCATTTGCCTACCAGAGTATGATGCTTGCATGAGGGAAACATCCCAAAACAACAGCACCCATATAGTTGCTGTTGTTTTCAGAAGTATCTCTCATGCAACCATGCAAAGGCAATGGACTATTAAAATTATATATTATAGTAAAGCAGGCCTCTGATGTGCGGACATGTGCATATGTGCATGTGCAGTTTTCACAAACTTCTTGAGCAGGGTCTTCAGGAGTTTTCGAAGATGGAGAAGGATGTACAGTACCTGCTCTAGTAGGAACTGCAGCTCGTTCTTTCAAATAGTATGTTTAGCAGCCAGAATTTCAAAATGTTCATGCTCTGTTTTGTCCAAATGATGTCTGTCTATATCCCTTGCACTTGGAGAAAACGGAAATGTTTCATTTGTCCCGTGTTTCAATCGTCCAGGTTGTACCTACTCATTGAATCAAAAGCTTTACTTTTAAATGTCTAACAACCTGTTAAAATATACCAGAAAATTGGGTCTAGCTCATCATTTTCTGTCTGGGGGAGAGCCCCCAGACCCCCCACTGACCTATCCCACCCACTCTCAAAAAGCCTCCAATGCCTTGACATCTTTTTATCTTTTTTTTTTTTTACTATAGATATCGTGATAATATCGTTATCGTGATATTTTTTGACATGATAATCGTATTGTGAAATTTTGATATCGTGACACCCCTATGTCCAACAGTTCAATGTTTCAGTACTTTGTGTAATTATACCCAAATGCCAGATATCCCTAGCTTTCTGGGAGTAGTGTATGAAGTTATTTGAAGAATAGACTATTAGAAGGTTCCCTGAAATGATCCGAACTTGTTAAAAAATGAACATGGTCTATGATAAAAAAAAATAATAATAATAAAAAAATCTACTGCCTTTGATGAGGAAAAACTTTTCTTATAATAAATTATTTTGCATGGCCCATAATAGCTGGGGATGAGACTAAGGCTCCAAGCCTGGTGCAAGTAGAGGAACTCAGTCCTAAAATTTCGTCCTCCGTTAGGGACAGGGTCAAGCCAAAGTGACAAGCTTATTACCATGCCATCACTGGTTCATGGTCATGCCTCTCCACCGAACACACACACACACACACACACACATAGACGCACACACACACACACATACACACACACACACACACACACACACACACACACACACACACACACACACACACACACACCCCTGTGTCTCTCTTGCCCATATGTGCTGGTGCAGTGCAGCGATGCATTAGAGTCGTGCACACAAGCCGACGAATGCATCTGGGGGTCTAGAGACGGGCACAGTGACACAGTGATTTGTTAGTGCCGCTTTCTCGTCCCTCCCAGTGCCGCCTGTCTAACTGTCCTCTGGCCCCCACAGCTTTGCCACGAAGGTTATTTGTCACTTTGTGCCGTTAAAGGGATCATTTCGTGTTTAAAAAAATAATAATGATTAAGACGTCACATCACGCAGCTATCTGGCAAACTGCGCGCAGGTTGGAACAGTGCCGTGGGCGGCACGTCTACAGTTTTTGAGCCGCTGGAGTTCGCTCTGTGTGCAGCTTTATTTTCCTGACCTTCAAAGTCCTGCGCTGTCTCATCACGACAGTGTGAAGATTTAAAAAGAATATGTTCAATCCCCCGCACCGGTTCTTTTGTTGTCGTCTGGCCAAGAAGTCCCCCCCGTTCAAAATGTGCTTGCATGCTCGCAAGCGTTTCAATTTTCCACCTCCTCAGACTTCCCCTCTTTTATTATTGGAGGCAGAAATATTGCTTAGATTTCCAATGTGACCACTGAGAGCAAGTGATGTCGTGTGTGACCACCATTGTTTTTTTTTTTAATGAAAATGCATAGTATGGCAACTGTAGCATGAAAATATCTAAAGCGCTCCGAACTCAACCACCAAAAGCTGTCAGACAGATGCTGGCTGATTCATTCTGTTTACACGCGTGCCACTGATGGCTGCTGGTACCCACACCACCCAGGCAGGGACTTGAAACGGAATGCTAGATCACGTGAAGGCCTGTTTCTGGAAGGTTCCATCCCCCCCCCCCCCAATCCATCCTCCATCACCTGTGTCCCTGCGGCTACTCTTTGCCTCGCCGCTGTCCCCGTGGTCACCCATTGAGGCGGCAACGGCCCCTTTCATCCCTGCCTGACCACCTGCTGTTTCTGCCACGCAGCCTTCCCCCTACCGCAAAGCTAAACAGATGTGCTTTGCTCCATAGGTTTCCAGCCTCCTCCTTTGATATCTCTCTCCAGCCTGCCCACCCGAAAAGCCCATTTGCCTCTCCATCTCGACCTGCCCCCCCCAACACCCCCTCCTGAACGCAGTCATCACAGACTTTCATTGTCTGGTTGTGCCAACGGAATGGGTGTTTTTTTTTTCTCTCCCCTTTCCCTCCCTTGAGTAATTTGAGGTGCTCGCAGAAAAACAAACACATTTACGCTCTATAACTCGCACTGAAACCTGTCTTATTGACTTTCACCATCTGAATAAACAGACCAGGGCCAAGCTTCTCTCTGTAGTATTTGCTGCTGCCTCACATTTCATCTAAACAGCAGCAAAGACTCTCACAGACTTCCTTTCCCATGCCGATACTGAATCAATGAAACATTCAGATCGTTATCGTCATCATCAGCATCACAATGATATTCATAGAGTACTGAAATAGTCTAGTCTTGAGTCGGACTGTGAGATGGAATTTTGAAGGTCGTCATACAAGAGAGTCACAGAAACTTCTAATGGAATAAACTCAGTACTGTGAGCAACAATACTACCCTGCAATCCATTTAAGATAGATAGACTGAAAAGGGCTACTAAAAATAGGAAACAGTTGTGCTGTTTAGGCGAGTCTCCAGATGGCATTGAGACATGGATTGTTTGCAGGTTTGCACTGATTGCAGAAGGAGGCAGGTAATCAGCACATATTGTGAAAGTAATGCATGCAATGAAGGCTGTTTATTGACTTTTGCATCTGTTGTGGTTTAGTGTGAATAGCATATACAGTAGTCCATATTTTTAAGGTTACATTAGATGAGAATGAAAACAGAGAAACATTAACCAGTTACTGTTGCCTTATGACAGGACCATTTCGAGGACTCTCAGATTGTCAGTTGAGGTGCTCAGGTCAAATTAGTGGATCTGGGCCCGTATTCACAAAGCATTTTATCTTACCACTAAGAGTACTCCTAAATCGCGCTAGAAGATTTTAGTTAGGAGTTTTCCCTTAAAAGTTATTCACAAAGCCTTTCAGACCTACTTTTAGTAAGGAGAAACGCCCACTCCTAAACTAAAAGTGAGTCTTCGTTGCTATGGTTGACGTCATTACTCATGCACGAGCTTGATGAAAGTTACCACCTTGATTGGCTGGTGATTATAACGCGGGAATGATGGCAAAAACCTCCCCTACGATGACGAGTTGAGTGACAGGTGTCAGGTCTTAGCTGGTGAGAATGCGTGCGCTATGTCGGACTGTGAAGGATGGAAGATGATGAATAAATGGGTATAGCCTAAATTAATAAAGAGTAGGCTAAAGCAAATAGCCTAGGAGCATAATGAAACACGGACTGGAGCAGTAGCCTATATTTGCAACATGGTTTAAATTAATCTGTATGAAAGCACGTAGCCTACATTCGCGAAGAGGATAGCCTAAACAATTTAATTTAATTTAGCCCTACAAGGACACGTTACATTTAGTTTAGGCTACATGCAGTGGTGGTTTTTTGATTGTCGGTGGCGTTATTGCATCTCTTAGTTGCAATGCACAATGATTCCCTCGCATGACAGCTCCTGTAACCGCACGGTCATTTCACTACATCGCGACGTGAAATGCCACTAAAAGCGGTTTGTGAATAGGTCTTACTGAGTTAGGAGTCCTCTCGACTTCTTTTAAGCTGTCCTAGACTTAGGAGCTACTCTTAGGCTTAAAATGCTTTGTGAATTACTTTTAGTGAGAAAGATTAGGAGTCCTAAAGTTAGGAGTGACACGCCTTATTATTTTTAGGAGTTTCTCCTAAATTCGCCAGTTAGGAGCTACTTTTAGCCCTAAAATTCTTTGTGAATATGGGCCCTGACCTCTTGCTTCGTAGGTCAAAGTCACTATTAAAAGAACCGTGCAGCATAGTCATGGTAGCAATATAGATGTCTCTACAAAATGTGCCATGCTAGTTCTACTGTCTAGCAATGAGTTTTAATCTAAATGTGACCAAAGCAAGTGTATATTCACTTCACCGATTAAAATAGAAATGTAGATGGAATAATACACATTTGTACTAGCCATATATAGTCTACAGATAGAGTCAAACTGCATGTGCTTTTGCAACACTTCTGAGTTAATTATAATTATAAAAGCACTTTAAATAAGACAAGATCATCAAGTGCAGTGAAGGCTGAAAGGTAAAAGCTCAGAGCTGTTATTTTCTACAAAAATAATTCCTTTCGGGTCGAAGCTGTACCAATGTACCAATTATCGCCTAATTTGTTGGAATGCCACATACAGTAAGAGAAGCATTTGCCAGACACATCACTGATCTCACCGTTGGAAGAGCACTGAACAGCCGCTGTGTACAGCATCTGCCTGTATTTTCTTCGCTTTGACATCTGTAGTACACACAATTCCTTTGAAGCTCATGAATTGATTCACTGACAACCCTGTTTCCCCTGTGAAGCCTCGGAGATATCCAAGGGATTATGTGCCGCTTTAACCACACTAAAAGTACCTCAGTAACTTCGAAGGCCACAGACCCAGAGCCTCTTAGCATACAGACATAATTAAATCGAGGACAGCCCATGCATACCTACGACTGTGCACATGTCCTCAAAAGAAAGGCCAGTCCTAAATCAATTCCGACACTTCATCTCATTGCAATTTGAAATGCCGAAAAAGTGCGTGCATGCAAATTTTTTCCGCCATTGTGTTCCGGGACTCGCTGATGAGCTGCGCCACTCAAAAGCAGGCAGTGCAGCAGCATCGAGGCCTTATGAATATGAAAGTGCCGTGCTTCGAGAGGACAGGCAGGGGGGGTAAAAATGTATGCAGTGTTTGGGTCAAGGCAGGCAACAGACCGTGTGTCGATGGTAGTACGAGCGAACATATGGAGAATCCTAGAGAGAGTTCCTTTTTACTACTAGCATAAATCTGGCAACTCACAGTCTGAGCTCCGAGTCAAGAAAACAGTGCCAGGGGGAGGGACAGAGGGGAAGCGGCTATAGAAACTGATTCCGAGAGCACTATCCGAAGCTATTAAATCCCTAACGTCTGGTGTGGCTTGGGGCAAAATTTCTTCCGAAAGGTACTTAGATTTTAAATTATTGACCAAAAAGTGTAGTTCTTTCCTCACAAGCACAGGCAATCATTGAGAGTGGAAGGTGCGTGTGTGTGCTGGGGAGGGGGAAGGGGGTGATCTGCTCCTGTATTATGGCTGAGCTATTACTCACAGCAGGGGGTTCCTGTCTGAAGTGTCTATTTTACCGTTCAGTGAAGTGTGTCTAGAGAAACAATCGGATGACTTTGTGTAAGTTAATCTCCTGTGGAATGTCTAGAAGGCAAAAAAAAAACACATCAAAACCATTGAAGCACAAACTGGAAGAGAGCATAGAAACCCAAGCCAAATGGACATTGTGTTTGTTGAACTAGGCTTCCTCTGTTCTGTAACGCCGCTCATTCTGTGCTTCTGTTTTGCTTCCAAGCCTCTGGGTTTCATCGTGGCAACAGATGAAATCTTTTGTCAGTAGCTTATGAAATTAGTCCATGTCACTAGCTAAATCACCGCTCGTGCTATTTTCCCCGGCCCTTCATATTCACAATAAACGCACCAGAGCCCCTGATGGAGATTTACCATATGTCGAGTGGAACCAAGTGAAGAAAATAGCTCTCTACAGCAGGCCCCTCCACCGCAGATCTAGAGGGCAGGGGGAAAAAAAAAATAAAGGAGCGTTTGGTGCAGTTTTCTATCCCAGTGGGTCGTGCAGTAAAGTATGGCTCATTAGCGCGATTAGAATTAACATAAATAACCTGCCCAGTTATGGAGGAAGAGGGAAAGGCAGGGAATGCAGGCGCATGGAAACCAGCTCGCTAGCTCGCTTGCTTTTGTCCGCAGTCGATTGGATCATTCATTAAACTAACACAAATTATCGTTAAACACCATGCGCCAAGAAGCGCGGTGTTTACAACACGACAGGCGCACCGTTTCGAGCTCATTATTCATTCTTCATTTTCAACCTCTCGAAAACTTGCCTTTAACCCTGGCACGCCGGGAGTCAAGCGATAACGCCGCGTTACGACATTCTGCCGCATAAATGTATGAAATCCAGCGGCGGGGCTCTCAGGTGGTGTAGCCGCTTCTTCTCCAGCTGCACCCACTGAGACCATGTAACTCACACCCACTTTGCGATACATTAATTATGAGCCAGTTTGCCTCAAGAGGGGAAAAGAAAAAGCCTTGATGTTGGTCGCGCACACTTTTTTTTTTTTCCTCCACTTTTCCTCTGACTTGGTTGGCCAAGGCGGAGGAGCCGAAAATTGAATTGGGGTGAGGGGTGTGGGGGCGGGCGGGCGGGCTGGCTGGTTGGGCTGGAAGCGTTCTGAAGGGCCATCCTCCTGCTGTCTCCCCTCTGAAGCAAGGAGGCCCTTTGAGGACTGGCATTTTGAAGTGGAGGATGGGAAACGGCAGGGGGCCCCGAATGCAAATTGCGCTTTTAGGGAGCATCAGGTGACAGGCGCGTTTGAGTTTTGTCACAGCCATTGTGATTAACGTCTCTTCTATTTTTTTTTTCTACCACTTTCCTCTTCCACTTTGTCTTTGTCTCTTTCTCTTCTTCATTGTCTTCCTCTTTTTTCTTCTTCTTCGTCTTTCGCTCTTGTCTCACAGACTTTTGCATAATATGTGCTTAACACTGCTCAAGCTGGCATTCAGTTCTCATCACCTTTCTATACCAACTGTCAAATATATTGACAGTGGAAATGATAGCTGAGGTGGCCATGCATTAAATGGAAGGCTATCATGAGCATTTGCAGTCAGAATTTAATTACCACTGTCAATCTGTCAGGATTGTGTGTGTGTGTGTGTGTGTGTGTGTGTGTGTGTGTGTGTGTGTGTGTGTGTGTGTGTGAGAGGTGTGGATGGGGGGATGGGCGGTGGATAGGGTGTGTGTGTGCATTTGTGTGCGTCTTTTATGTGTGGTGTGTTGGTGTGTGTGTGTGTCTGTGTGTGTGTTTATATGTGTGTGTGTGTGTGTGTGTGTGTGTGTTTCTGAACCATACTGTACCAATCACTGCATCTGCTGCACCAAGGCAGCCTCATCACTCCATCATCTCTAGCCTCATGGCTCATTTGCATACACTGAGGGCTCAAGAATGGGGTAGAGTGCAGTACTCTAAAATCATGAAACCCAGATCTCAAGGAGATCTCTCTCTCTCTCTCTCTCTCTCTCTCTCTCTCTCTCTCTCTCTCTCTCTCTCTCTCTCACCTTCACTGTGTTCCCTTGAGTATCATAGCCTCCTGGCGTCGGTGCGATGAGATTAGAGACCGCTTTGTAATGAGTTTGGAGATAAGCAGTCCAAGACCTGTGCTCTGGCTTTAACCGTTTCTCTCTGCCCGCACTGATATCTTTACTGTAGGTGGATTAAGCGCCAGTCCCATCATTCAGGCTCTGAGAGTGAACACAGAGAGAGCTGTGGGGAGAGCGAGGGATGGCAGTGGTGGCATTTTTTAAAAAGTTGGTTTGACTTGAAACAAGACAAACGGCAGCCTCGGAGTGCCACTTGTACTGCAATGAAAGACAAATTTCTCCACTCTGTGACAGCGATAATAGTATAGCCAAAAATGATTTTTTTGTTTTTGTTGTCGGGGTTTTTTTTCCACACTCTGAAGCTTCATTTGGGGGATTTCAAACAGACCATTCCAAACTCGTTGTGCTCAGATGAGACAAAAACTCGGCCCCTTTTTTGTTTTGAAATATATATTTTTGAAGGTCTTAAAACACTGAAACGCCGACCGCCTATGCAGCTGTGCTCGTTTGGCAGGTGTCCCGTCCTGCTATGGATCAACATCAGCTGGCAGAACTTGAAGGGCTGGAGTGTCTGACAGGGGCCTTGGTACCGGACTTCTACTCTGGGACTGCGCTAGCGCCCTCCAGCTGACCTCGAACAAAAAAGTTTGAGGGAAAGTGGACTGAATTGCCTTAAATATAACAACCTGAATGCTCATTACTGTATGTGAGGCAGTTCCACGTCTCCACAGCATTTTTTCTCCATCTGTCCCAACTAAGGAAGACTGTAGCACAAGACATTATTTCAAATGGTTTGAGTGCAGCAGGGTACCCGGTGGTACGGTAGGTGGTACGTGAGTAGCATTGCAATGTCTCTGTGCTTATTCCAGGCAGGACAGAAAAAGAATGAAATTTCTTCATACTCTGAATAGATTTGGACCTGCTCAGCTTGTGAGCTGAACAGACACTGGGTAACCAACACGGCAGCAGTAGCAGCAGCAGCAGCAGTATCACGAACACCCATCCTCCCAGACTTTCCTCAGTGGTATTATAAATTAGTCATTAAAGGGAGCTTGAATATGGCGAGATGCACGAAGCCTCTTGCTCTGATTGCTGTGATGATGAATAAATGCTTGTACAATGATGAATGTGAAAATTTGAAACATGACATTGTGAAGACAGAATATGTGATTTTTTTCTTCTTCTTCTCTTGCTCTCTTGCTCTCGTTCTGTCTCTCTCTCTCTCTCTTTCAGCCTAAAGAATCAGTTGTGTGTCCAGTGAATCTAGACGAGAACCCACGATTGGATTGATGTCAGACAAGCTGTGGTCGGCTTGCCCTGCTGTTCCTGCCTCTTCCCGTATCTCCGTTATTTTCATCTTTTCACTCTCTCTTTCTCTCGCTGTCTTTCTCTCTCACACACACACACACACACAAACACTCTCTCCCTCACTGCAAACGCACACACACACACACACACACTTTCCATCATACATTTACTCTCTGTCTGTTTATGCCCATGCCAGTGTAGAGAATGGACAGACTCTCATTTCCATTTAATCAGCTCTCTTTGCTCGCTACAGTCCCCTCGACTTCTCAGATGCAGTCTTCATTGCGACTCCTAGATACCCAGCAATATGTTCATTGCCCTGCAGTCTATAGGCTAAAATATGGAAAGGGCATGCGAGACTACCTAAATGTCGCTGTAAGGGTGAAATGAAAAATGTAACGGTAACTTCATCATTTCCCATACGTCCATTCTGTCGATCACAGATGGTTTTTACAAACATGTGTATGTATCGTCATGTTCCAACTTTTCAAATTTCTTTTTTTTTGCTGACTAGCATATAGGAGGAACATCAACACTGCACATCATAGCATACAGAACACCAAGTTACCATCTTAACCACACAAAGATACAGTAGCATTTAAATCACCACTTCCACCTTCAAGTTCTTTGTCTTCTATTAGGACAGAATCGTTTTGATTTATGGAGCTAAATGTCTGCGTAAAGATGTGCTACAGGGTATTGCAGATTGCTCTTTTGAGACAGATACGAATTATTGCACTCAATGGCGATAATTGCTATTTGGGCAGTAATAATTGATTTCTGATGGAATAATATTTCAGCTCAGTTCAGCGGCTAGAAGAGTGTGACAAAACTGCAAATTGCAAGGCACTCCCAAATGCAAAATAACAGAGCTGAGAGATGGGGAGATGAAAGCAGCTTGACTGTGGGTTGGGTTCTCTTCTTTTTTTCCTCCTTTTTTTTTTGGGGGGGGGGGGGGTTAGTGGGGGGTGGGGGTTGCATTTCATCTAAGAGATCTTGTTTTCCTGCTCCTTGATCTTAGACCAACAGACCAACAAAATCTACAGTGACTAATGACTTTAGGTTGCACTCACCATCCGCTGTTTGTCTCAGGGAGGTTCCTACGGTTAACAAGGGCATTTTCTGTGCTGACTTCGAAAATTGCACATGCAGGGCTTGTTTGACTTCTAAAGAGCTGTAGTCAGATTCAAGCAAAGCCCGGCGTGAAGAACAAAAACAAATGTGTTGCAATGCCCCTGCAAGTGAATTGCACCTGTACGAAGAGAGAGTTAATTGAAATGCATTTGTCATTCAACACACAGTTCTTAGAGCCACTACTGACGCTAACTGGTACACTGTAAAAAAAAAAAAATGATGTCTTTTACCATGAGGTCCAGGCACATGGAGTAGAAATGAAACTATTAATGGTTGTTTTAATAGTGGTTTGTATGTGAAGAGAAGTATCAGAGTATTTATGTTTGCAAATGAAGATATATACTGTACTTAGAGGATATATTTATTTATTTTGTTGGATTCACATAAAAGTTACAGGTAGCAACTGCCTTTTCATGTGTGCTATATTTGCGATACGGTGTGATTTTAATTCAGATTGATTTATTTGTTTCTATGTTTGGGAAGATATCACACACTACGATGGGCATTGTCTTTTTTATGTTTCTTCCCTAGCTTTAAAGGACTTGTTTTCCTAAGCATCAGTCTGGCGTGTTTATAGGCGACAGAGAGCGAAATAGGTTCATCTACAGTCATCCATTCCAACCCATGATCAACTGAAAACCAACTGAGCCTCGGACCACCCAGAGCCAGGGACCTTTTCTGATGGCCTCAGTCCAAAACTCAATGTATATACTGTTTTTAAAAAGTACTCTGTGCACGAACCAGTTTGTTGATGTACTGCAACTGTCAATTCATTGTATGACTTTTACTACATGAAGGGCCAAATTCTGAGAGGTGTATTCTCACACGCAAATGTATATGTACTGGCCAGGCCAAAACACAGGACAGAAGGGGGAAACTATTCAATTTAAAATGAATTCACATGTGTCTCACATTTCTAGTGACCTTATTTTATGGTGTGGAGCATTTTCTCTGTGACTTGGCCAGTTTTTTTTTTCTTTTTTCTTTTTTTTTTTTTTTCTAATTTTCTTCATTTGTCTTTAGCATCGCAGTGGTAATAGCGAGTTTCTCCAATGATGCAGAGGAAGACCATCCCTCATGCCTTCCCCCCTCTTCTTTGTGCTCTGGGTTATGTCTAATGTGTCTTCTGGAAAAATAAAAGACATTTGCAACCCTCCCTCCTGCCACTCCCAGTGACTTTCCTTGTGCTGAAAAAAAAAGTAGCTTCCTGATAAGACTGACTGCATGCTATGTCCTTTTAACTACTCTGAGTGCGTGGCACTTATTTAAGTGTCTCTCTTGATGTCTCTCCATCTTTGCCGAGTGTAAAGCTTCTCAATTAGTCAAAGGCTAATGTGCTCGACAACAGGTATAGCCCAAAGGCGACATCGGTACCCAGTTTGACTCTTAAAGCTAAAGCATCAACCCCACTGACAAATAGAGTTCCCATCCTGCTGGTGTGGTAGAAAAAGGTGAAAGTGCACGGCGACGCGACGCCACTTAAAAAGTGCACCTCCCGCAGTCCCCGCAGACGTCAAAGAGCTATTTATTTGATAATGAACTTCTCTAATGAAATTTTCTCACACCGCACGGCTTTCTGCATCCTGACCCATCGAGATAGATCGTTCTAATTAACTGATCTCGACGACGGCACCTCGTCGGGAGGGCAAAGTCATTAATTCACTCATTTCAAATTTAAATAATGGAATGGAAGTGGGCGAGGGGCGTCCAAATGGGATTTCTCACGGGTGGGAGTGGACGTGTGATGAAGCGCATGTGTGCATTACATGAGCCGTGATTGACCTTAAAGGGGTCATTGAAGACTAATAAGAGTGTTATATATATATATATATATATATATATATTTATATATACACACTGTATAAATTATATACTGTATATATAATTGTATGCAAACTCAAGTCAAACTCATCAATTATAGTTACCCTTTCACCCAGTGACATGTTCATGAACTGAGTGCCGATTACAGTCAGGTAGAGGTAGAGGGCCGGTTACATACAGTATGTTTACACCATCTGTTTCAAAGGCCTACTATTGCCTTCAGTGATCCTCGTTTGCACCTATTCCTTGTACATGTTTCACTAGGAACATTGCTAATGTCTCGCTTGGACAGTTTGTTGAGTCATCTGATTGAAATGCGTAATATCACAAAGCATTACCTCTGTTAAAGTGCCCCCTCAGTCAAGATATCAGTTAAAACTTTTGTAATCTTTTAATATGAACAGTTTCCAACATGAGACTACTCTATGACTTGTAATAATACTTTATACGGTATCTGCTATGGTCGTCCAACAGTGATGAGGTTAACCTCATTCAGATATGCCAACTAGTGTTGGGGGTTAGTGAACTACATAAAACTAGTAGTTTAAACACATTACATTCATATTTGCAGTGAGTCAAGTCATTTAGTTGTTTTCCCCATTGAGTTACTTCTCTCGTCTCAAGATTATGCAGGGTTATGCCAAAACTGCCTGGCCCATTTTCATGCAATTTGATGAAGCGGTGTAACATGGGCCAAAGACGAGCCTGTTAAATGTTGGAGTGGACCAGAATCATGGGGTGGATTCACAAATGATTTTGATCTTCAGTAGTGCTGCCAGATAGGGCATTTGGCCTTGGCAGAGGTCTGCACTCTCTGTACCCCACCTAGTTAATTTTGTATCACATGCATATTATCAGTTTGATATTTCTCTTTCTTACAAAGTAGTTTGTACTACTTTTGCTTTTTTAATAACTTTAGTTAGCCAAGATAGATTTCTCACTTAGGTACCTTTACTGCAACTTTTTTTTAACCTCAAAAGGACTATCGTGCCTTCCAAAACGCCTCCAGTATGATCTTGGTGTATATTTATGAGAAGCCAAGGAAAGATTCGGGCACAACAGGAGAAGTGGGCCCGTGACGACGAAGTGCAACCTTGAGTGGGTGAACCGTGGCGGAGTGATTAAATGCGCTGCACGGACAACGTCGTGAGCAAAATGGCTCCCCCAGCCATGCAGCACAGACTCTCATTGTTTCTGGGGCTTGTTTGTTTTGCCAAGATGGCGCAGCGTGAGGATCGCCTGGTGCATCCCCCTCCCCTCTCCACCTTCCTTTTGTGTACAAACACGCAGCGGAGCGAAGGGCCGTAGGCTGGAAGAGCGAGCACCAGAGCTGCGGAGTGTGTGGAGGGGGCTCTGGCCCGGACGGAGCCCTCTCTGGGATGATGAATCAGGAGTTATTGGGGTTGTTTTCTTTCTTTCTTTCTTTCTTTTTGGGGAGGGGGGGGGGGACGGTTGAAGAGGAATCTCTCGAATCTCTCCACAAAATGAGAGAGAGAATGAGTTTGTGAGGAAATGAAAATGTAAACACTCAAAGGAGGGGGAAGTCCAAAGGCTTTTGTCTCAGTATTCTTGGAAGTGTTCAGAAGCGCACGCTAAATCCAACCGTAGCCCATAAAGATGCTGTCATCCATAGCCTCTAAGTAAGAACTGTAATTAGGGCCTCCTTTTCCATAGCAGGAGGAATTAGAGGACCGACGTGAAAAAGCCAGGCAGAGCTTCTTGATGAAAGCCAATTTCTCTAATGCTACACTTCCAGCATGCGTTTTCCATTTGGGTTCGGGGATGTCATACAGTGAAATACATAATAAAGGCACTCTGGAAAACACAGAATAAATGAAATATTCATAATCACTGTGTGATTCAAGAGGGCTCCTCTCACTTCTGGCTTTGAACAGACGAAAGGGAGGAATGCTAATTTATTCTGCTAAGAGAGCGTTACTGTACCCATCAGAAACATGCGCTCGCGTCGTGTCCGCTTTTTGAAGATGTGTTTTTGCTTTGAGCTGAACTTCGAGTCACCCCCCTCTGCAGTTGCTGCTGGGTCATGCTACACCGTGAACAGGCTTACATTGGAGGGTGGAACAGTATGGGCGTTCAAATCTGCCCAGTGTCAAGGTGCTCTCTTTGAATGGGCAGTTTTACACAAAGCCCAGAGAGCTTTGGTGAGGTGAACCAGAGAATAGACAGCTAAGATGAACTTGGATTAGTAAATAATAAAAAAAATACAAAAAATAGCAAGTGATGTGTGTCCACAAAGGGGGGAAAGAAAGTTCCAGTTTTTTCAAAAAGCTTCTTTCTCCCATACCTTCATCCCCACACTGAAAAAAGATATATTTGAATACAGCGTGTAGAAAATGTGTTTTTTTTCCCCCATTGCAACAGAAGCACTGTATGTGGCATAGATGCTAAATGGTGTCTAACCAAACTAGTGGCATGTGCTTGCCCAGTGGCATACGCTCTGTGCCATAAGGGTGAGAACAGTGCCAACGGGTACACACATGGCCAGGGCTGACGACTCTACACACAGGGTGCAGTGCCACGGTAAACAGGGCTGCTGAATAATATGTGCTCTTATAGACTGGCTGGTGGACCATGGTGTTCAAGATCAAGGGTTCAACTCCAAAAGACAGCAAATGCTGACGGAAAAAAAGCATAATTTTATTATTCCAAGCTTTTTTTTTTAATAATCAAAATGAACATTAAAATGAGATAAAAGATAAAAAAATGCAAATGAAAAATGGATGGATCAAGCACAGGGAATAGTGTGTTAGAGCCAACATGTCATGGAGGTCGATCACTGTGATTCATAAGTTATTTCACATGCCCAAGGGCAGGCATACCTTAAACAGAAAAAAAGATCTCAGCTTTGGAAAACACTTTGTGAAAGGAGATGGCAATTAATGATAATCATGTACAGCATGTGCGTGAAAATGTGGGCTCCTGACCAGATGCTCCAAAGCACATTCTGTCACATCATCTGTTACCTACGTTCTTAATCTAAAAAAAAAAAAATGCATCCAATGGGAGACAAGAATCTACTGATTTGGTCTGTGTGTAGTGTGAATTCCTTGTGCTCTATGCTTTTACGCGCCTAGAAAATAAAGGTGTCAAAAGATGCTGAGACTTAATGCGCTCCATGGAACACTTTAGCTACATGTAAAGGGCACCTCATTTAACGGCACATTTCCCTCCAATATCCAATATACAATTTCACATACCATGTTATTGCTTTACACAAGGCGAATGAGAAAATGAGAACTAGGCACAGATGCACGAGAGGTCAATCAGTCGGTGTATTTGAAGCGCTACTTCCATCTCTTTGAACTTGTCTGTGTTCCCCAATTAGCAGAAAGCACAAGAATGACACTTTTAATGAGACGCTGTGGTGCTATTTTTCCGTTAAGAGAAGACTTTGCATCAGTTTCTCTTTCCGACACTGGCTGTTTTGAAAGTGTGTTTCTTTAATGGCGAGAGAAGTGTTTGCCAGAACAACCTCAGGAGCTTCTCATCATTTCATGAAATGGGTTGAAAACATAAGTGGGGAGTGGAGGGGGGGTCATTTAAGTCCTCCATAAGCAGAGGTGAAGTGTTGCTTGCTGAAGATATTGAGTTAGAATCCATTTTTTATGGTGCATCAATTAGAGACTTTTGCTTCCAAATCACCTCAGGCGCAAATGTAGTCTACATTTCTCCAAGTCCGTGTCTTTCCTCGGTCTCATTATTCAGGAGAATTTCACAGATTACACCGAGGTAGAATTATAGAGCTGTGTACACTGCTTCACTCTCGCTCTCTCTCTCTGTCTCTCACTCTCTCGCTCTCTCTTGCTCTATTTCTCTTTCTCTGTCTCTCTCTCTGACAAACACACATTCACATGTTCACACACACACACACACACACACACACACACACACACACACACACACACACATTTGCCTACACATACACACACATACAGACCCAACTCTCGTTCATGTGTAGTAAACATATAAATAGACTCACACACAATCTTCACTGGATATGCTAAACATTTGGCAGAGGAGAAAACTGCCTACTGGGATATTCTTTATTCACAGCCTCCTCGCGTACCACAGCTAGTCGGATTCTGTTCTCCCGACCGGCCCTAATGCGGCATAAGACCGTTTTCTGTGACTCCTGATGAGATTCGCGCAAACACATCCGCAAAACAGACTGCAGAAATAACCCCGTAGCACCGCCGCCACATTCCAAAGCAGATGTTTTTAGCATGCAACACGCGTGCACATTAAGGATGCCTGCGATCAAAATGTCAAGTGTGCGCATTGAAGCTCCTCGGCAGCTTTTCACCTGTGCGTGTGTGTGTGTGTGTGTGTGTGTGTGTGTGTGTGCAAGCGCCCCAGTGCCACGGTATCCTGTTTACCAAAAAGACTATGAGACAAGCACAAAGCCTCCCTTTTCCTTCCCTACCGTGAGTCATGCTCAGCCCCCAGAGCGAGGCGAGAGGAGAAGAGATTAGAGCCTGTCCTTTTCACTTTGCTCATGCATGGCTTGATGGCCCGATTTTGCCCTGGTAGGCATTAGGGTTGTCAAGGTGTATCTATCTAGACATCAAAGTGTGAGGACTGTTATATATATATATTTATATAGAGAGAAATAAATATAAAAATACGTATAAATATATTTATATATATTTTATATATTTGGTCATATAAACAAATAGTCCCTTGTCTTTGGCCTGTGCTGTGCCAGTATGGCTGGTTGTCACTACTGATTAGTGGTGTAATGGGCAAGCCCGCAAGTCAGAGGCTAAACTGGAGCAATGCTTCTGTGGCTGGCGTGCCACTCAACATCACACACACACTCACACACTCTCACACACGCACTCACACACACACACACTCTGCAGCAGGGCCAGCCCTGCTGACCCATGGCCTGGGGGACACTATTCCTGGAAAGGGTTCTAAATTTAACCCCCGGCTTGCCGAGGGCCCCCTGACAAAATGCTGCGTGCTTCCCCTCATTAACACCAGCACTGGGGAATGGGAATATTTAATTGGTCAGAACCAATCGGATAATGACTTTCGGTGGTATTTAAACGAGCGTCATTAATTTTATTGAACTGCCTGATGCTTTTGTTTTGTCAGATTTTGCCATTTCAAATGTATTGTAGAAGGCATGGCTAGTCTAACTCTTTAGTGTAAAATGTGGTTGTTTGAGCCAAACGAGATTAATTCTATCAACCAGTAACCTTTCAGTTTGAAGGTTAATTACTTTGGTTCTTCAATTGGAATGTCCTGCTAATGTGAAATATGCTGATGACTGATACAATACCAGTTTTCCAACAAAATCTTTCCCAATCAATGACTTTAATACGTTAAATTACACATTTCCATCTGCAAGAAACTAAATGTTTGTCTTTCATCTCTAATTAGTCCTTTAATCCCTAATCATTAAGCCCAGTTTGTTTGGAGCTCACAGTAAAACATCTACATCAATAGCCATTGACATTTCCCTAATCGCACAAAGACCAGACTCCCCTAACCAATACGCAACAAGTTTTTCCCTCCACCCGCAACAAATGGCAACCATTTATAATTCATAGGGCTAAAGGCCATGGCAAAGCGACCCCCTCCTGCTCCTCCACCAGCCCCCATCCCCTAACCCCCCCTGTGAGGCGACCCAGTGCTCAGACGACAGTGACAAGCCAGGCTCCTCCATCCTAACACAGGTACCATATATAGGTCATTCACATCCGCAACCGTGATTGGCAAGGTGGCCAAGACAAGAGCGAGGGAACAAGTGGCTCTCGATGATCGTCAGCTCAGATTGCGGTGACGGCGGTATGCTAATGAAACAAACAGCAGGATCAGATGGTGAGGGGCTGGAAACATTACCCCTCTTAATCAGACACTGCACGGTCCGACCGCCGGAAAGAGCTCTGTCTCCCCGGGGTTGCTAAGGAGCACATCCGATTGCGCTCAAGCATCCCCTGTCGACGAGATGGCTAAATATAGTGATCAGGAAGGAGCATTTATCATCTGTGAAAAACAGGGGAAATGTGCTCCGTTTCCAAGTCCTTCATTGCCAGTCTGAGATAAATATATAGTTGAGTATGGTGCAAAAACAACTACTTCACTGAAAATAACTCATGTAATTCATTCTAATGTGGACAATGGTTGCACATCAATGAAATGAGTTCATTAATCATTTCTTGGTTCATGGCCTGATGGTTCTTGGCCTGATGACATCATTTAATCAGCTAATATGGTTTTAATATGGTGATCTAAATTATCATAATTATCACCTATTCATGACTGAATGGGGTTCATCAGCACCAATCTGACTCTTAAAACCTACAACTGCAATGATGCATTAAGCATGGCACAGTTTGTAGTACTTAAGTACTTTTAAGAGGGGTCTTAAGGCATATTTATTTAATATGCACTTAGTCCTTTGAGTTTGTGATGTGTTATGGTTTGTATAATAGTATTGTTTTGTTATAATTTGTCTATTGATAGAATTTGAAATTTATTTTGCTATTGTCCTTAAATTTAGCCATACCATGCTTTAGTTATTATTATTATATATAATTAACTGAGTGACTTATTTGATTGCTATTCTCATTTCACTGTTTTATTTCTCATTAGGTTAGTGCTTAAAATTATTGTTTTACTGATAATATTACTATTCTCCCTAGTTTGTAATTGTTCACTGTTAATTTAATTTGTATTGTTATTTATTTGTATGTCGCTTTGGACAAAGGCGTCTGCTAAATAACCATAGCCATAGCCATAGCCATAGCCATAGCCACTTAAGAGGAGGAGAGGAGTCTAAATGAATGTTGAAAACAACAGCAGATGTTTTCAGCGTAGAAATGTAATGCAGTATTAAAAGCAGAGTTAAAAAATACTGAGGATTTGAAGACCCCTCGTTGTTTGAAACTGCAGCAGAAGTTTGAGTGCACAGACACAGCTGCTAATCATAAAAATGGCAATGCTGTCAGCTCTGCAGGCAGTATTCTCTGCCAATACTGAAAACTGTAGTGATGTCTTGGTTCTGTACTTCAAGCAGATATCCATTCCATTACTGTGCCGAGAGAATAATGATTTTTTTTAGCTTTCCCCTGTGCTTTCTTTTATTTCATGCTTGCATTGCTTACAGGTGTGAAAAGACAATACAGTTCGACAGCAGAACCCAACTGCTCATATTATCAACACTTTAGTGATTTTACGGTAAAGAAAATCAAACATCAAATCATCAAATGAGCCTTACACACACCATGATATCTTCAATCTTGAGAGAAAAACTAAGACTGAGCACTGTACAAAGGGAGAGTCAGGGTTGTTATGAAACAACACAGTATTACAACTACATGAGCCGCTCCAGTTTTGAACACAACATTGACTTTATTCAACAGAATCATGTAAGATTAATGTGAAGCACTAAAGTAACTTTCACTGTAAGAACACTGAGGTAATCGAGCAGCTATTAGCATGTTATGTTTTGAGATGAGCCATGCGTTGTGTGTTTCTGAGCATGCACAAGTATCAGTGGTTCTATATGACATGTTGAAATAGCAATTCATGTTTCACAATGTTTAGCCATGCATGCTTCCCAAAAAGTACAGCATTTACAAATTATCTTCATTTAACAATAACACTGTAATAATCTCTCCAACATTTTAATGCCTACAGTATGCTCAATGATGTGGAAATAACATGTAAACTTAATCTAAAACTATTGCTTTTTAAAGCATGAAGTAAACCTAAAGATAAATTCTGCATCAATTTTAGACATTTAATTAATGGATGTCCACGGCCCAATTAAATAAATCCAATGTTTTATTTATTTTTCAGTGAGGACCTTTGAAGAACCGCTTGGGATTAATGGCAATTTCTATTCACCTCAGCAGAGGAAAGGTCACCTGTGAACAGATGATTTGAAGTAAACCGACAGTGGGCTCTAAACCAATCTAGTATCTGGCTGTCATCTCTGCACTGTGTCAATACTTCATATGGACTAGGGAACATTATATTGGAACTTGTACCACAGCGAATGAGTCATCAAGTTTTTTCAAAGTGTGCGTGAGAGCTCTTCATGTAACTCCTCTTAGGAGTGAAGGGATCTTCAGTTGGAAAAGGTTCCGTGTAGTATCTTGGTTATATGACACAGCTCAAGCAGGATCTTAAATCTTGAACCAAACACTTTTTGCACCAATTGATTCTTGACAAATATATATATTTTTTTAGAAAGCTGAGAAGCAAAACCATGCAGAGAACTCTTTTTGGCCCATGCATTTCACTTGCATTCATTCATTATTCTATTTGGGAAGTGAAATGAAAAATGGAAAAACAGGCAGTAGCCATGACTTTTTAAAGTTCTCTAGTCACTTTTTAAGTGAAACATATGCCGCATTGTGACTTATTCCAGGGGTTACAAAGACAATGCTGACTTAATGAATGGATAATGCAGAACGCAAAATGCAACTAGAAAAGCATTCAGAGAGCGCAGACCTCCGCCTGTATTGATCTTCCTAGGTTGTCATGGCCTGATTGCCATCGACTTGAAAGGCTCTGCGAGACTTTAGTCTGACCAAGAGCCTGCGAACACGGTTTCTTCAAGCGCTGGTTGACCCGCCTCCTTTAAGTGCCTCGATTTGCTACTGGTCGATGTCAGAAAGCAGTTTGCCGAGTTTAAACCAATAACAACACTCTTTCCTCTGCCTTGAACACGCCTCTACCCAGAGCCGTTGAAGCTGCTCAAATTTGATTGGTTCTCGACCAAAGGGGGCAGTTCCGCAGATTTCGGGAATTCAGAAATCCTTCTCGATTAGCAGTTGACCAGACCAGAGACAGCAATGCCGCAGGTGTTACGTCACTGGGAGGGCGTGCCAGGCTAAGGTTGTCATACATTTGAACCTAAACTGTTCAGATCGCCACCACAGGGCCATTATGTGCCATTACACCACTAAACGAAAAAACATAAACGCCTCCGGAATCCCAACGGTGATGGATCACTCCAAAAATGTTTTCTTCCTTGAGTCATTTCTGACCTTCCCTGAAAATCTAATTGAAATCCATCCAGTACTTTTTTAGTTATCTTGCTAACAAATAAGCAGAC
This sequence comes from Sardina pilchardus, assembly GCF_963854185.1. Classification (NCBI taxonomy): domain Eukaryota; kingdom Metazoa; phylum Chordata; class Actinopteri; order Clupeiformes; family Clupeidae; genus Sardina; species Sardina pilchardus. The sequence goes on along the minus strand of NC_085001.1, from coordinate 20,109,163 downwards.
AGACAAACAGACAGACAGACAAACAAACAAACCCCGATGAAAACATAACCTCCTTGGCGGAGGTAATAAAGAAACATAAATGTCTAACTGCGTTATTTGAACCAAGGTATGAACTAGATAGAACTGGAAGTACAAACAAGGCTGATTTTTGTTAATTCTGTGATTGGTGGGGGTCATATCGTGGCCATTTGTGGCGTCTCTTGAGATATAATGGCTATAACTTGCAGACATTACCTCTAACCTGTTGCCAAAGCATGCAATGCATTGTGTTCCCACCAACTCAAGCCAGGAGTAGGCTTAGGCTAGGCCAGCGGTTCCCAAACTTTTTTCACCGCGCACCATACATTCTGACTCAGCTCGCGTACCCCCACCATCCGACACATTCAAAATGAACACATTCTATTGATGTATTCCAGGCGTCATGTTTAATAAGCCGCCCTTTTTTTGATGAACACATACAGCCTACTTCGGTTTATAAATGACTAGTGCAGTGCCCGTAAACAATGTTTTCCAAGAATCTTGTTGCCAAATGACGTTGATGCAGGTAGATCATGTTAGATTGTGATGATGTCGAATCAAGCCCGTGCAGAGCTTTTTACTGTCTTTGCAAAGTAAAAAAAGTGAAGGGGAAAGTCGTTTGAGCTGCAGCTAATGGCAATATTAGACACATTACATACCTGTGCGTTTTTGCTGTTGTTGGGAAATGATAGTCTAAAGCTAACCGTGGCCTAAAAGCTGACCAAGGCAATGCCAGTGCTATGAACTCGGGAGTGATGTTTGAATGAATGTTATGCCCATAGCCGATGTCCAGAGTCAAGAACGGCTGTTTTAAATGCAAATTTTAACAGAATGCTACCGACGTGTGTGTCGGCATTGGAAGATCAGCAACCTGATCAGGCAACAGAACCGCTAGGCAACCGTGGTTGTTGATGAGTAGCTTATGCAACGTTGACTTTAACAGCCTGCTTACCAACATGGGTGCATGTGTGTCGGACTCAGCATGTTTATCCAACATTAACAATCTTGAAACGGTCCGTTGTTTACGTGAGACATCGTAATTTCCATGAATTACAACACGTGAGTTTGTCTGCAAAATGTGCTTTTTTGTTTCTATGCTGGAGTGAGTGAGAAGGGGCGTGGCTAAAGTGCGGAGAGCGGTGGAATTGTGGGATTGCAGTAGAGTTGTATTTTGCTTACAGTAAAGGAGAATTCCGGTGTGATATTGACTTAAAGTGTGTTGAAACATGATACCGATATGATATGAAACATGATCGCGATAAGCCGACTGACGAGCGCGAACAAACAGGAAGGACAGGGGAACATATTGCAAAAGTAATTCCATAGGAAATATATAGTTACACTGTCTACAAGAGCATGATGAGTACACGGTATCAACAAAGCTAAAAATGTTTGCAATATGTTCCCCTATCCTTCCTGTTCGTTCGTGCTCGTCAGTCGGCTTATCGCGACTTGATTACAAGATGGCGGCCAGCGGAGAGATTCTATGAAGGTACAGCTTGTAAACAGTCTTTTTTAATAAACTTCCTGCGCACTTCCAAAGTTCTCAGTACCTCGTTTTAAATGTCAGGGCCCTCAGAAGTCTACCAATAAAGTGTGGAGCTACTTTGAGCCTCATAAATGGTGTAAAACAGTGATTTATTTGCATGTCTAAGCCGATGCCAAGGCACCCCCATTGAAAACCTGTTGTTAGCATCAGCTAGGTAGCGGCAGATTTCTGAGTGCAGGGGGCAGGTCGAGATCAGCTCTGAGACAAACGCTCACACTCGGTATCATGTTTCAACACACTTTAAGTCAATATCACACCAGAATTCTCCTTTAATGTAACGATATCTTTGTCAATTTTTTTTTTCCAAAAACGACCAAACTTTGCACTGCACTCACGCATGTCATTAGCAAGACGTGTCAAATTTTAGGTCAGTCAGATGAGTGGTTCGAGAGTTATGCGTGTAACACAAAGACAGAGTGACACAGACAGACATTCCTTGCATTAATAGATAGATATCCTTTAATTTCATGTTTCCGTATCATTATGACCTGTTTCGAAAGTGTGTATTTAGTCATGAATTAATTACAAAAGATCTAAAAAGTTGATTTTAACACCTGTCCACCATAGCCCTTTTCATCTCGCGTACCCCCTAGAAGTAGCTCGCGTAACACCGGGGGTACGCGTACCACAGTTTGGGGATCCCTGGGCTAGGCTATCTCGTTATGCACAGTTGGACCTTGATATTTTGTCAGCAAACAGATGTAGGCTATTATGGTGCGTTTTATTATCAATCCACCTCGGAGGTCCGAGTTCAAACACAGGACGTTGCCTAGCAACAAGCACTAACACACCCCCTTTACTCGGATGGTGAACTTGCCTGCACAGATGAGATCAGAGGAGACCGAGTGAAGTTTCCAAGACAGATTCCAAGATGGCTGCGCCCAGTGTCACTTGTAGGCTAAGTATGAACTCATTGTGATTTGACTGCATTGGATGTTTAAATGAGGATTTCAATCACTAGTATTACTGCAATATTACTGCGTCTGTATCACTGACTATGGGAATGGGAATCGGAATCGGTCTTGAGTGCAATATTGAATGAAGACTTATTTCAAACTGGTGTTGGTAAACGTGGCTAGCGATGCTAACAGGAGGTAAACACGCCTGCTACTCAGCCAGTGCTTCTGCAACATGTGGCATCCATGTTTTTCTCCAACTCGGACGCGCTATGCATAATAAAACACTTGAAGTGTGGACCTGACATCATATCCAAGGTTCAAGTCTGTTCGGAGAGAAAAATAAAACGTTGTGAACAGAAACGCTTCACTTAGGCACCTGGTGTGGCCCTCTTGTATGAATGACATTTATTTTTCTTTATTGCATTTCACATGATCCATTAATTTCAGTCAACGTTGTCTTTGTAGCATTAAATAGATGAAAATATGGGATATTTTGATTTAGCAAGTGTACAGAAATTTAAAATTAGAATAATGAATGAACGCAAAAGACACTGACTGTCTCTCCATCCATCTATATTCATTCTGTGAAGACATGATACATAAATCAACTGTTTAATAACCAGTTTGCATCTGCATAATAGCATTAACCCATAAAAGTTCAAATAGCATCTGAATCTGAAGATATTTTTTAATATTTTATTATTATATATATTTATAAATTATACATAAATGATTAAAATCTAGTACACAAACTGTGGACCCTAATTTAATTTTTAGTGGTTACACTGTATTCCTTTTAAAAATCTGATGCAAGGAAAAGCAATCCTGACTGACATGGTGTCAGCTGATTAGCGATGGATGGTGCCACCCCATGTTAGAATGACAGCAATTGTAATTACATTACACGTCATGTGTGGCTCTCAAGTGTCTAAATATCTTAAGGGAAGGCAGCCTATTGGCATGGCACTTGTGAGAAGGACGCATGTATTTTTTATCAGCATTCCTGCTTTTCTACCCTCGGATTCTCTTTTTCTTTAATATTTCAACCCCAGTCGTCCCAACCAGCGCGGGGTTATTGTGCAGCGCTGTGTGAAGTATTGATTATTTAAGAGTTGGAGTATGGCGATGTGTACAGTAAATCAAATCAGTACTTTTCACTGTGCTTGCAAGTGTTGTTCTGGGAGTTAGGCACGCAACGTGAATCCAACACCACCACTGCACACTTAGCCATCAAAATCAAATATTTATCCATCTCACTCATTACAAATATATGGTCACTGGATCTCGGGCAGTCTTTTTGCACGGTTTCGTCATAATAGTGCACCTCCCTATGGATGTAAACATACGTGGCGTGTTATGTGCACCTGAATGAAGTTTCTTTGTTTGCCAACATGAGAGAGTGGAGAGTGGAGAGAGAGTTTAGGGTGGAGAGTTGTGTACGGTAAAGCTCAGCACATTCTAATCTAATGCACACCAGACACAACAGGAGTGAGGCCAGGAGGAACCATCGTATTAATTAACTGACCATAAGCAACAGGAAAAAAAGCAAAAACAAAACAGACGGATAGGAAACTGATGCTGTGGGACAAGTTCCAACTGCATGTGTTTTGACATACGTTTCCCCCAGTCCAATCCCAGGGGTCCTGGACATCGTTCCAGCAGTAATGACTGCTGTGAGGTTTACTGGGTAAGATTTATGCGGCATGTTATCTTCATTTGATTTGGCTTTCAGTCAAACGCAGAAGGAGCGTGAGCGAGCAGGAATTTCAATTTGCATTTTAAGCTGGCGGAGTGAGTGAGGGAGAGAGAGAGCCTACAGAATGTGCAGGGTACAGTGAAATAGTATTTGCATTCTCTTGTTTATTTTCACTTTGTTCAAATAAATTGGAATAAATTTGCCTCTGAGAGTGTCTCCACTGCACTGCCCCCTCTGCATTCCTTTGCATCCATATAATGTGTATAAAATGTCTCGTTAGTAATAACACTGTAAATTAAAATTCATCTAATTGAATATGACCCACATAAAAGTCCGTCATTTGTTAATGACTTCATTTATATGTAATATTAATGGGAAAGCTCGGGACATTTCTATTACCAACAAAGGCCTCATATTTCATCCAGACGATGTTAAAGTAGGTCATAACCTCTTGTAAGTTACCTCCCGAGTTGTCACTAACTATTCAGTCATGTGATTCTATATGCAGTGCTAAAGCAGGCAGTGATGGATTTCTAAGACATTTGCACTGAGGGTAGATGAAATACGGCAATGGCCTACTTTTCCATCAGCTCTTAGAATAGCAAGCCTCGCCACAAGCATCTCGCCACTGAGACAGTTTTCTTGTAGGTGCTTCTCTTCTCACTCAGGAAAACATTCCAGAGGCTGTTGACAGTTGAAAGATTTTCAAAATTGTCATTATCACCAGTAATGACTTTAAAATAAAGTCACACAAATAATTGGACAAGGGAGTACCAAGGGAACACCTGTAACCATTTGCATCCATGTGGAACTAATGATTTCATCCACAGACCCTGTTTTTCATTACGAAGCTGTACACAACGTGAAGGGACAACAACCCTCTGTCCCAATTACATGGTAAGCAGTAAAGAGAAAACAGCAAAGGCTGTGAATGCTTAAAGGTGCACTAAGACGGTTCAAATGTTTTTTAAGGCCGGAGCAGAGGGAGGCTCTCTGATGAAGGCTCGTGGTAAGACGTTTGTGCTGTTTTGCGCGCACCTCCGGGCGTTAAAAAGTTATAAGGAATGTACTGTATTGACGTGGTCTCCTGATGGATTTCTGAGTGCAAAAAAAAAGTTCAAGGCAATTGCTGTAAGAATTGTGAGTTGGTGCACTGAGAATTGCTCAAGGACGGAAGAGGTGGGTGTCCACCAATTTGACTTTGCTATAAAATGGATCAAAATGTGCCTTTTGGGATACATTTTTGTTGCATTCTATATAGATTATAGGCAGTTCCATAGCATAGCATATTTAATATGGGCATGTAATGACTAGTCCCACACATCTGTTCTGAAGCTTTTAAAAATATTTCTGTGTGTGTGTGTGTGTGTGTGTGTGTGTGTGTGTGTGTGTGTGTGTGTGTGTGTGTGTGTGTGTGTGTGTGTGTGTGCGTGCGTGTGCTTGTGTTGTGTGATGTGTGTGTGTGTGTGTGTTAGAGGTCTGCGGACTGTTTTTTTCTGTTTTGTTTTCTACTTTTCTTTAGAGAGACACTAAGCACTGAAGTAGCCTAGTGGTGCCCTCTTCCGCTGTCATGCTTTCAATTACAAGTCGTGACAACGGAGCAGCAGGAAATGACCAGGCATGTCCTATCCTGGCTCCGCCTTCCTACGTACTTCCGCTCAGTTTTCATTTCCATTCAGTTCGTCGTCTGGGTCTGCGGTATATTCGCAGGTTTTCTCAAGACAAAAATGAGCAGGTCCAACCAGCGAACAGTGTGTGTGTGTGTGTATGCATGCATGCGTGTGTGTGTGTGTGTGTGTGTGTGTGTGTGTGTGTGTACTGTATGCATGCGTGGATGCATGAGTGTGTGTGCATGCGTGTGTATCTTCATGGAGGAAGCTGTTGGCGAAGTAATTACACATGTGTGCAGCACATACTGTATCTTCCCAGCTCAGAATCCGTGCTTGGCAGGCGCAGCAGGGGCAATTACACCCCCCCTCTCAGGACCGGCACTGGGAGTCCTTCAAATAATGAGAACCCCTCACAGGGATGGAGTCGCAGACACCTTCATTAGACAAAACATCGTTTTCTTTTTTTTTTTTGCTCGGAGAGTGACCCAATAATGAGCCAGGATACAATCCTATAAATGTCATGCTAATGGGCTCAATGAAATAAAACAGGAGGCCAGGACCCCTGGCCATAACCACAGAGGTGCAGAGAAAATGAACTACTTACAACGGGAGGTCATCGCACTTTTCACAAGCACTATGAAGCCTTTTGACCAGTCGGTCTAGCACTTTCTCACCCTGGACATGACTATAGACCGAATGCTTAAATGTTTTTAATCATTCATTTGTTTATAGGTCACACTTCAGAGACAATTTAGCCCAGACATGCTCAGTTGGTTTTGCAAATAGAGTTCTCAAAATGTTTTTTTTTTCTAGTTATTATTCTAGAAAGGCATCTCGGAGATATTGATAATATAGCTGATGGGAAATGCATGCCTTGGGTCAATAGCATTGGTTAAGTTTCTAAACAGGATTAAAATGTTCTTTTCAAGCACAGTATAACTACAAGCTGTTTTTCTCATGAATAATTTCTGAAGTCCTGTGCTCCACTTTTATTATTCTACGTTTTGTCCTGTTAGCGTGATTTTTTTATTAGGAAGTAGAAGTATCTAAGATGTCTGTTTTGGGGGGCTTTAGCTGCAAACTTGGGTGTTTTGTTTGGCAAGGATGGGAAGGAAGTTTTGCTTTCTCCTGAGGCAATCTGTGAGGGTGTAAATCACAAAGGCTTTCTTTAAGTTGTCCTCCTCCCCAAAAAAAACATACACAAACAGACACACACACACACACACACAGACACAAACACACACACACAAATACACACACAGTTTTTTTTTTCCGAAACCATGATTCTAGCCTGAGAGGCGGTTTTCCTTCAGTGAAATCCCACCTTTGGATTTAGAGTGTTGAAGCAGCAGCAGCAGGGCGGCTTTACCCCCGGTACCCTGCCAATCCCTCTCCCCTCATCCCAATCCATTATTCATGCTCGAGTCCACCCAGGTCCTTTGATCATCAAAATATTGCTCCAAATACAGTAAACATATATGGTGGGGGCCTGCAGTAATTTATTGAGCTGTCAGAATGGAGTGCCTGACTGATCAGTAATTCCGAAATGACAAGAATGATGTATTATGACGTATCATGTTGTATTATGCAGATTGCAAATCTCTCCGCTATGGGCTATACAGAGATTAATAGAGAGCTTTCATACCATGTTATTCAATATATAATGTATTTGAACATACACGCCGTAAAGCACTCTCAAGCACACAATACACACACAGACACATACAGTACACATACACAGACACACTCTCTCTCTCTTTCTCTCTCCCCCTCCCTCTCTTTCTCTAGCTCTCTCTCTCTCGACTGATTTATGGCTGCTGCTGATATTCTTATTCATTATATCTTTGAAAATACCAACAAAAAAATTGTCCAGACACTAATCAAGCTTCCTTGTGTATAAACACAGAAAAACAGAGCTCTTTGTGTTAATTGGTGTTGAACCTCTATCCATCACTTGTGACGGAGTAAAACAACACTAACACATCTCCATGGCACCTCGCTAAAAGCCCAGTAGTGCCAAGAAGGCCTCTGCGGCTCAGGACACTGTTACTTACACTTCCTATTCCCCACAGATACACTCTCCAACCCAATGTCCTCTTCACTGGCCGTGCTATTAGGGGCTGTTACTAAAATACACCCGTCTGATTAAATGTGGGCCCGTGGCTATAATGTCATGGGTCAACGAGCTAAAAGTTGAAGCCTCCGAAGTGCCTGGAGCCTCAATGCACCAGCGGAAAACTGCGACCAGAATAATTACCTGCAGTGTCTGGGCACACGACTCCTCCCTGCTCCCCCCGTGACTTTTGGCAGATTGAAATTCTTCTGTTGGGACTCTTTCTGAAATGATAGCGGCAGTATTTTCCGATTAAGTTGAGGAGGTTATTGCACACACGAGGCCTCAAACTGAGTGAATTAATTGAGAGAAGGTCTGTTAATGGCTCTTGTATTAAGATTAGCTGTGCCGCTCGCTGGGCATAAGGCATATTAATTAGGAGAGAACTGTTTAGTTTGAGTTGTGTAATTTCTGAATTCTGAGTTATCTTTCAATAATCACGATGACTGAACCCACAGTGAGGATTTCTATTGCTGTACCTGGTTTGACTCCTCAAGTTGTATGTTTTGTCATAATTTGTTCCTGATCTAATTTACCTATCAGTGAAATGGCTTCAAATTACATAATATCAACATAAGCAACATTAATAGATTCCTACATAAATTATATGGATTATGTTTTCAGGTGTGTTTTGTAACCCGATACAGCTGGCCGGGATGAAAAGCTCTCAAGATAAGCCACCAATAATGCATCAAGCATTCAGTTTGAACTGTAAGGTGATGCCAAACATTGGGCCCGCAGCCAAGCTGGGCCGAAGCCAGGGGAAGGTTAAGGTAGGGTAGCATACCAGATGCGTTTACTCTCTCTCTCTCTCTCTCTCTCTCTTTCGTTCTCTGTGTACGAGGACCACCTGATACACCGCAAAGGCCCACTCCGAGGGGAATGAGAGGCCATATCAGCTAACCCGCGCTCACAGGTCGTACCCCGCGGGCCAGAGGAGACGCCGCTGACACAAACGTTCAGCGCGCCGCTGGGGACGGTAACACTGCACTGGGGGCCCGCCTCCATAAGCCCATTGTCTCACGCGGGGATCCTGGAAGGATTTGACAACGGTGTCACGAACATCTAAAACATTATCGTGAAATGCCGTGTCAACGTTGCGAAAAATGTAAATATGTACATATATATTGCATGTGCAACCATGATGCCCTAAACCCCAAACACGCATGGTGAATGTAAAGCCTTATAAATATTCAAAAGACATCTGTTTTTTTTTTCTCTCTTCCAGTTTGGAAGGCTTGTGAAGGGGTGAACCGAGTTCAGCTTCAGTCACTCATTTGCTCAGCGTGAGTGGAATCAAGGGCTTAAGGAGTAATGAAAACCCAGGCAGGGCACTCAAACGCTCAATTTGTATTAAATCTGTCCGCATTATCTCGGGTTTTTGTGTACTGATAGACCTGCTTGTGTGCTGGCTGTCGCTCTGGGGTGTTTGCTTGCAAGTTGTAGGGGTGGGGGGTCGGAGAGAGCACACATAGCCGCTGGGGAAAAAAGCAAGCTCGCTCGTTCGCAAGTTGTATGGCAGGTGAAAGACGATTGAAAATTAAAGATGCATCATGTTCCCACCAGAGAAAAATAAGACTGTTAAAATGTCTGTTCAGTGTTATACTGTGCCTCTTTATGTCAGAATACATGGTCTGGAGAACTCAAAATGAAAAATCATATGAATGATGACATAAATATAAGGTTCAGAGTATCTGCATAGACACGTTTCTGCTGAATCACTGAAAGTTACTGGCCTACTGGTGATTTAATTCCCATTGATGTTGTTGAAACATCCGGAACAGCAGTAACATGAGAAAACAGCTGAAACCATGGCCGGATAATCAATGGCTGAATGTTCCCTGTCAACACAGAGAAATTTATGGTGCCACATGATCCATTTGTGTGTGTGTGTGTGTGTGTGTGCTTGCGTGCGTGTGTGTTTGCATGTATGTGTGTGTGCGTGTGTGAGTGTCCTCAAAGTTTCTAAAGGGATAAAATATCACCACCCATGCTCCAATTCATTCAAATCACATGAGAGCTATTGATTCCCCCGAAAGAAATTTTGCCAATTTAAAACGGAGTTGACAGAATGGAGCCAGATCATGGTCAGCCTGATTAAATGTGTTCCCCCTGTGAGGCCTCCGCTGTAATTTACACTTATGAATTGCTAAGGGATTCTGTTTCGCTCAGCAGAAACATTGCAGAGAGCTGTGTTCCACGACCAGCTTGATAAATTTCTTTACCATGAAAAACACACACACATATTTCTTTCTCTTTTTTCGCTCCCTCCGCTGCTGTCTGTGCCTGTGGGCCTCACCGCTTCCTCCTCTCTTCCCCTCTGTGACCAAAAATGATTCAGGGGCTTCACTCTGGGAGGACAGGAGCCCATTCTCCATGGTGACGGCATGGGGGTTTTCTCCGTCAGATGAAAAGAGGAAAACAGAATTGAAGACTCCCAAGGCTTGGCCATCAGTACTGTGTGTGTGTGTGTGTGTGTGTGTGTGTGTGTGTGTGTGCTGATTTTACAGGAGAGATTTCCATCTCCACTTAAAGGAGATGCTGCCATTTAAAGGTCAGAAGATTGTTTTGAAAGGCCGATGGCTGTAGACGAAGCAAAAGGCCAGGTGAGCCTCTAGCCCAAAGACAGTCGACACTACAGTACACCCCCTGTTGCTTCAGCACCTTGGCACTGAAATTGGGTGACAACTCCTTGTTCTATATATTTGCATCATGGCTGATGTCTAGCTTTCTGTCATATTACTCATAGTACATGCAGAGCTTTCCCTTATCACGTGTAGCCGGCAGGGCTCCTCTGGCTAAGTGACAGAATTGGGTTTAACAAACCCCTCTGATAACACACTTCTCTATCCAAACAAGATGAGAGTCTGTCTCCTACGTTTCATGTTCCAGCAAACATGCAAATATTGGCTCAGAAGAAGTTCTGTTTTGAAGATTCTGACATAGCTAGTAGCTCATTCACTTTCCAAAGGGGTAATTATGATTCTGCTGAAGTTGATAGACAAAATCTACAGATACTGTTACTGTACCTGTACAGTAAATTGTACAGTACAGTATAACGTATCATATATTTCTTCATAACAACTATAGTATGCAGTATGTTAGTATTTCACCAATGACCTCACAGGTATGTCAGTGAGTAGAATTTTTTTTTTTTTTTTTTACTGGTTTTGCTTGCTCCCCATCACACTGTAATACCTTTATGTCATATCTGAGTATCAGCAGAATAGAAAAGCAGAACAGAAAACTAAAAAACATTGTAAACGACTACTGTTGCTAGGTCTGTGTTAAGTTTACATACAAACCCATTCTAAATCATCCTGATAATGCTTGTAATCCTCGTGAATGCCTTTGCAATGCGCGTCACGTTTTATCACTTTTTTTCTGTGGTTTTTTATATATATATATATATATATATATATAGAATAGGACTCAGGTGGTGGAGGAGGTGCTTTTAGCAGACAATCTGACTGTGGAAGCGTTCCATTAGGAGATAAGGCGAAGCTCTTCCCTCTCTGTCACACCCGCACAAAATCAAGTCCATCTGCATCCCTTATCCGTAATGTTCTACATGTCACTTGGCCTTGAAGTCTCTCATGCGCGTGGCCTCTGGATGCACCCTGCCAGAGTACTATTGATTTCTTTATTGAGTGGGAGGCGTGAGTGAATGTACTGCTATTATGACTTTGCTTCCTCTGGCTCCGACAGTTGTTTTCCTCTCCCAAACTCCTTGTCTTCTGTCCCGGCTCCTGCCCTCAGCAGATAACTAAGCACCCGCAGGACGTAACCAAGAGAAACGACTGTGTGTGTGTGTGTGTGTGTGTGTGTGTGTGTGTGTGTGTGTGTGTGTGGAAAGAAGGGTGTGGGGGGATGCAGGGTGTGGACAGCAGAACTGCTGAAGCGATGACTTAAATGAATGAACTTGCTCATAATCTTGTCATCATTCGCATTGCATTAAGCTGGACCGAGTCCCATCTTAAACAGCGGCTGATTTATCATCCCAGAGGATTCTACTGAGCGGCACCACAAACCCAAGAGAGGGGGTGGGGGGGGGGTCGGGGTTACGGCCCAGAGCAGCCCAACACAGTGTGTGTGTGTGTCTGTGTGTGTGTGTGCGTGTGTGGGTGGGTGGGTGTAGTTGGGGGGGTGTAATGAATGAGACGGAGGCTGAAGAGGCACTTTATTTTGGAGGCAGACGATTCCATTACTCATATCTGAGATCAATCAGTGCACTGGGCACGGGCCCATCTCAAACAGCGGCGGAATCATTAATCGCTTAGCCCGGGATAAATTACATTTTAAGCGCATTATGCAGACAAATTGGATGCCGCTTATCTCACCCCGGCATCGCTGGACCAGCCTGGCGAGGCCCTGGCACTGGCTAATTCCAAACAGGTGGGAGTGTCTCGCTCAATAACGGGAGAAATGTGTGCTACAAAATGCATTTTGATCTTCCCTTTGAAGTGGATGGGAAACACGTTCTACACGGGTTTGGATTGATGTTCAGTCCAGCAGTCTTCGCGTTCGAGATCTTTTTCACCGTGCCGCAGTCGATGTCAGCAGCCCCAGAAAGGGTGGTTTTTTTTCAGCGGATCTGCAGACGTGGGTTATTTCATTGTCAGTCTGCCCTATAATCCTTCGTCATGCTGGGTTAGGGTTTAGCGGTGCCATTGACTGGTCGCACACACACACACACACAAACATTATTCACACACACACACACACAAACATATTCACACACACACACACACACACACACACACACACACACACACACATTCACATGCACACACACACACACACACACACATTCACATGCACACACACACGCACACACACACACACACACACACACACACACACACACACACACACACACACACACACACCAGCATACTGTATAATAAAAGCCCATCGGCAGCATCTCCATCTCCCAGGACCCAGATCACGGCTCTCATCTCTGCAGTTTACTTCAGATGATCCCCAATGATGAAACATCAGTAGTCCTCAGTAGAGGCAGGCAGACAGGCAGGCAGGCAGGCAAGCAGGCGTTTGCACTCATCTACATTTCTCTTTCCACCGCAACCTGTTTGCCATTCCCCACACCTCCTCCGTTAGCGCGTCAGTCTGCATGTGCAAACCTGACGCACAGAAGCACAGTCAGTAGTAGTCAAGAAACGAATGATGAATGAATGAGGATGATAAATAGGGAGGAAGCCCACAGGAAGGCCGAATGAATCCGCATCTGTTGCACCCCCCCCTTTTTGCCGATTCTGGTTGAGGGGTTTTGCCAAAGTGCAGCAGCCTGTTCGGGGCCCGGAGGGCCTGTTACCCACAACTCCCCTCCACGGGCTCTCTGCAGTCGGTATTGCACCAGTTGGCATTTAGCCGCCCCGACCGTCCCCGGCGCGTCTCCCTCCCGCGATCCCATAATTGTATTAAACTTTAATGATGAGCCATGCGTGGAATATATCTGAAGGGCACATTACTGGTGTGGTGCTCCACTGCCGAGGCCCAGCCTGAACTGCATAACGTATGCATGGCTGCGTGGCTGCGTGGCTGCATGGCGCCGATTGCAAGAGCGAGCGGCTACAGCACAGTGTGCCGTGGGGAGAAAAGAGAAAGAGATTTATGTATCGTCTGTGTCTCTCTGGTGTCCGTGCTGGAGACCCTGCCACGCCTGCCTGCCTGCGTGTGGGTCTTTGAGGGTTTTTTTCTTTGAGGGATTTCTTTCTCTGTGGTGCGCCACTGCTCTGTGAAGACTCCAGGCAGAGCAAGACACTCTCTACAACCAAACAAGGACTGCACCGCATACAGAGTCCAAGAAGTTTTATGGCCTAAGGAACTTTGCGTCATCGATTCTCTTTCCCACCACCTGCTTCGGCCATTGTTACCTGAATGCAAGAGCTGAAGCCACCACATGTTTCAGTGTGGTGCAGGCCCCTCCGCTACCAGCCATGCCTTCATTGTTGTAACGTCACTCTTCATAGCATGGGCCAAACAATGTTCTCGCATTGGCAGAATAATTGCGCTTAACTCAGCTTTCTCGGAAATGAGGCATTGTCGATTCCAATTCATTTCTAGATTGTCCCCGAGTCATTGTCAGTCACATGGATGGAAAAAAAAAAACTTTGCCGTCCAGCTACAGTACACGATGGCTGCCAGGTTCATATGCATGCAGGCACACGTAGCTTGAAATTGATTCCTTGCTTTGAGGTTCCAATTTTATTTTACATGGTTGCGGTAGGGAAAATACGCATGCAGCTTGGAGACCCCAGCATGTTACCAGTGAAGGGATCAAGTGGGTGGCATACATAATGAGTCACCTTGAAGAGGAACACCTAAACAATAATTTACAAAGGATTTTTATAAACGCTTTCTCTCTCACTCTATGCATTTGAGGGAGGGAGGGGGGGACACATGAAAAGAATGCAATTAAACATTAAAGGATTTGATGTGCAGAAGAAGGGGACAGGCTTTTATTATTTGCTGCTCTGATGGGTTGGGTGGGGGGTGTTTGCTGCTGAGCCTGGACAAAACTCACTCTCCCCTAATAATTAAGCGGGAGGGACAAAATGGCTTTCTGTTATCTAGTGGGGAAATGGTGCACGGAGGGGGCATCTTTTCACCGTCTGCCCATCAGTTTCCGTGTGCCCACTGCCAAACACAGCACTCATGCATCCAGGAGGAAGATTTGCTCCACACAGGGCTGGGAAACAGTAATTACTCCTTCTGAATTACTTCTGTGGGATCATATTGATTTTTTCCCCCTCCCTCTGACTCTTCGCCTATTTTGCACTGACAAAAGGGGTATGAGGGGGGTTGGCTTCCCTGTATTTCAGAGTCATTTTCTCCAGGAACGCCAGACAATACGTCGACAAAAGACAGCAGCAGAATGGGTCGGTAAACAGGTCATGTGACACTTATTTTTATCCCTTCCAGTCTCCGCACAAACGTTGATAAGAGTGATGCTAAACAAACATGGTTATAAGCTATGACGGAGACCGATGGATTGTAAGCAAAGTTACTTCGAAAATGTTTCTCTGGCTCATTGTGCAAAGCAATCAATTAGCCCATTTCACAAGATGTCAAAGCTATTGCTACTTGTCGGCCAGCGATGTAGTGGTAATATAAGAGGTGGGTAAACTATGAATTCTATGATCATGGTATGGTGGACTGCGCCATGCACATATTTTATATTCATATCTTAAAACGTTTAAAACATGTTTGATGATGGTGGAGGCTATTGTCCAATGTCTATAACAATACCAGTGGTATCAAATGGTTGATGAGTGTAGCCTACGTATTATGAATGTGGATAATACAGAGTTTGGAATGCTAAAGGATGATTTAACTCTTTTGACAGGTGGATAAGCTCGATTTCTGAAATTTCAGCGGTGGATTAACTGTGTTTACTTGAGTTTAGCCTCCACTACACCCCTGTTGTCGGCTTTGTCAAGTTTACCAAGGTCACAGAAAGTCACTCGTTTAGCAAAGTCTACAGGAAGAACAGAAACAAGACAACACATTACACTGCCATGGTGCCATTAACCTCAGTTCAATGAAGCCGGAAACCCAGAAATTGTAAAATGTTCTAATTAAGCAAGATTGCAGTGGTGGGTGATTTTCAGTTTGTAGATTAGCTAATTGCTAAAAAAAAAAAGACATCCTGGTTCCATCCAAAGGAAAAGCAGCCAGAGATAAGTGAAATTAATGATAAAAACAATAATTGTGCAATAAATGAGATGGCATTCAGCAATCATTCAAATCCTTGTGTGTGTGGCAAGATGTTCCATTCGTATACTGTAGGTGTTCTCAAAAATAAGAGATAAGGCATTGCTTAAGACAGAGATGGTCTTTCTGAACTGTGTTAGCCTGCTGATGCTCTTTTGCCTCTTTGGTATTCCCTTGGCGCTAACTGAGCTTTTTATAATGCTGTAAGAGTTGGACCCCAGAGCAGTGGAAAGGTGAGTACATTTTCCGGTCCTCGGGGGCTTTGGTCTGCATTTCAATAGCCTACTGTCCTTATGACTCTTTCAAGGAGTAGTATGTGATAAGAATAAAGGAATGAATGAACGAATGAACCAAACGAAATATTCCGTTACTGTCCTTTCATTATAAGTAAATAAGTAGTCTATTTGGCAGATATAGCAGGAGCTTACATTAGTCACATGTTTATGGGTAGAGGCTATAAAGTTCTGTGACTGTACCAGCAACTTAAACTTTCGCTGCACTTTATAAAATTATGAATGCCTTTGACTTTTTATATTGAGCCAAGAACAAAGGACAACTCGATTTTAGATGTACACCTCTGGGAGGCCACATACCGCTTTAAGCTGACCTTTACAGCAAGTCTCAGCTCAGTAAATCCTGTTAAAACTCCACGGGTGCCAATCCCTAATTTCCTGATAGAGACCATGTCCATTGTTTTTTTTCTCCCTGTTATTATAAAAAAAATCATTCTGACATTAAAACCATTCTGTATTAACACTGATTTTGATCAGCCATGCATTTTTTAACAGCAATTGTGTTTTCAGCTTTTGGATGAATTACTGAGTTACATCAAACCACCACAGCCCTAAGGTTGGTACTGTAGCTCAGCCTTTTTCTCAACTTCCATTGGTTTAAAATGAGTTCATTCTTTATCACTCTATTCGTGATGGAAGTCCTTTGTGCTTTGCCGATATGACAGGTTACGTGTCTCAGCGGCAGTCAAATCAGGTTTTTCCATTTTTGCAGGCTTGGTTTCTGCTTTGACATGCAGGGAAAAGGCTCATTAAATTTAAATATGCCTGAGTGCATACCCATATATCAGTGCTCGGACTTCAAAGTCGGCCATTTAAAACACCTCCCATTGATTTTGCCTTAGCGCAATTGAAATACAATGGTACACGCTCCGGGGAAACGGGGGGAATAAAGAGGCAGTGCTGAATTTCACTCCCTAAAGAAAACACAGCATTTGAGAGGCCAAGCCTTTTCACACGGAGTGAAGCGAGATAAGGGCAATTTCAGAGACTCACTTGCCCGTTTATCAGACAGACTCATTTTTATTTATTTATTTTTTTATTTTTGTTCTTGCCGCTTTGTGAGGAGGACGCCGGCAGTAGGGAAGAGCTGCTGATCATTCCTGGCTCCAGGAGAGCGCTCCCTCAGATATGGATCATGCTATTGTTGGTTGAAAAGTCCAGGGCCACTGGCGATGGATGTCATTTGTGTGGGATGCGTAGCTGTCACTGACCTAATTAACAGCCATCACCACCCCCCACTCCATCCAGTCACTCCACAGAATTGTGAAATGAAGTACATCTGTGCTGCTGTTAGGGATGATTATCTACAAATGGACGGCTGGGTAAACCATATCCAGCACATTTTCGCACTGGCCAAGATTTCCTTTGTTTTCATGCTGGTAATGATGTGATTGGCATCCACTCAAGTTTCTGGCAGTTAAAAACCCTAAAAATGCTCACAAGAGTGCACAATACAAACTCATGTACTGGTTGATACCGCACGATGCAATTGAACAATGGCCACTTGATACTGATGCAATTGCCCCCGTATTGTCTCTTCTTAATTCATCTTTTTGAAAGCACACCAAAAAAAAAAAAAAGGGCTCAGCAGCTTTTGCAGCGTTGCGTGTTAAATGCCCTTATCTATGCAGGCTTGGAAGATACAGTGATTTTTAATTAGCATGAAGGAGAAGCGTAAGATTGAGATGCAGGTCAGCAGTGGGGTAGCGCAGCGCAGCACTGCGCTCGCCATGTGTGGATTAATCAAGCTTTGTGGACTCAGCATAATCTGAAGCCCAGTATAAGGAAATGAGACGGGTGGGGAAAAAGCCAATATAGAAAATGGAAGTGTTGACATTTGCTCTCTTCCACCGGCTGCTTTGATGAGAGGGATAAGAACTCGAGCTCCATAACGCCGCCTGGTGGTGTTCTCCACTGGGCTTATGCTGGGGTGGTGCGGTATCACCTCTTTACTCTGGAAAAAAACACGGCCTTGTGAGAAATGCCAACTACCGATGGGGTGCTGTTTTCAAAAAACAAGACAAAGAGCTCTCGGAAGTGAACAACCCAACGGTTGGTCCTGAAATTCAATTAAGCTCAATTTTTATCGATTTATGTAGCGCCATCAGCCATAGACAGTGTCCAAATCCAATACAGAGCCCAAAACCTGATCCCCACAGAACAAGTACAAGGTGAAAAACATCCTCACATGAAACTTTGAGCAGAACTCAGGCCACAGGGGGGGCCCAGCTGCTCGAGGCCAAGCCGGCCTGGTCGTGAGATAGGGAGACATGAGGGAAGAAGCGGACAGACAATCATCCCGAGGTCTAGAGAGGAGAATGCCAACTACTGCTACACAAGGACAATCGTAAAGAGGCAGCAGCAAAGGCATCCCTTTCTACCAGAGAGGCTCGGCACTGAGTGCTGGACCTCCTCACACCACTCCTAACTACGGGGAGAGAAGCAAAGAAGAAAGTTTTTAAGTCTAGACACATAAAGTAGAAAGGAAGTCTGCCAAAATTGTCCCATACACTTAAGTTCTACAGCTGCTTCCAGGTTTTATTTTAACATAACGAGGAACGACGGAAGCCTGCGAATTATGGATGTTGATGTCAGATCTCAAATGACTTTCGAAGTGACAGACGGTGAATATTTCAGCATTTCGGCGTTATGTCATATTTGGTGAGTCATTGGAGAGAATAGCGCGGCTCTAATCCCAGCCGTCAGAGCCTTTCGTCCTTTCTCGCGTGTTCCATTTGACGGATACATGCCTCGGCAACACCAGAGAAATCAATGCTCGGGCCTGATTTAAAGCTGTAAAAACTCACTATAATTTCTATACGAGGCACCCCAGGAGTTTTATGTCCCCATTGACTCAGAGTATCGGCGCCCATGCAGCGCCTCCGCCACCCTTTCTCGTGCAGGGCTCATTGATCTGTGGGTTTCTCAAATTTGAATAATAGATGGGCCTGGGAGTCAATAGCAAACAGCCATTAATCTTGATTTATGTGTCCAGCTCAAACATCTGGCTGACAAACAGATTACTCTTTGTAAAAATCCGATGAAAGGGATGTTATATGCCGACTCAAAAAGCTTCAGACGGGGGAGTTTTATAATGGCGATCGTAACGCTCCATCTTGCAGATTGATGTTGGGGCCCGTTCGCTTTAAAGTGCCAAGATTTATGAACTTCTTTCAAGTGATTACTCTGTGCCGTTCAGGTGTAAAATTCTGCAGTGCGTCAATTGTTGATTTATGACGTATTATCAGTATTAGTATCATCGTGAATGCCGGCCATTCCTATTTGACCTTTTTAGGGGAACGCTGGGGCTGAATGCTCATATATCTCTCCAGAGCTGGCTCATTAAAATGTCTTCCCCACTTTCTAGAAACTTGAAAAGGCACGTGTCAGCTCAGGAAATGAAGACGGCGTGACTCGAGCGAGTTTAGCGACTGACGTCTCTGGATGCTGACAGATGAGCAGTGGTGAGAATGATATTGGCCATCAACAAGATTCATGCCCCGTCAAACGGTGAATTTTCCATCTTCCGATTACGCAACGCAACGTCTGATGTTCACCATACCAATCTCATCATGCCACAGTGGGGCGTGTGAGAGAAGGCCTAAATTAATATGCAGATGCAGCCGTGAACAGGTGCGGTATTGTGTTTCTAAAGCTGACTGACATCTGCTGTATTTGCAATCCTACACCACCCAAGGCAACTGGATCTCTCTGATGAGGCAATATTAAATTAATTTCCCCCGTGGTCTGGAACACTGGAGAGCTCATGAGGAGGACTTTTGTTTTGGCGCTGCTTGCTCGGCTCCCTCTGCGCCAGAGAGACAGCAGCCTGCCGCTCGTGACTTTAACTCTGACTACTGGGAAAAGGCCTATGCATTATTCTCCGGTGTAGCGCAAGATCGATGAGCAGTCCTCAAAAGGAGACACAAACACACACACACACACACACACACACACACACACACAGTCTCACACATATACACAAACTCACACATATACGCACACACACACACGCACGCACGTACGCACACACAAACACACACACACACACACACACACACACACACACACACACACACAAGATAGCAAAAAGACAGCTGGACAGCTGAATGCCTTCAAACAGGTGTGCCCATTACCATGCTAAAAAGCCAGCCATGCTTCTCGATGTGTTTTTAATGACAGGTGGCCAGCATCCTGCACCACACCAGTGCTGAGCAATGGAACGTCACGCCACGGTGATCATCCACCTATTGAGTGGAGCCTGCGACTGCGGGGAGGATAACTGACAGAGACAAGGGCTCTGAAAGGCACTCTTATGCGGGGTCAGGCCCTCTGAAATATTCATTATTTATCTCACTTCAGTTTCCTCCTCCCAACCCTCGCCGTCACAAAATACTTTCCATGACGGCCGCCATGTATAATGGACATCTTCATGCATTGATAATCCATACTGTGCTGTCAGGCATTAATGACTGGTTATGACTAGATATACTATAATCATTTATTCAGCCATTGGTTACTGTCAGTCTGACACTCTTCTGCCATGAGTCAAAGCAACAGTGGTTAAAAAGGCCTTCGTGTGAATATTTTGTATCATGTGGATAGCACACTCATATCAAGAATAATATAATATTTATAATAATTATAATACAACAATATGAATAGTAAGGGAAATTAACAATATTGTGTGCTACTTAGAAATATATGGCAAACAGAATGCTAAAAATGGCAAAAGATGAAGACATCGGTTGGGTTGTAGGCTATAACTTACTAAAGGGACTATCTGTGATCCGCTGTCAGGAAAAAGGAATTGAAAGGGCGCCGCTAAAAGATCTCTGTTGAATGAGTTTAGTTGTCCCTCTCGCTGGCATGTCACAAAGATAAGAGCGAGAGCTACGAGTAGTGTGCGGAACTGGCCCTCGGTCAGACAGCTTGGTCCGGCTTCTGTGTTGTTATGGGGACTGATCCCAACCTGAAAGGGGTGCATGGCAACAGTGTGTTATTGCAGTGAAGCAATCACACACAGCGCGGCGAGGGAACTGTACAGACATGGGATGCACACAGAGGTGAGGGATGATGCGCACAGCTGAAAAGGCAGTCTGGCACCCTCGAAGGAAAACAAAATGTGGGTTTTGGCTCAGATGCTCCGATGCCAGACTCTAGAATTACACAATGCTCTGCCCCGCGATGATGACACGGCGTGTAATATAGAATGAACATCCTGATTGCATCATATGTCAGGGTCCATACAGTAAACTGAATGTATTGTGCAAATTATTGATATCCAGCTGACTCTAGGTCACTCACGTATGTAAACCTATGGATTTCTTTGGGCAAAACCAATGGCATCACACCAGATGGAAAAGCTTCCTCTGCCGATTATATAACAAAACATGGATATATTACATTCATACCTTGACCTTGCTACATGTAAAAATGTGGAGATAATCTCACAGAACTGTTGCAGAGGTGCTAATCAAACAGTTCCTTATCAGCGTCCCACACTGGCATAATTATCACTCAGCTAAGCTGATCCCGTTTAGATAACTGAGAGAGAGTCAGAACTCTACTTGGGGCTGTGTCTCTGCTGAATTTGTGGGGCTCTGTTGTATATCTTGTGCTAGCATTTTTCTACAACATGTTCGAGAGTTTCATTTGATCTTATCCCATTTTATCCCTGGAAGAGAAAAAAAAATCACTTACCTTGATAATTAACCAGCAGGGGATTTGATTGTTACCCATAGGAAGTGGAAGAGAAACAGAGACGAATAATTACTTTAATTGTGCGGTCTCCCAGGCTGAGCTGATATGGCACAGTGCTGCCCCCAAGAGGAAAAAGTTGGTAAATACAGAGATCTGTCAGATCCATTTCTCCCACCACAAACTCAGTGCCTTTTCCTGACATATGCCGCTGCCAAGACCCTTGAGCCGTCTAATAAAGTATTGTGTGATCAAATTATGCTAAGTGTACTTCTCACTGAGTTATTCATCTTAAATGACTGTATCAGATTATGACAAAAGCAATATATTTATGAGAGGAAAATGAAATCAAACGTCCACCCACTCTTCCCCCCCCCCCCCTGCCTCTACACCCTCAGTCATACTGTGTTGAGTATACACACTGCAGAATATGCAATCTTTTCCAGCAGATCATGCCAGCGCTGTAGGACCTGTTTTCCTGTGTGCGCGGCGCATAAGCTAGTAAGGACACAACCGGTAGCCAAATTCCAAAGGAGAAATGAGTGGCATTTAGGAGGCAGCAGCTCATTTGGTTAAAGCGCTCACAAAAAGCCGTTGCCTCCCGCAAGTCGGCCGCGTTGAGTCAGCTCCTGTGTGAGCTCCTGTGCGTTGTGTGTGTTGTGTTGTGTTGTGTTGTGCAAACCGACTCATTAAAAATGCATGTGATTTGCGGTGGTGACAACTTGGAGCATGTGTGTGTGTGTGTGTGTGTGTGCACACGTTCGTGCGTGCTTGTAGTTATGTGTGTGTGTATGTGTGGGTTTGCGTGCATGTGTGTGTGTGTGCGCGCATGCGCATGTGTGTGTGTGCATGCCTGTGTTTGTGTGTGTGCACGCACACGTGTGTGTGTGTGTGTGCCTGCACACGCCTCCTTCTGCCTTCTGGTTGTTGTCATCCAGCAGGCCGTGGCGGATGAGCTGTTTGCGGTGGCTCTGTTGCACTGCTCTGCCTCTGTTCTCCCCCCGAGAGTTCCCCTAATCAAGATAATTACCAGAGTGACAGCCACAAAGAGGTGCTGGGGACATTTTTGATGCTTCAGTCTTCCTCTTCCTCCCCCCCTCCCTTCCTCCGTCTCCCTCTCTCTCTCTCTCTCTCTCCCTCTCTCTCTCTCTCTCAAACACGAGGGATTCACTTCTTGTCATCATTTGTCTGCCTCTCGCTCGAGCTGATGTGTAATGAAAAGACAAAAACTCGGCGGCGCGTTGAGTGACAGCGACGGAGGAAGCAACAGCGGGCTCGGTGCCAGCAGCCCTTATTTAAACCCACGGTACAGGCACACGCGCGTTTAACACGCTCTATACAGTATGTCCATGGCACCATGGCATCCTCAATCTGGCCGACACTCTCGCCGAAAAATAAAAGGCATTCATTTGTCCAGTCCAGGGGTCCCTTTCGGTGGCACCAGATTTGTCTGGACGAAGGATTTGCCGCTGCGTCACATTCGGAGAGGAAGGGGAGGGGAGTTGTGAGACGGGCAAGGCGAGTCCAGTGCAGTGCGACCTTGCAGGGTGACCTTTGCGCCCCGCAGGATGATGTGTGTTTATGTGGTCCCCTGGCTGAAGGCTACAGCCGGCGCTCAGCTTAATGGGTTCGGACAGAGGGGCCGGGGGAGCGGAGGGATGTATGTGTGCGTGTGTGCGTGTGTCTGTATGTGTTTGTGTGTGTGTGTGTGTGTGCGTGTGTGTTTGTGCATATGTATATGTGTGTGTGAGTGTATGTGTGTGTGTGCTTGCGTGCGTGTGTGCGTGTGCATGCGTGTGTGCATGTGTGTGCATATGTATATATGTGTGTGTGTGTGTGTGTGTGTGTGTTTATGTGTGTGTGTGTGTGTTTATGTGTATGTGCGTGTGTGTGTTTGTGTGTGTGTGTGTGTGTGTGTGTGCGCGCTTATGTGTGTGTGGTGATGGTGGCATGGACAGAGTGGCTCGAGCAGTCCAGACGAAAGTGAGGTCAAGGCAGAGGACGGCGCAGAGCCGTTATTTCTCAAGCGCCGGCGTGATCCATGAGTCGGGCCGGCCGCCGCTCTGGAACAGCCACTCACTTTGGGAGGACCCGGGGAAACCGTTCCCAGTGATATATTGGACCACCTTCACCACCGCGCCATTATGGACAATTCGGGCGAGACGATCAAAGGCGCTGCCCTAGTGGCCTCATTTTTTCCCCGGCTATAATTACTTTCTTCCCTCTTGCTGACCTGTACGTTCTTCAAAAAAACATTTTGTGCGGGGTCACTGATGTTTGATTGCACCGTGCCCCATTCCCGTATCCACTTGTGTGCACTTCTCGGCCCCGGCGCCATCATGTTGCACCATAACACTAACAAACTATTCCGAAAAAAAGCAGATGTTCAAAAAGCCATTTTCCTGTCTTTTTTCCTCTGCTAAAAATGCATTGCGGCTTCTATCTCTCATTTTCCCCCCCTGCAAAAGAGCGCATGACTACAGAGGGTCTGTGAGCTGTAAGTCGTTCTCCCTCGACTCACATTTGTGTCTTCCGACCTTCCTCATCTCCATAAAGACAGCTTTAGCTGAGCTGCAGATTTGCCTCCCCCATTGGCTTAACGAGACTCCTACAGGGCAGGCCCCTGTCTCCGGCTTCGCCGCAGCAATTTGGAGACAACTCTCCAAACAAATTTAATAGCCCACATCAGTTGCTGACCTTGCTGATCCGTTTCCCCCCATGGTTTTCTCGCTCCATTCAGAGAGGCTGAACTTAGCATTTCTGAGGGAATTGCACTGTCTGCTTAAGAGGCATCATAAAGTGGAAAATATAAAGATTATACACATTATGGGGTAATGATCCTCTGGCACTCAGGGGTGGAAATACAAAGATGTTATGACCCCAAGTGGAAGGCAAAATCAACAATGTGGTTTTGTTGGAGTACTCTGAAATTCATATTGCAGGCTAGGCTAGGATTTATGTGTTCACCTTGCCAGTGGGAAGGCAATGGAGAGCCAGTATGATTCATTATCTTCATTCTCACTAGAGGGCGCTGTGGTCCACAATTAAACTGCCACTGAATTAAGATATTAGTATGAATTCTAGTTTATTAAGCATATTTTATGTTTACTGTGTAGGTACAATAAAGGGTTGAAAAAAAGTTGAAGCAACAACTCAAAGTAGAATAGTTCAGAAAAGTTTTCAACCATTTGTCAATTCCATTTACACACCATTCCTACATCTCAGTCATAAGCAGTGACAGACAGTGAAAGATGTGCTGCATTTTGTTCTCATTTCAAAGAGAAGTGCTCGTACCCAAAGCAAAAGGCAATTCTCTCTCCCTGAACTGGGGAACTGACAGGAGCTTGTGCTTGGAGAAATATAGAGATCTAATGGCAATCTACAACAGCTGCTGTGAACAGTGTGAGCAAAATGTGCGAGAAACTCTCCTTCTTTGCAGCTGCTCAACCCAAAAGAGAACTGCCAGACATCTTTGTTCACATAGATGAATGCACAACATGTCTGAATATTTCATAATTTGCCATGTCACAACAACACAACAATGTGATCTCTATGAGCATATTTTTTATTTCATTGTCTGACATGTTTTGTCCTCTTTTAGTCTACGCCTCTTCAGAGAATGAGCAAGAGAAGCGGAGGATGACTTAAAGATCCAGAGATTATAGAATGGGTACAATGTGCTGTGTCATTTGGATTTGAAGTCATTGTTGATGTAAATGCCTTAGTGATTCACAATGTGTGAATTTCACACATTGGCCACAAGATGGCGTGTTGAGTTTGAAATTCAAAACACCAGCACAGATGTTTGCTGAAAGTCGCTGGCAAGACCCTCACTTCTCTTAATCCCTCTCAAATCCAGGGAAACAAATAAGCCAGCCTTGCTTGATATATATGGTGACATACATTGCCCGGCACGTGCCATTTCAAACTTTTTTGGTTGTTGCATTTAGGCTGCACGCTGGGGGCATATTGACATTTCTATCAGATATGCAGATATTCTTTCAGATCTACCGTTATGATGCAAACCTGAACCTGTGTGATTAGATTGCCAACAAAAGAGCAGCTGCCATACGGCATTCTCCACTTACTCGTCATACTGCTTTTATTTACATACAAAAATGTTTGTAAAAAATACAAAGGTTTTAAAATGTCATCATCACAGCTGTTATCACTGCTGTAGGCCTACAGTAGGTGTATAAGTACCTGTTGGCAAAAAAACTGGCTATGGTGATCCCATAAGTATCTCCTCCTTTGAATTGTCATTTAATCTTCTGTTTTTAGCTCTATATCCAGTGCAGTGTTTCTATTTTCAGACTCCCTGAAAAAGATTAACAAACGGGCCTGTTAATACTGTTGCTTCATAATTTACACTGGGACACTAGATTAAATCGGATAAAAGAGCATTTTCTAACCGTGATCACAGCAAAGTGGATTGTGTCCAAGCTCTGAGTTGTTGTGCTAAACGTTTTTTTGACTTAACTGTTGTTTAGCAACCACACAGGAGGGGACCCTACGCTTCTCGATGATGCCAGTGATAACGGGCACATCAAGATGTCAGGCCGGCCTGCCATGGTGTGGATGTGGCCCAGAGAAAACCGTGTGCCAAGGCCAAATGAGCTTACAGGATACGCACTCCCACAAGTGAAGGCCTGGACCCCGTCCACCTGACCCGAGAGCAGCGAGTCAGCCAGGAGCGGCCGGCGCCAACACTGAGCCGATTTATCAAATCTACCCGATTCTCTCTTTCACACTCACGCCTGTGGAAGTGTCAGTGGATTCGGGTTCTATGATTCATAAACGGAAATGGGGTGGTAATAATAATGCTAAAATATATATATATATATATATATATTATAATGGAACTGACAACAGTAATTCAGTATACTCTTCTCATATACTCATTTTGCAGTTTGCTTTTTTCCAATAATGATTAACTGATACTGATTTGATCTGCTTTGGTTGGATGGTATATAGTATCCGTAAAAACATGCCACACGTCAGTTGTGTCATACCTCACAAGTCACAACGGACACAGTGAAACAGAAACAGAGGGGACAAAACAATAAATGTTGCACATTACAGGAAAGTGGAACGCGCTAAACAGAAGGGAAAGAGAAACGTGCATAACATCCAAACGTGCATAACATCCATTCAGTTCACCTCGCGGATGACACACACACGATCACAATCAGGGAACATCAGACTAATATCAAAGCCTTCAACTACAGTAAGCTATGACTCTGTGTTTTGCTCGCTCACTGTGTGTGTGTCTGTGTGTGTGTGTGTGTGTGTGTGTGTCTGTTTGTGTGTGTGTCTGTGTGTGTGTGTGTGTGTGTGTGTGTGGGTGGGTGGAGACGGACAGCAACAGAGTGGTTTGTGCGAGGAGCTGAACACTGACTCAGCAAATCAGACACAGAGGAGCCACCAGTCACGGCACTGGGAGTGAGAGCGCACATGTGGCCTCTGTCTTCTGTCTTCGCCACGCTCCACCTGAAGACTGCATCAAGACCACTTGGCTCAAAGTAGAGGCTTAGAGCAATTAAAAAATGTCAACAGAGCATACACATACACACACGCACACACACACACACACACACACACACACACACACACATACTACAGCATGACACACACACACACACACGCGTGCACACACACACACACACACACACACACACACACACACACAATACAGCATGACACACACACACACACGCTACAACACGACACGCAAAGGAGCTCAGTACAACATACTGTAGTACTACGCCACACGAAAGGGGCTTGCACACCACCAGCCAACAGACACAAACACACGCACACAGCGTCTCAACCACTGACAAGATTACAGTAAAGCGGCCCAAACAAAAGACACGTGCAGCATCCCTCTACAGTTAATCACAGGAACGCAGAGGCCAGGAGTGCAGTAGAGAGAAGCTACTAAGAACAAATAGTCCCTATCCAATGTCGAGTGGTTTCATGAAAAAGCAGGAATCCAGATATTTTCAGATAACCCGTGACAGCCGTTTCTATATTTGGTAAATCCTGATTTTTCTAGCTGTGAATGTCAATATGTTGCCGTTGCTCAAGGCCACTTCAGCAAACTTGACCTTCGCCATCTGCAGCACAGCAAAAAAAAAATAACGGCTGAAAGGGGTTAGTGAACTCTGGATGGTAATACAGTGAGTGTGTAGGTGTGAACGCTGCATACGCACACCCATATACACATACACACACACACACACACACACACACACACATACCCACACATGCACACACACACACACACACCTGCGTGACATAACCGCCCATCCTTGGAAAACAAATAAACATATCAGCATGTGATAAGCCACGCCATGCTCTGTTGGAGTAATTGCTACTCGCCCTGTGTTTGCTGTTCCCCGTTTCGAAAGGGAAAAAAAACGTTGCAGACAGTCTCAGGCCACGCTGGGGAGAACCGGTTTGAACCAGATCCCCGAGCGAGCGAGAGCTGAAGGGAGAAAGCGGTGGCATGATTCCCCTTGACTGTCACTCACTCACCAGGAGATTGGCGCTGTGACAGCGCCTCACCTCAGGGACACTAAGTGGGATCTAGTGGCCAAAGCGTGCGGGTGGGAGCCAGCCAGCCAATGGGATCAAAGGCAGCTCTGGCCAGAACCCATCAGATGCTCCTCTCCCTCCAATCCCAGTTCCACAACCACTAGAGGAACAGGAGGGGGGGGGGGGGGGGGGGTGCATCAGACAGAGAGTATACCGAGTGAAGGGAGGGATGTCTCCCAGCGTCCGCCGCCGCAGGTATCTCACTCTGGTGGGTAAACGCTAGCGGCGAGGGTTGGCCACTACCAGCTCCCCTTTGGCGGCGAGTTTGACTGCAGGGCCCCGGCTGGCCGCTGAGCTGCTTAAGGGCTTTGCATGCCAGACCGCGGCGCTAAGCTGGCGTGCTCTTCGCCGCTCTCGCTCCCCTCGCGCTGACTTGACCCGCTAAGTTTTAAGCCGAACAGGTTTGAAACCGGTTCTGTCGACCCAAAGCCCCGTGTGCAACACAGCAAAGGTTTTTTTGGGGTTTTTTTCTTTTTTTTTTTTTTTTTCCTCAAACACCACGCCCCAGCCAAGGCCTAGAAAAACACCACCAGATGTCTGTGAACAGCTCCGGGAAGGTTGTGTGTGTATCTGTCTGTGTGTTTGTGTGTTTGCGTATGTATGTGTGCGCGCAGCTCCGGGAAGGTTATGTGTGTGTGTGTGTGTGTGTGTGTGTGTGTGTGTGTGTGTGTGTGCGGGCAGCTCCGGGAAGGTTATGTGTGTGTGTGTGTGTGTGTGTGTGTGTGTGTGTGTGTGTGTGTGTGTGCGGGCAGCTCCGGGAAGGTTATGTGTGTGTGTGTGTGTGTGTGTGTGTGTGTGTGTGTGTGTGTGTGTGTGTGTGTGTGTGTGTGTGTGTGTGTGTGTGTGTGTGTGTATGTGTGATTGTGCAGGGGAGGTTGGTAGTGTCTAGTGTTTATACATGTGATGTTAGTTTTGAAACTCTAATGACAATATTTATCAAACAGAGGGGGCTTATTATGACAGCGGTTGGATGGGCAGTCATCCTTCGCCCGTCTGCAAGTCTACTGTTTCCAGTATTTCTTGTTATTCTTGGTATTCCCAGCTGAGATTTTTGTATTCTTTTTGTCCCCTTCACTGCTCAACATG
Source organism: Sardina pilchardus (assembly GCF_963854185.1). Lineage (NCBI taxonomy): Eukaryota > Metazoa > Chordata > Actinopteri > Clupeiformes > Clupeidae > Sardina > Sardina pilchardus. The sequence continues at coordinate 20,079,868 of NC_085001.1, read as the reverse complement.
GACTGTTATTGTGATTCTCAAGTGCCTTGATAAAAGACGGATATGGGAAAAACTCTCTCCCTTGTTCTTCCCATCACAACAAAGCCCAGCGTTAACTACCGTAATGTGCAGCCATTTCATAATCTGCCTCCTCAGTGGCAGTGTTTATCCCTCGGGTTAAAAATACTCCAAAACAGCTTCCAAAATTACTGAAGTCTGTTTACTGTTTTCAGATATGAAATGGCTGTCAAGGGTATTGATAGGGCCGCGGGGATACAGAGTAAAAAGGTCTTATCGTTGGAGCTAAAAATGAAAGTGCTTGTAACAAGCTGCAGTTGATGTTTTGCAGAACGTTCAAGATGTGGGTTGGGGTCATTCCTGGCCTGGAACATTTTCTTCCCCTTGTAATCCCCCAGCCTAGATTAGAAGAAGGCTGAACGGGGGTCTCAAAGTCTGACTTAAAACATCAAACACTGACGTCTGCTGTTGTGACCGGGGCCGTTCTCGGTGTCGGAGCCGGTGAATGGGCCACCGGTTCGCCCTGGTCCACTTCCCCATCAGTGACCCATCATAATCTCTCCCAGCGCAGCGGTCATACCCCGCGTCATGTGCGCTCGGCTGGCTCGCCAAAAATCTCCCCATCATCCCCTCCGCCACATTTGCTCCGTGCGCAGATTCGCAGGATGAGGTGAATGAAGAATGGACTTAATGAGTCGAGTGAGTCAAGTCACCGACATCATCCACCCCCAGTGTTTCCACTGCTTGAGAGAGAGAGAGAGAGAGAGAGAGGGAGAGAGAGGGGGAGAGTGGGGGTGGGGGAGGGGGAGGGGTAGTCATCTCCCTGGGCCGGTCAGATGAACGCCAGACTCTGGAGATGTTCTTGGAAGTGATGGGTATCCTGCTCAAGGTTTGCACCGGCTTAAAATCACAGGGTCCATCTGATTTCTGTCAAGGCTTAAGGCACTTTTATTCCAAGGTTCACATTCCTTCCTCAGTGGAATGGGGGGAAAAAAAGAGTCAGGCCAGCTGCAGATGGGAGAGGATCGGTTCAATTTTCAATAACAGTGAAAAAATAAAAAGTTGTCCTCGGCGACCTGCACTTGGAAACGACTGCCTTGGGGATTACCCATAACATGATGTCAACACGACCCACTACTACAGCTCGCCCGCCGCCCCAGAGGAGGCAAAGTCCTGTGCTGTGTGCTGCGGCTAAAGGAATAAGGTGACAAAAGCCTGGCTGGCTCCACATCCGCTCATTCACTGGCCTGCTGCCTGGCGCTTGCAAGGGGCCTGATATGGATCAAGCACAGCAGCAATAGCCGCTTATCAGTTTCCTTTTCTTAATAAAGTTCCTGTGAGCTGCTGAATGACCTGGGGACAGGCCCGGGAGAGGGGGAGAGGGGGAGAGGGTGGCGATGGTGGCGTTTATCCTGCTGCCCTTACGTGAATTACCGAGGCTCGTTCTAATGATCCTTTGATTCCGATTAATGACGCCAGCCGCCGATGGCCTAATGACTGATTGTCAAGCCAGAACTGAAATGTCGGAGGATAAAGCTCTCTAGTTTATGCACTGCACAGTGTAGCCAGTTATTATAACTCAACAGCACACACTGATATATTATGCAATGCGGAAATTGTAATCAGAAAAAAATCTTTGTCATTCATCACCTAGGATATTGGGTTAGGCTGAAGGGCATAAACATAAGGTCAAAAATGTCACTGGGATGCAGGAAGTTCGTTCTAAGCATAAAGACATTACAACAATTCAGAGGGCAGGCACGCTAACATTCTACAGAACCTCTTAACCTTCTTAACCATAGTCAATCTTCCCTGGGTCTAGTCATGACAGGCATGACAGGCATGTTAATAATGTCTTAAGGAAAAAGAGACATCTTTCCTTTTTTTTGGCGGGGGGGGGGGGGGGGGGGGGGTTGACAGATTGGAAAGTCCGCAGGTCAGATAAGAATTTGGGCCCCTGTGGGCACTTGGACCCTTGCATGATATGGACGTGTCACGTGGCAGGCTGTTGCACCACAGTGACCAAGCGATACCTTTCTCAGGATAACCAAGCTCTATAATAATGTCTCATTTGTTTTCACCGTCTATTTCTCACCAGCCCTTTACATCCTTCTGAAACCTCCATTTAATGTTTTTGAAACAAACTAACTTTTAAAAAATACATTGAATGTTACACTGACTTTATTGTCTGGTAGTTGTCTGAGTCAGCATGAACTTGTCACTGATTCACTGGTTTAAGTGTCATGCAGTAGAAGATGGGAAGATTATCATTATCATGTCACGCACTCTTTTACCTCTAAATTGTCTGACTTCAACTTTTGCCTTCATTGCATCATTTGTTTTGCTCTGTGTGTTTTGAGTAAAAGTTACCTAGCCAGTTGTGCAGGACTCTGCATGTTGTCCCAGACACTCTAACACACCTTTCATAAAACAGGTTGAAAACGGTTCAGTCTGAGTTCATGGAGTTGCAGAATTGCAGAGTTACTGTCCTTTTATAACCATGTGGTAGCTGTTATTGTCCATTTCTGAACTTTGAACCTTTTGATGAAAGGTTATATAATCTTATTGTGGTTGAAACAGTGGCTGAAGAAATTCTTTTATACAATCGGTTGGAACATAATGGACCTCTGAAAAACATTCAAGGCTGTCATAATACTCTGAAATCTCTGTTAATAATCTAATGAGTTTTTGAAGAAATGGCTTAAGGGAACGTTAATGACATTAATGTTCTAACGACGACTTCTAAAAGAGAGGTATGCAGTGAGCTGTAGATGTGGCACTGCCATCCTTCACTTTACCCACAGTTCAGGGTGCACTAAACAGGCTCTTGTTTCTGATTATCTGGGTCTAGATACAGTTGAACTAGACATAGCATATCTTCTTAACTACAGGCTTCCGCTTGATATAGGTCAGAGGAGCACCTGTAGACTTTGACCCCTTACGTTCAGCTCTGTGTTGTAGCGAAGATAACCCTGGATGATGTAATGTTGCCAGCACTGACTACACTGGCTGCAGACTACACTCCTCAAACTGCTTCCCTGTAAAGAGGAAACTGTGAAATCAAGTAATAAAGGACCGACTGGGACATCGTCTCATAGTCACTACTCCTGTGTTGGTTCCTCAAATCATTTTCCCACAGCAGAGAGAAGATGAATTGTGACACCTCAGTCAAAGTGTAAGGCTGTGAAATGGAACGGTGAGATCATTCCTGTCACACCTTACAAGGGGACTTTTCTTTACCCGGCTTGGAATATCCAGTGTAGGTAATTGTTACAAAACTAGCATTTACACAACCAAACCAATTCAACACCAAAAATATACACTGGAATGAATAAATAAACAGAGAAATTGATATATAAATAGGCCTTCGCTTAGCCCATTGTGCTGGTCTTCTGGCTTCCTCCTGAGCGCTTCTAAGCTGCACCTGCAGAGGCCAGCCTTGGTGAGTGAGGGGGACCAGCGAGCGAGCCGGGGGGGGGGGGGGACGGGACAGGACGAGGCAGAGCAGGGGAGAACAATGGCAAGGCCGCGCGGTGGAACTGCAGCGAGACAGACTGTCTGCGGACCGCGCCGGCCACCCAGCCCCCGGGGGCAGACCCCCCCCCCCACCCCCACCCCCCCCGCCTCCTCTGCCTCTGACCCCCACCACCTCCACCACCCCTCACCACACACACACACACACACACACACACACACACACACCTTCAACAGCACAGGAAGACACTTCCCTATACCGCCCAGGGCAGACACTGCTGCCAGAACAATGCAGTCCCCCGTCCCGGACAAGACCTGAACATGACTCCTCTGTTGGGGATTCACAAGTTTGCTGTTGAAAGAACAGAAGAGAAGGCCAGCGAGGAGGTTACCATGGGTCAGGGTACCCCACGGCGACACAGTTACGGACAGTCCATAATGCTTTATCACTTTCAAGGAAATATAATCAGGTTGTGGACAGTCCATAATGCTTTATCGCTAACAAGGAAATATAATCAGCGAACAAATTTATATCGGCTACATGTATTTGTTGTCTTTCTGGGATAAATTGAGAGCTAATTCGAACTGCATAATATTGTCATACATTCCACCCAGCTGGGCTAGGCCTTGTCTTTCGTGGATCATTTCTTTGTCAAATCAACACCTGTGGCACAGTTACGAGTACAGGAAGAAGATCTGGACCAGTGTGCAGCTCAGATGTTTTTCTTAGGATGTGAACATTGCGTCAACAGGCCGCCGCGAACCCCCTCTGGGCGATGGTGGCGTGTCAGGGGTCAACTCCGCCAGAGGCCACTGACGCAGCAGACGGTGGGTTTAGCGTGAGGGGTACACGCAACTCATTCAACGCGCACAATGCCCGCACTGACTCCAGAACAACAAGCTCGCCCCTCAGTCGCTCCATTGTCCTCTTCCTCCTCCTCCTCCTCCTCGTCCTTCTGCTCGTCGACGGGCAACATACGCCGCGTTGAGTGACTAACGGGACAGGAATGTGCGGCAGCGTAGTTTGCAGACGTCAGGGGCCTGTTGTCCCGTTTTTCTTGCTTCATTGTAGAAACGCACAGCTGAAGAGTATTCCGAAGAAAGGCTCCTTGGGGAATAGAAGTATGAGTCACATTCCGGGACTCCACAGAGGGGGAACGCTCGATCAGAGAGGCTGCTGGAACAGGCCAGCGGCATGTCTGCATCGCTGGCATTCCCACTCTTCCTGTATGGAAGACCAACCTTTTCTTCTGCGCTGACCTTCGAGGCGGCACTGGTGACATAGCGTGGTCCAGCTGTTTGTGACATATGAGGGGGGGATGGGGTCAAAACCAAAGGCCGCCTTTGGACTGAAGTATCAAAAGCAGGCCGTGCGGCTGACAATAAAAGCTGAATGTGTGAGTAAGTGTGGGGTCTTGTAAAGTGCTTGTGTTCTTCCAGTCTGTAGGAGTCATCGAAACACCATCTGGATCGCAGTTTAATTTAATTTATGTAATACGCTTAGCAGAGAGAAAACGCTCTTTGAAGCACACGGCACCGTTCTCATTTTCACATTAGTTAATTGAAAACAATGCAATATTTCCACATATCTGGCTAACCATTAAGCGCTGAAATGTTCCAGTAACTACTTTTTTTTCACCACACTGTTTCTCAGAAATCCTCAAATAGGCCATGACACTCAGCTAAAATCCTTGAAGGAAGAAACTTTTAGTGCCTCACTAATCTACAGGTCATTATCTCTGGTCTGTATAACATGTGGTCTTTTTTTTTTCTTGTGAACTGTCTCCTTGGCATCACAGCAAAAACAGGAATAGACTTTCTCGGAGGTCAAGGCACCGTTTAGTTTGGACGACTCCAACGCTTGTACGGAGTTCAAATACTTGTCTTGTCTTGTTCCATAATTTATCACTTGGCTTTGAAGTTCCTCAGACACAGAGTTCTCTAAATTTAGAGTTTGTAACAGACAAGTACATACAAATCCTGTATTATGTAAAAACACAGTCACTAGGAGAGAAGTGTTTAATCAACACTGAAGCTCATTGAGTCACACGGAGTGAGTGTGGCTTCTCTCATCAGACTAGCCCGAGCTGACGCACACCGTGTACTGCCGCATTCTCACTTCCTCCTGTTCTGGTTGCCGGCAGCCTCTATACCGGTTTGAACTGGAGTCAGGGGCAGGTCTCAGCGGAAACGGTGAGCCTCCCGCTCTCTCTCCCAATCTCTATCACCATGGCGATCGCTCAAACACCCAGCCCCAAAGCAAACCCCCTTGCCGCTGCCACGTTGTCTGTTGACATCAAAGCGCCCGGCAACAGCCCTCTCAGAACGACAGGAAGAGGGTGGGAGAGGACAGCCTCGTGTTCAGCATCTTTTGTCACACGAAAGACGACTGCCGGCAGCAGTGGCTCAGTATCCTGCTCTGCCTGCCCAAACAATTGAACTGCCTTTTAAGGGAAAGAAGACAATACATGCTGTGGCTGGCAAGATAAAACTAAGACCAAACAAAAGGGGACTGCTGTTTAAATATAAGTCACTGAAGCATGTGGCAAAACACTAAAAGGGGAAGGCTATTTAATACAAAGAATAATAATTGTAGAGATCAGATGGAGTTGTAGATTTGAGTTATATTTTCTGTTTGAGAGTTCGAGTGCAATGTTTATCTGGATAGAGTCCATCAACTGTGAGCTTCACACTATTGTTTTGTGTCTTCGCTGTCTTCTGAAAAAACCCTCACCAGGTTTTGTGTGTGTTTGTGTGTGTGATAATACGTTGTGTGTATTGTACAATAGGTCTATCTGTGAGTAAACATGGATGTGTGCCAAAGGACAAGGTGTGTTTTGCTCGGGAGAATGTGGCGCCTGCTGGATGACTTTCCCCAGCCTCAGGTGAACATTTACCTGAGCGAAACCCCCGCCCACGGGCTATGGGGCAGGTCCCTTTGGTGATTGTGCTGCTGTCTCACATGCAGGATCCAGGTAGTCAGATGTCGGATGACGCATCAGCGGGCTTCTGCAACCGGTTCCAGCCGGCACAGCTACTATCAAAGCGAATGGGATTAACTGACATCCACTGATCTTAGCCTCGCTAGCTAATCCCGCCCATGTGGAGGAGAAAAAAAAACACAATGTGAACTGCATGATGAAACACCTTTACTCACGGTTGTAACGCCGCTGCCTATCATCAGCACCAACACCCCTGGTGATATTGACATTTCATTGTGCTCGAGTGATTGCTGTCATAGAGCAAAATGCTAATCGCCCTCCCCAACAGGATGACAAGCCGGGAAAGCCCTGCTTAATACCACTTAAACCAGCTCTTATCTGTGTGGGCAGGGTGATAGAGTGCACCTTACACAAACACACCGGGGCCCGGCTGCTAGCGAGCTTCCTCCACCAAACTGGTTTGCGCCGGTCTCGTAAGCCGCGCCAGCAGGGGGAAACTCAGTGAAGGCTAACCACATCAAGTGGCGGGTAACATAATATCCCCCTTGAAATGCCCTTATTTCAGCAACGGACGGGGATGAAAACAAAGCCAGGCACATTAATCTCATCCAGGAGCTCTTTAGAGAAATAGTTCTAGATTACATGCCCCCAAGTATTTCCATTTCCTATTAATTATTAATCTGTGCTTTGTTCTTGTATTAATCTTGATTAAATGATCAAAGATTATCACAGTCGTCTACAGGGCTCTGTGAGGTATCAGATGAAAGTAAATATCTTGTTTTGCACTGAGTTACAATAATCCTCCTTCAGCAAACTGTATTATTTTGATTTGGCCCCTATCAGTAGGTCAACTGCTGTGTTTATCAACATACACCCAGTCTATCAGGTTGCAGGTCGGAATTTCAATATTCTGTTCTGTTTACACAAAAATACAGCTGACTCATGGATTTGAAATTTAGGTGCCTGTATCACTTTCGATGGAATGTAAACATTGAGCTGCACTATAATACCAGCGACTGTTGATAAACCCTTAGGTAAAATAACAGATGGTCTACATAATTATTGACCCATAGTTAATGTTTTTGTTATTTTTGTTTTTTAAAAAAATCTAATAACCTTTGCTAATCTTAATCCTGCACAAATTACGGAATATAATTATCCATAGGTGTATATTTCAAATGAACTTAATATAGGCCTGAATAACCATAGTTGTGCAGTGTCTTATGTGGTGAAGGTGTGAAATAACAGAGTGGAGAAATGTATTTCTTGAGTTCATAATTTATTATAGAAATTGAAAAATAACTTTTAGAAAAGTCATGAGCTGGTGTTTTCATAACATTTTGACAAATAAATTAGTGGCCACTAATAAAGAGATAGCAGGTATCACAAAGTAAAACTGGTACAGAGACAAGGCATTTGTTTGCAAACAATACAGGCAACATTTTCAGGCAATATCTTCGGCACCAGTCTCTCATCACACAGTCAATACTTTTATGAACCATTAAGAACACCTTCAAGGTGCAGGTAAAAAAAACGCATTTTTAAAATGCAGTGTTCATCACTGAGACGCCGTTGCAAGAGTCTCTTTGACTTGTGCTTGGGAAAAGGCCCCAAGAATTTTCTAGCGCGCAGCTCCATCACTGTGCTGCATCCCTCCGTGCATCATGAAGCAGGTCACCGCGCATCCCTCAGGGCGAGCTGCATCAGTGGATGACATCTCCGTAGTCCAGGCAAGTTTCTTTGAGCATTTTAGCCAGGAGCCCTTAGCTCATCTCCCCGTCGTTTGCCATCTGGTCTTGAACATCCTCTTAGCCAGGTGTCAGCGTGCTGACAAACGTGTATGCTGGGTCAAAACAACTCGTCACGAGTCGATATAGAACAGTCAGCGGAGTTTCAGCAGGTTCCGAACCATCCCTGCGATCCGCAGGAACTTGTCCTTCTTGCGCTGTTTCAGGGCCATCAAGGCTTTGGCCGTCTCCTCGGGGTCCTGTGCGTAGGAGAAGATGCTCCTCACCCGCTCCTCCGCCTTCATGTCTCCCGTTTTCTGGAACAGCCTCATCAGAGCGTCCTGGTTGACGTTCTCGAAGATGTTACCCACGGCCTTTTTGCGGTGCGCTGTGTCAAACCGGTTCCCGTGAGAGGACGGGCAGACGCGGTGACAGTCCGAAGTCACGTAAGAAGACATCCTTGTCTTTGTGTTGTTTTCGCGTTTCTTGTCTGTTCGCGGCAGAGGCTTAATCGCCAACTCTCTCAGCTGAGTTGGGTCGCCGGCTGCTTGTGTGCTCTCTGTTTGAGTGAAGAGCATAGTCCCCTGCTGGAGCTATTTAAAGGGTTGCCATAGGCTTCCCGGCTGACGTCACCAGTCATACTACACGCCCACAGTGAACCATCAAAGCTAACGTACAATGTGCTACTCCAGCACAGCTGTAAGCTGCAAGCAAGAGACCCCGTCTCGTGCTTGCCAATTGCCTACAGAGAAATCTGAAACGTCTAGATAATCTAAAATGGTGAAAATGAAGGTTTAATGTGGAAATAGCACATTGGCCATAGGCTAAAATGCTATATGCACTGAGAAACATGACTGCTCAAAGAAAAAAATATTCCCTATTTTGAGATGCCAGTAGCCTACCTGCTACTGAAATAGGCTATTTAATCCACAGTTTTTCAAAATACACATATGAATGCAACCCAAGTGTGACATCCATATATTCAAATTCAATTGAACATAATTTAAAGAAACAATAGCCTATTGTCAGTCCCATTTTATAGCCTATGTATAGTATAGCCTATGCTTCACGTAGACATTCTCCAAATTATTTTTTATTTGATATCTTTTGGCTTAATACTGTTCAGAGTAACATAGGCCTATATTTTGCTTGAAGCAATTGCTTCACATCATCAATCATACCGCATGAAGTGATGTACAGTAGGCGACTGCATTAAAAATATCCAGCACTGGAAGAATTGCCAAGACTGTTTGTTTTTGTTTACATTGATACATTGAGCCCTTACCTCGCAGTGACTCCAGTGTCTGTTATCAATAGACTCCATCTGTAAAGCTAGCGTGCCCCTTCATTAGTCACACACAAACAAGTATTTCTTACTTGGCAAAATTACTCTAGCGCCAAGTACATGATGGGAATCGCCAGTAAGTTGCTCTATTTTTAGTCATCGCCCACATGTTTACTGAGAATAACACCCACTCAAGTTACAAACACATAGATCTCAAGTCAAGTAGTCTGCTTTTAACTGACTTTGTTGTTTCCAAAACTCCAGTCTTTATTGTCCAGAACCAGTGCAATAATTGTGTTTTTTTTCACACACGAGAGGCAAGGAAAAAATGTTTGACGTGTTCTTATTAGATCTCCAGGGTAACATTTATGATGAAAGATGTGCCAGGCAAACAGATGTGTGGAATGCAAGTTGTTTGCCATCGATGATTGACACAGTTACCTTTTTTTCCCCCTTTTCTCCCGTCAGTCTGCCCACACTGTCTCGCCACCGGATACGATCCTGTCCTAGACTGGCATGGCAGTTAAGACTGGAGCCAGGGAAGATCGGGGCAAGGTGCGGAAACGCTGTCAGGGGGAGAAGAAAGCATATTTATGACCTTAAAGTACTCAAGAGTTCAAACTCAGACACGGAGGGGACAATAAGATCTTGTGGGAGGGGGAAAAGGAAGTGCTTGCTCGAGTTGCTTAGCCAAACCCTGCCCAGTAACACAAGCCAAGTGTCCTTTATTAATCATAACAATGGCGGCACTAAATTTAGTCTGGGGTCAGAGGTGACTCCCAACAGTCCAGCCAGCGGAGACAATACTCTCTCAGCGCAGACCTCTGGAGCCAGACAATGAAAAGCCCTCAACCCAAAGATGTCAGTTGCCTCTCAGCACATCATGAAATATGTCCGTAAGATAAAGGATTCCAGTATCCAGCCTGCAAACAGTGCCAAGTTGTTTTATGGTGTGCTGGAGTTGGAGTTGTTTAATTTTTTTTTGTGTGTGAAGCAATACTGAGCATGTTTCAAATACTTTAAATGATGCCTATCAGGATTAAGCCACTCATGTCTTGCATTAGGGCCACAGAAAGCTGTTATACTATTGCACTGGACGACTGCAAAGCAAACCTGAAATCTTATCTCTCAGATGGAAAATGGAATAAGATAAGAAGGTGACAATGTGCAGACATGTGTGACTTTCCCATAATCACCATCGATTACTTAGCGGCATGTCACAGCAGAACAAGCAAGAGTCGCGATGTCTCTGAATAAAACAAAATTGAATATTTTCTGCTCTTGTTGTCCCTCTGTCCTCGTCCTGACCCTGTTGTCAACATGCTCTGTGACCATAATGCACTGCTTCTCTCTGTGCCACCTCTGTCCTCTGCTTTGAGGCTCGCAGTTCTAGGAAGTGAGCACATTTTTGCTGGTCCCCTGGGTATCTGACCTCATCTGCTGAACTTGCAGCAGGCCTGTTGTGAGCTAAACGCTAAATTGGGTCTTCTTGTTGAAGCTGTCAATGAAATATTAATTTCATATTGGCCAACTCCCCACATTATCTCTGGGACTGGGTTATCATAGATAAGTCAAGAACAGTTACATAAAGGGCCTGTCTGCGCGCTGTGAGTTCACAGGCGATAACAGCAAATGGAGGGGATTGATTACGAGGTCAAAAAGCTGCAGAAGATTTCTAATGGGAGAGACGGATGCTGTACTAACGATAATATTAATGTGTCCTAATAAACAGGCACATTGCATTAGTTTTGTTTTTCTTCCATTGGAAAGAGTCGCAAAAATAAAATGGTTCAGAATAACTCGTTTAGTGTTACAAAGGAGATTTTTTCAGTGTCTCCAACGTGAATAACCTGATTGAATTTACAGCAAAAAGTTACATAAACCGTGTTTCTGGTGTACAGCTAGTGCTTTCAGTATGCAAATACTGTTGCTTATGATGTAAAAGCAAAACATAGCTCTTTGACCTTTTCAAATAGTACAAGTCCTAACTTTAAAGGTGGCATTTGGGATGAACTAGGTTAAGTATAGATGATGTTGACATCAGGGAGGTCACAATGTACAACCCAGCGTTCAGGAATGTGGAACTGTAAATCAGTTGTAAATGTGTAACTAACAGGCTGAGATAGAGCAGGAGGTGACACCTCAGGAGTTTATCAATATCGGCTGGACTGGAGTGTACACTCCTTCTTTAATAATGATCTTAATAGGGGTCAATTTAAGAGCACTCGAGTGTGGGAAGCAAAGGGGGGGATTGCCTTCCAGAAAACAACAGCACTGCAACACAACAGGTGAATTTACGAGCCAATTAAAATGCATCCCCACTGATGGAGCCATGAGAAGCCAAAGCCTAGTAATGCGTTTTATTAGAGCCTGAACCCCACCTCTATGTACAGCACCTGTTCTGGATTCCCCAAATGCGTCTCTTACCGGAATCTGTGGAGCTTGCAGTAAGTGTATTTATAATGAGTCTGTTACTGGACATGCTGTTTGGCGTGTTGTGCAACAGCGGTAAAGGCATCTGGAACTAGAGAGACCCCCACCCCACCCTTACAGTATTATGGTGTCATTCAGAGTTGGAGCTGGGACACAGACAGTCCTGGATTTCCCTCCATAACAACTGCCACCCATGCCACCAGCCAAACTGCCAGACAGTTCCTCTTGGAACACAACTGAAATACCATTCGTGCCTCCACAATGACTGTCTGTCTCCAAGTATTCATCATCAACTACAGTAACAACAGAACAAAAAAACATGGAACAAGAAACAGTGGAGGGTACTGGAGACACAGCCAGAGAGGGTAAAAAGGGTTGAAATTGGGATGAAAAACACTGCTTCATGTTTTGCGTGTTTTATTGCATGTGATTCCTCTCTGACTTTTGTTTAAACACTGGATTTATTTTGACAGAACACAAATATAATCAGGTTAGACATAGTGCACATTGTGTGTCACAATGCCATAACATATTGACATTTACTTTAATCACACCTGGATTGAAAGAGAATAGTCATTTGTATAATTAAGTGGGTATTACACGAATAGGTCGTTGGCTATTACTGTGGGAAATCTTTGGACAATCACAAAAATACAATAAAAAAAAAACATAATCCCCATTTATCCAAAGCAGACTTTGCATAACCCAGCAGATGGCTATTGTGGTGGTCTGGGTGCTTGCTCGACAATAGTACGTTTGCCCTCCGAAGCAGCCTCTTGGCACGCACAGGGAAGCGAGAGCTCGTGTTTCCCCTGATTCACCCTGAGGGGGTAGTGGTGATGGTGTGGTGTTGGGGGTGGGGAGGGGGCTGAGAGAGAGACAGAGAGAGAGAGAGAGAGAGAGAGAGAGAGAGAGAGAGAGAGAGAGAGAGAGAGGAGCGGCCTGAGCATGCAGATTAAATGACTCATCAGTGCAGTTCCCACACGGGGCGCCCAGGCAGCCGGGCAGGCAGTGTTACATGCTCGCAGAGCAAACCGGCTCAAACCGGCCGCGGCTCGTGCCGTGATCACAGCCTCTGGGGCCCAGCCGTGGCGCTCGCTAAATCAGCCTCGGTGGGGGGAGGGAGGGAGGGAGGGAGCGAGGGAGGAGGGAAAGCGTTGCTGCTGCGTCGCGTCTGTCTCCACATCACAGCGCTCTCTAATCAGAGCTCGGAGCCAGAGCGCAGGGACTGGGTGGCCCCCCGCACAGCCTCGGGCCCTCACCGCTCGGAGAGAACAGCCCTGTCATGGTGCACACGGCCTGGGTGGCCCCGGAGTCACATTCCAGAACACCACTGTGTGCGCCCGCTCTAACCTCCATCGTTTTTACGTACACTGTAATGTCTCACTTGGGCTGCCCTCCTTTATGGTCAGGAAAAAAGCAGAACACGTGTAGCGAGAGAGAGAGAGAGAGAGAGAGAGAGAGAACACTGCTGAACAGCTTTTGCATGTGCAGAGAGGTCACTCTAAGTCATATTTTTTTGACCAAAAAAAAGAATATTGAACTACATTTTGTGAGGCTGTGGTTTTGGCTCATTCACTCATTGGCTCATTTAACTTGAAGGATGACATACTACAATAGTTTTTCATGTTAAAGTGTAAAAATAAACCAGTAAGGCAATGGAAAAGGCAATGCTGTCACACTCGGAACAACATGGGCACTGATAAACTGATGACGCTTTTGCTCCTCGTTGCAACCTTTGCTGTGTTTGCTTCCGTCAAAGGACTCATCGTCCACGTGTAAATATATGTATGCCCTCCTACTCTCAGGTTAGTGACACGTGTCGTCACGGTGTTGCGTGTCCGTTGTGTTTACGGCTAATTCTCTCCATTCTAATAACAAAACAGTCAATGGCATGCAACATCTCCCAATAAACAACTTGGTGAGCAAAACAAGCAGGAGAGTGGGAGAAGGGAAAAGGTTGAGGAAAGTCCTGGTGTGTCATCAGCCCTCTCTAAGGTTGTTGTGTCACGATAGAGCAACTCTCACAAACAAGGTATTAGTCAGTAGGATGAGCAGCTCGTGACTCGGTGTGACGTCAGCCAATCAGGGCGCCAGGAGCTCGGGTGAGATTCTGACACCGGCTTGCGAGGTGAGACGATCATCACACTCGCATGCGAGATGCTCACCGATTGTGCAATTATCTCACCCTCCAGACGCACCCAAAGAACCCTCCTCTCTCTGGTTGTCTGTGACAGGTCAACAAACAGGCACCAGCAAACCAGTGCAGGCTGGTTGTAAATCCATACAGTGAGGATCCTATGTGAGTTGTCTGTAATTACGTATTGAGCAGTAGTGCTAGGCTGCCAGTACCCCCTCCCCATCCCCCCTAGTTCTCTATCCCTGGGCTGTCGCGGTGTGGCCTGGCCTTGACAGGAGTGCCGTGGCTGTTGGAGAGCCTCCAGCTCAGGGATCGGCTCTGGAGCAGGCAGCGCTATTGTTCAACCTGGCAGGAGAACAAGGTCAAGGAAGGATGGGACTCCCTACACCCCCCCCCCCTACACCCCACCTTTCCCCTCTCCTAGCCCCCCCTCTCCCTCAGGCCCAGGCGTCAACTCGCGCCTCGGTGTGTGTCTGCCACGCTACCGCTCGCCTCTGTTACTTAACGACAGAGAACTTCTCGAAAGAATGGACTGGGAGGGTGGTGATGGTGCGTATGTGTGTGTACTGTATGTGTGTGTGTGTGTGTGTGTGTGTGTGTGAGTGTGCGTGCCGAGTGTGTGAGTGTGTGTGCGTGCGGGTGATGGGGACGTTGAAGCATGCCATGTCACTCAGCAGCCCCGTGCTGTCACACTCTGTCGGGCAGGAGGTGAGAGAATGGTCATAGCTGGGTCAGTGCCAGCCCCGTTGACTCACAGCTTAGCTAGAAAGGCTCCAGCAGTGCCTGAAAAAGCAGAGTAGCTAGCCTGTCCGATCAAAGTTAGAACACATAGCGCAACAAACCGCTTTGGAGTCTGTCAGACATGTTGAAGCACATTTAATTGTAACAGAGACTAGGCTGCGTCATTTGCTTTATTCGTGTACCATCAAAAATTACAGACTGATGAAGATAGCTGATGTTGTGAACCCTCTAATAAAACGGACTTCAAACAAAAGATACAGACCAAGTCTGCTGCCACAAAATTATGAGATAATCACAGCGCAAAGCTCAGTGTGACAGCTCACTCTGGCTGAAAATAGTAATTAGCTAAGGTAGGTATAATTGCATTTAATTTGCCCGTTTGGCAGAAGCACAGTACGGACTGAAAGCCCCCCGGCACACACACACACACACACACACACACACACACAAAGGCACTCTCACAGTCACACTACGCACGAGGGCGCGCTGCTCCTCATGACCGGTTCAAACCAGTCGGGGAGGCTGAGAGAGAGAATTCAATCTTGCGGATGACTTAACTTGCCACAAAGGCCTTGGATACTCATCAGTGCGCTGACAATGGGGAAAGCAGGTCATCGCCCTGATGTCAGCCCGGCAGCAGAGGCAAATCGGCCATTTTCATAATGCGGCTTCCCACCGTCATATAGCTCTCCCATCACCCCACCACCACCCGCCCAGGCACCTCCAGGGACCCTAATCACCAACATGTTCCCACTCTCATTCAGTCCTCAATAGGCATGAAACGAGCTGCTCTCACCTCTCGAAAATGGCAGCGTTTGTGTGCTAAGTATGGTGTGTTTCTGTAAAAGCCGTAATATGTCTGCTGTAACTCCTGAGAGTGCCTCCCAAGGATTGTAGGCTATACCGTGTGTGGAGCATGCTTCATAAAGCACCACTTGACAGAGAAGAAAGAAACGTGCTCCGAAAACATATATGAGCAACGACACGTCTCTATACGCTCAATGCAGACAGATGAAAGCAAAGGAAGCCTGCGTCTGGGAAGAGTGTCTTTGTGTTGTGGTGATGCTCTTTTTTTTGTTAAAACCCTTCTAATCTCGTTTCATTCTACCAGTGCAAACAACAAACCGAGAATCGCAATTGCGAGTGTTGAGCGTTGTAGACATCAAACAGACTATCCTTGCATATGCAAAGCCTCTGACTGCCGAAGGCTCGGATTTGAATACTCATCCTGGCAGCAGTGACAGTCGCACGTGCAGGGAGAGGAAGAGAGAGAGAGAGAGAGAGAGAGAGAGAGAGAGAGAGAGAGTGAGGGAGAGAGAGGGGTGGATGGATGGAGGGAGGGCGAGTGTGCACAGATTATGCTGACAGCGACTGCACACTGCCACACAGAAAGCGTTATATTTCAAGTGGCATTTTGTGTCACGTTGAAAGCAAATTTCACAATGCTCTCTGTATTCAGCTCACTGGGGACAATGAGCGTGTTATCTATAATTCCTGTATCAGTTGTAGAATATATTCAAATTGAATAACAAAAACAACAATAAAAAAAACATTTGATGAACATGCTCATTTTGTTCTATTTTCATCCCACATCATGCGACTGTGCACTCGCAGTCTCACAATATGTAGGGATGCTGAAGACCCAACACTGTTGAGTAAAGACCACAGTGTGCAGTGAGCCATTCACATGGGAATTTGCAGGGTTTGCATCAAGGTCAAACTCGGTGCTGGCAAAAGTGAGGTCTCCTACTGTACTGTATGTGTCGGGTGAGCAGCTGACAGTATTGAGCTACTTTGGTGCAATCAATCCTGGCCTATTGTCACGTGAACACAAACAGGCAAGCCAGCTGTCTGACCGTATTGACAGCCCAAATCTCCAGTGATCAGCTGTCAAACGTCAGCACACGGTGCAGACAAACCAGCTGCAGTCTTTAGCAGAGATCGCCCTCTGGTGGGGAGACTTGACTAATGGCAGGCGAGCAAACCTGGACAAAGCTTTAGGTTCCTGAATACGAAAGTAAATTAGTCTGAAGTCAGTTAAATATCATGGTATATCAGGCCTGTTGTGAAAAACGGAACAGATGTGTTAGTGTACCTTAATGCACTATTAAACTACGTGTACTCACAGCTTATACATTAATTTTGCAAGATTTCTTCAACTATGAGGTTAGTACACGGGGACAGTTAATATGATATTAATATGATTTTGTTTCTTTTAACTTCATAAAGCAAGGTCCTGTAGCTTATACAAAATGTAGCTAATACACAGGAAATTATAAGTGCATTCAATTGTTTATGTTTTCTTTTAGTCCAGTACCTGAGGCTTTCCTCTAAATTTGGGCTATTTTCACAAATTCATTTATTTTATTTTTCTCGTTAATACAAAGCATCTCATGCATTTTGTTAAAAAATCTCTTGTGATGTGTTAAGATACAGTTCATAGATTACATCTGTTCAAACGCTGCCACTTTCTAACAGTGATAGGGCCTATCTCATGTCATCACCTCCTCCCTCATTCACCGGTCCCTTTTCCCCTGCTCTCTTTCCAGTTGGCAGCTCACTGTGCCACATCACTGACAGATTGTGCTTTATTGATCCGTCTCCCACGAGGAGCAGCCCAGAGTAAATGAATATCGTGTATACAACGCTTCAGAATACCCATGCAGATTAAAGGAAAACTCCAGCGATTTTTTTCCACATAGACATTTCTCGAGGTCACTGAGTACTGTCGATACAAAATAACCTAGTTTGAGTTGCTGCAGCCAGGCAGCTAAAGTGCTACACTCTGGAGGCATGATGTGATCTATCTTTCTCTATGTGATCTAGCACATTGAGTAAGACAATGTAAGTGGTGTCTGCACTGTTTAGAAGTCGATGGCTAGTGATGAAAGACCACCTTACACCCTCTCAGGAATATATAACCCAATTCCCACAAAGCAGTTCATTAAAGTCGCATATTATGTGACTAACACTAGCCATAAATTTCTCATTAGAACCATAAACTGATTATGTATTGCCTCATACAAGCATACATAATCCAATAGACCAACTCCCATTGGCCTCACTGTTAATTATGAACACTGGCAGACCAGAATTACAATACCACTGAAGCAGTCAGAACAATATTTCATTTTTTTATCACTGATGTTATAAATGCTTTCAAAGAGCACCTCCAGCTCCTGTGTGCTTCCAAAGAAATGTGTCGAGGTGCCAGCTAAGGAAAAAGTAATAAATCAAGGCAGCAGAAACCTTGGATTTACTTCAGCCTTGAGACATGCGGTTCAATGGAAACAAGATCCACCCAAGAACATGCTTTCAGGAAGTAAGGACTTGCAAGTAAGGACAAAGCACAAAGTGTTTCTTCCAAGAATGACAGAACTAACTCATCAGCCAAGTTAGCAAACACTTCCACAAACATTATCAACTTTGACTTCTAGACAAAATCTGATAGATGTCGATGTTTTTGATAGATTTCAAGATTTCACTGTGATTACTACAGTCCAGATAACTGATACCGAATACCTGAAACTGAGACCAGCTCTGCCTGGACACATCCTATTTCTTCACTATCCAACCAACAACATGAATACAACCAAAAGATAATGGATGGTGTTCAGGTAACAATGCACATAGGTGCTAATGCAGTCATGATGATATGGAGCTTGGAGAGGCCAAGAGTATTATTAGAACATTATTATCCTCATAACTACCCCACAGGGAGCATAAAACAGACACTGAAAATCATTATGGCTAAACCCACATGGGATCTGTACATCTCTATCATACACATAAGGTATATACTGTGGGTTAATATCTGCTCGTAATGAACACCACATATAGTACACACTGTATGTTCAAGTTCACCTCAACAATCAAGCCGTTATCTATTATCACAAGGAATGCAAACAAGCATCTACTGTATGGATATCAAGTATTCGCAGACAATGAATATATTCAGAAGCTCTCACAACTTACTATAATAACAGGTTCCCTGCAGAACAGTGTTCAACAAATAAAAAAAGACCCATCAGAATTGGCCACTATGGGAGCTACCATACAGTAAGTGACTCCAACAGGGATTATTATTATGTAATTAAAATATCTTAATTTCATCATAAGATTAGTACATAATCAAACATTCTGTAATACGTGTGTTGACTACTTGGGTTTACCTGTTTCATGGGCAAAACATAAACTGTTCCTAGTAAGAGAGATGGTTCATTACATGAGAGTCTATGAGTCAATACTGCGAAATGAGGGGAATTCCACCCGTGTTGGGGACACTATACTCTGAGAGTTACCTATTACTTCACAGTGGAGGTTGGATTAGAGTTACACCTTAGATTTAAAGTTAGGGATAAACTTAGGTTGGTCAACTAAAGCTACTTCAGAGATGCTATTCAAACTATTTTGGAAAAAAAGATCAAATTTATAATACTTGATATATTCAATCACAACAAAATATAGGCCTACAAAAAGTCACACGCCATTCAAATCTGTTTATAACTAAAGTGTGTACTTCACACACCAAGCATGGGGGAAGGAAAAAATGTTCAAGGAACATTCTTCTTTGGGTTTGCACAGAATGTCAATCAGACACCAGGTGGGAGTATTGCACCAAGCAAGATACTGTAGTTACACAGGCCATTTCAGAACATTTGTTTACAAATAGCCTGCAGTGGAGTGGAGTCAGTGGCTATGAAATACACCACAACATTTGTGCGGGAATGGAATTATTGTTGTGTGACACATTGTGTAGTCCATATATTACTATACAATGACTTAGATGACTTACGTTTTCCCATATTGTCCTGGATAACTAGCAGGCCTTCCAGGATCATGTACGTCTGGTCATAGGTCTCACCAGTCTTCTCACCAGTCTTCAATCTACAGCCTGAAGAGTGAATTGAAAATATGATCCACCATAGCATATGAGTTAAAAGTAGGATAAGCAATGCTAAGTGATCTTTAACACATAATACGTTCTGTAACATTCAGAAAATATCTCTTCATGATTTAGCTATCACCATTCTAAGCTCAATCTTTTAATATTGAGCATTATAGTCTGGGGAGTCTGCGCTTGACTTCTAATGCACAAGAGACGTGATCAATGGGCATATTTCAAATGACTGAGAGTGGAACAGCCACCAATCAGCATGAGGAGAAATGGCACCGGACATGATGTATTTCTGGAAAATGTCGACGAG
This sequence comes from Sardina pilchardus, assembly GCF_963854185.1. NCBI lineage: Eukaryota > Metazoa > Chordata > Actinopteri > Clupeiformes > Clupeidae > Sardina > Sardina pilchardus. The sequence goes on along the minus strand of NC_085001.1, from coordinate 20,059,922 downwards.
GAAGTGCCTCGCTAATTGGCAAAGCTATTCAGTCAAATCAGAGCCCATTTATGGAGAGCCGGTCCACTCGCTATTAACTCCATTGTACCTGCAATGTACCTGCAGTTCCTGTTGCAGTTCCACTAGGAGCGATCACGAGCAAGTGATCAAACAATGGGGGTCTATGGGGCTAGACGGCTAAATTGGTCTGTTTCACCTGATTGTCATTAAAAAATCGAAGATTGGATTTTAGTTTCTGCAACCTCAATATGGGTTATAAGTCGAAAGTTGAACGAACAATTACTTATGGCCCTTTGGTTTCTCACAGGCTTGGTCGTTGGTGCCCATAACACACTAGCACCCTGCTAATGAATGACGTCATTGACACGTTTGAAAGGCTTTTTAGAGCAATTAAGGGACTTAAAAAATCTAATACTCAGCCGTGTGTATTTTCCTTGACCCCGCTTTCACATGCAATATTCCGATTTCTACACAAAAAAAATATATCCAGAAAAAAGTGGATTTTAGGAGAAACTCCATTCGCCTCCATTCATTCTCCACTTGCTCGCGATCGCCCTCTAGTTGCAGTACCATGCGGAAGTATTCAGCGAGTGGTCGTTCTCCCCTTATTAGACATTCTCTGGTCAAATCTTGACCCCCTATCAAGACCGTGTAGATAAGATTCGGCATGTTAGCATACGCCATTTTCAAGTATAGCGCCGCATGGATACCTATCCGCCGGCTACAGCCAATCGTTACTCAGTACAAGACTCGACTCGGATAATGTGCATTATCGCCACCCTCTGAACTGGAGGATGACTCTCTTTTTACAGAATGTCCAATAAAAATCAAGGTTGGTCCATGCATCATTTCCAGCTTTGGAACTCGCATGGTCCGCATGGAGGTATTATAACTGGAGAAACTAAGTCCCGCCCCCATTAATTTCAATGGGAATGCTAGGCTAGTGAAAATGGCCAAAAGTGAATTATTTTTTCAGGCTTCAACATGCGTTTCAAGGGGCTTGTTTCCGGTGCCGTTTTAGTGCCAGGTTACGTAAGGTACACCTTGCTAATCGGCGAAGCTAATCAGTCAAATCCTGACCCCCTGATGGTCAGAGCCGACTGATGCTGGATCTAAGCTCCAGTGTTCAATATGGCGTTGACTATGAATTGGTCGGATTTACTAGCCTCGGCCATTCATTTGAATGGAGGACGGGACTTAGTCACGCTTGCTCTCCATTCTCTGAGAACACTGTAATAATGGTATTCTTACCCAACCCTGGCTCCTTGAACTGGAAACCAACAAAATGTGGGCCATCTATCCCTCAAACAATAATAAAACATGACTGTTCTTAGGGAGTACTGAGGGGAAGTGGGAGCTACTAGTGAGCTTTCCTGGTATGTTTTGTTTGATCTTTGGTTAAATTACAAGCTGCTTTGGACAAAAGCATCTGCTAATATAAACATTGACAAATGTGACATCATCCAGTATTGCTTACCCTGTAGGCTTACTAAAACTGTCGGTAACATTTAAGAGACTAGAAAAGCACTCAGAGAGTGCAGACCTCCGCCAAGCAAAAACATGACCACCTCCTGGATCCAGACGGTGATACGGATCACTCCCCAATATTGTTTTCTTCCTTGGGTCATTTCAGACCTTTTCTGAACATTTCATTGAAATCCATCCACAACTTTTTGAGTTATCTTGCAAATGAACAGACAGACAGACAGACAAACAAACAAACAACAACAAAAAACAGTCAGACAAACAAACAAACCCTGATGAAAACATAACCTCCTTGGCGGAGGTAATTACAACATTGTATTTTACATTATATTCTCTGCTACCAAAGCTAGTCCCTGCCTTCCCTGGGTTTCAGCAGTCTTCATGGCTTGGGTTGTTCCCTCCTGTTGCGCTCAGTGAGGTCCATAACTCTTCTCTTCTCTAGGCTTGCTGCTGCACTCTCTGTGGCTGGCGCCTTTCTTGAAATGCCTGGAGGGTAGCGTCCATTTTTCTCTGAACTTTGCTCTTCAATGCCTCTCCATCTTCTTGCCTCAGCTTCCAACCTCAGGCCACAAAGTTGAGCATTTTTGATAACTAACCAGTTCACTATATTTACAGTGTGGTGTCATTGTCATTTAACTAATAGCCTATAACCTAGGGCTGGGCGATATGGACCAAAAGTCATATCCCGATATATTTAGGCTGAATATCGATATACGATATATATCCCGATATTTTCCCCGCAAAGTAGCTGCTAGAACAAAGCACCCTTAAAATTTGATTTAAGGCCCCCTTAACATAAGATCAGTTACACAAACACCTCTAAGTATTCTCCTTAACATTTTCCCTCATGTATTTGAGTTTTCTCCTTATTATCTTAAGAAATCCCTCAAACCGTTGCACAAATGTCCAGCAGCCTAAAGGAAAACCCATATTATTATCTGAGTCAATGCTGATAAATGTAGTTAATTAACCACTTTTAACAATTGAAAATAAATAAATCTTCTGCTAATATTACTCTTCAATCAAATAGGCCTATCAGAAGTTATGTCGTTTATTTAGGCCTAGTGGTAACATAGCTTGCTCAAGTCGTCCTAACTGATAGCCTATGAGCTTTGGTTTGGTTCACCAGGCAACATGTAACAAATTTTTTTTGGTGCACAAATGGTCTTGCTCTTTGGATGACAGCCAGAGGATAATATCTAACTAGCTAGCTAGTATACTTCAATTCATGTCTCAGGATTTACTTGATGAATGGATAAATGTCACCGAAAATTATCACGGTAAGATTATAGATCATTAAGCTTTAGGCTATTGTGTTTGGTGGATTGCTTTCTAATTGCATAACTTATTAGCAAGCTAGTTAGTTACATATGTTGAACGTACCTGTTGAGTTATTTATCGCTAACATTAGCTACTGATAGGTACATTAGATGTACAGTATAACATCGTGAAATTAACGTCACTGTTCTAAGGTGCGCAGTGTTTGGCTGCGTCACCCGTCAAACTGGTCAAAGTTTATAGTCAGATTTGTCGTGTTATTCGCTATACCATTTTATAGACAATATGTGCTCACATCTTGATATTATTTTGGACAGTCAGCCCCGCATTTCACCCTCAGAAAAGCATGCACATATTAGCAAACGAACAATCTCCGTGGGAACTGGAATTTGTCGTGCCAGAAAATCCCTTTCAATGCAAATGAAAATCTAAATAACTTAACGAATTTCCTTACCTAAGGATACCATTTAAGACATTTTGTGCAACACCCTTAAATAAATTCCTCACATAAGCCTTATGGTTGATACTTAAGGGACACAACTTAGGTGCTGTGTGCAACCCCGCTCTGTGTCAGAAAGAGGAGGGGCGGGCGCGGGTGCGGGGAGCAGCGCATAGAGCTCCGGCCAGCGGCTTGCCTGGAGCAATCAAACCGCAAATTTGAACTATATCGGTATATACGATATGGTCTAATTCCATATCTCATTTTTAAAAATATCGATATATCTAAAATATCGATATATCGCCCAGCCCTACTATAACCCATCACTGAGTTTAAAAAGCAAAGGATTTCCATTGGGATCCAGTTGGGGAGCGTGTCCATAAATCCCTGTAGAGGGCATATTTTGCCTTCATTCTTGCCCACTGGTCAATGTCATTAGTAGTCGGCAGCTGTTGAGACATCAAAACTGCAGTCTTCTTTTTTGAACCATGGTCCCCTACTTCAGTGATCTACTATTCATCTTTATCCTCTGATTTGTGGGTGCTGTTTATGTTGGGAACTGGAAACAGGTCTCTGATGTGCTCTTTGCTGTTGGTCTCTACTTCTCCTTGCTGTATGCCAGGGGCCGGTTTCACTAAGATAGACTGTGAATATAACTTAGACTAAGGGTATAGCCAGACTTAGCATAGACGTCTAAAAAATAGTGTTGTACAAAGCAGTTAAGACACCGACTATCCTAAGTAGGACTAGATGCAAAGAATTGTGGGTAATATGGGTATTTTAAGACTCTTTTCAAAACAAAAAACATGGCCGACCGAGTGGACACTAACCACGTAGCTTTTACTCACTCAGAGAACCTGTGCATTTTGGAGGAGTTTAACACGTATAAAGACTTTTTTTGTGTCATGCATAGTGGCCAGTGTGGTTGTCGTTGCTGGCTAACGTAACGGATAAATATTTTGCTCCCGTCTTGTACTACCCATGTTCTATCCCACTTTACCTATCGAGGCAGCGTAACGTTAGCTGGCTAGCTGGCTAGGAAGCTAAGTTACTTTCACCATGCAACTTACCAGTCCGCATGCTCTTTTAATGTGTGCGTTACACGTTTAAGGTTGTTTACATGTTATTCGTAGGCAGGAACACACATTTTGCCTTAATCTAGCCAGGCTAGATTAAAGCAGACGCTGTAGGACTGAAGCCCTGCTAGCCTGCTTATTTCAAATGGATAAGCTAACGTAATTTAGCACCTTTTCTGTTGTTACAATTGTGATATAGCACTTGTAACCCATGTTAGCCTGGGGGTGAGGTGTCTATTTTTTTAAGTCTAAAATTAGATAGTCTTAACTTTTGTGAAACTGGCTTACTTGCATTAGACTGGTCTATAAAGAAACGCAAGACCTATCTTAACCCATAGACCAGTCTAAACTACCTTAGTGAAACCGGCCCCAGGTGTTTGGTTTCTAAAAAGAGGATTTTACCTACACACCACTTCATCCCTCTCAGTTTCACAATTCTTACTTTGCCCCAATTTCTTGACATTTTATATTATTTACATCAATGAACACCTATCCTGTCTCTGGAATGATGAACCATAGATTTTAACAGAGTTGTTATGTTTAGACCAGGTGTTCCTAAACTTTTTCATGGCAAGGCCCCCCGAATACCACTAGGTTTTGGCCAAGGTCCCCCTTTTGCAAGATGTCTTATCAAACCCATTGACAGTACTACAGCAAATGTAAACATAAATTAAGCGCATTCTCTATCCATTTAGCCACAAGCATTTTGTGATGGATGTGTGAAAAACACAAAACAGGGCTTTCTGATTGATGAGAGCTGTCACTCCACTGTTAGGCTATTCTAGTCATGATAGCTGTGGCTATATGTCTGAACACAGTCCCGCACAACAAGACCAGTCCATTTGCCTTTTGAAAAATGTCTCTCCATTTCGCTCTACTTTCAAAATGGTGTCCATTTTAGCAGAGCTAGCCAGCTAAGTAAATAGCAGGAGCACTCAGGGATGTCATGGACTGACTGTAGACTCGGAGGACTCATTCAGGCCAACTGTAGAGCTGCCAGTCCCCGCAGGCGGTGAGATGCTCTTAGCGTGTTGTTCTCATTTGGCCACCAGGTTTCCCATGGTTGTAGTTAGCGAACTTAGTGAACTGGAACTGGAAGATGTTCACGTTCAGACAGCACAGTCCTCCTAGCCATGCCTGGCAAACTTGGCTACCTCCATTCTTTGACCTTGCTTCCCTCTCCATAGCCTCCCTTTTTTGTCTTTGGGAGATTGGCTCAGTTGGCAAGTTACAGTGGAAATCACAAGGACAAGTTGGGCGAGACGTACGGACATCTTGTCTGTCAACTACGAGTTCAAGCTTCTCATCCAACTTGCTGGTGATTCTGGCTGCCTGTTCTCTTTGCCTCTGGGTTTCTCACTTCACAGCCTCCCTCTCTGCTCATTTACTCTCTGTGAGGTGGTAATGGGGACAGAGCCTTTTTGGCAATAGTATGGAACATCAATGGCGCGGCAGTTGCACTGTTGCTGATTTCACTCTGACTTGCTGCACATGTTGCCACTGCAGGGCTCGGTCTAACCTACTACATTTGGGTGGGCAATATGGCAAAGCGCTCAAATTGAATCAAAGTTTACTTTAACACAAAATAATATGTAGGTACTATAGCTTGAATTGCTCCAGCTAACAGCAAGGGATGAGCAGTATTTCTGATACAAGACAGTGTTTTTCATCATTTGTATTTCTTTTTGAAAAGAAAATGGCATAATATTTTGTATCAAAATACTTAGGTGTGGATTTTGTAGTTCAAAAATGCTGCCAAATATTTGGTAAAACCAATAACCTACTTTTGGTGAAGTGATGATGGCAGATGAGTAACTGCTAGGTTGCTCACACATACTTCTTGATACATTTCACAGTTTCTTTAAACCGTTAATCATCCAATCGGATGTGGTTGCCGTGTAATGTTGCTCAATCTGGGCATGCATTGACAATGTCAGAGACATCTTGAGTGCATCTCACAGTATTTAGGCTATGTAGCAGGCAGGTCAGCATAGTTTGTCTGTTTACTGTTTGCAGGTTATGGCATGTCTCGTAGACAGAGAAAAGCTTTTGCTCTCAGACACCGTCCACTTAATCAATAGAGTCAGTGTGCTGATGAAGGGATAGATTAAAAAGACAGATATGGAAGGTTTGCAAAGTGATATCTTCCCTTGAAAGTATTTTATATGTTACGACCGGCTCTGAGCCACAACACAAAGAGGGAGCTGGGACAACAGAGATAACGTTAACCAATAAAGTATTTAATTAAAAGTAGTCAAAACAATAAATCTTTGTTTGGGTGACAAAATGCCTGGGCAATTGTGGCTTAGCCCACCCTGGCCCTTGCCCAGAGCCAGCCCTGTTTCAAAGCAAGGTTTTGTAGTTTCATTGAATTCCCTTTAGATGGCACTAAAACAATCCTAAGAAAACAACTAGGCTTGACACACAAGGAGCCCATGTGGTTTCCAGGAAAAAAAGAACTCAGATTCAGAAGTATTAAGATTCAACTATGTTGAGGAAAGTCAGATCACTCTGTATGCTCTGAGAATTTAGGCTGTCTTGATGCAGCCTGAAATGAACACCTCTGAAGACAAGTCAAGAAAAAACAGGTTTCCCTGGTTCCTGAACTGAATACCTAATATCAGTCTTCGTTTTTGTTCGATACTCATAGAATTTGCTTACCTGGAATTCGGAAGCCTTGTAGCAAATTCAATACATAAAAATGGCAGTGGAGTTGGCATAAGCTTTGTGGAAATCCAGCCTATCGGATCTTTTCTATCGAGCCTTTTCGTATCCAACGGTGAACGTCCTTTCCCTCTATTTCTTTAGCAATGTGGTGGAAGATCCACTAACCCGTTACCTCCAGTTTAGTACTCTGAATCATAAACAACCCGCGGAGAACAGTCTGAGATGAGAAGAAGCCACTGAAGGTCTTTATTCACAAATCCTCCAGTATACACTCTGAATTCGCAGAGACTAAGTACAGCCAGGCAGGAGATGTGAATGGATGGATATCCTCTGCAGCAAATGATCCAGAGACCAGGCCATAGGTGAGATGATGCACAAAATTTAAATTGATTCCCTTGGGAATCTGCTTTTAACACCACATCCTTCCTTAGTTCTGCCAATCATGGCCGGACGTCTGCCCTTTATGCAAATGTAAGACACCCTTTTAGCCAATCAACGATATTGGTGGATCAGTTTATTGACCCTTAAAGATGTGCAGAAAATTAGTGAGATCACATAAGTGGACAGGTATAACATCAATTTATTGGTTGGATTTTTACTTTACTGAAGCTGGACTTTTCCACCTCTGACAAAATCATCCTTTGGTGGCTGCCTGGCCAATTAGATAACTAGTCTTCATGAAATGTACCACAGTAACTCTACTAAGCAACTCTACACTGAGAGCCCAGAGCTTCCTCCGTCCTGACACTAAAATGATCAGTATTATCAGTAGCCTATATCTGATGTCTGGACAAGAACCGATATCATTAATTTAGAGAAGTGAAATGGGACTACTTCTCTTTTGGCTGATCTGGTGTCAATATATTTTGACAAAAGAAAAACAGAACATCACCCTGAAACATTTTGCTTGAAAGTCAAATACAGGTAAAAACAGGAAAGGTGTTCAATCCTAAAGGTGGGGGATTTTGCACTACGGCTTATCAAACAACTAGCCTATTACCATAAAAAAAAAAAAAAAACATCACTGACAAAGCAGCCTTCAAGATGATTTCATGGGGTTATCAAGCAGGTGCCTACCTTCAATGGTGGTTCATTGAATTCGGTCCACAACACTGCCAGAAGGCTCAAGAGTGGTGTCTGGTATCCCAGACCCATCCCCCCTCAACACTCATGATAGGTTCTCTGCAACAAACAGACAAATTCTTAGGTCATTCCTCTGGATTGATGTGGCCACTTTATGATATGATCAGTAACATAACCAAACTGCAAGCCCTTAATGTAGGCATCCACAAATAACAATACTTTTTTTTTTCAATGTCAATGTTAAATCTCGAGACTAGAAAGCATCCTGAAGCAAAACATATGGATGGACCATCAGGATAATGACTCAAAACACACATCTTAAGAGCACCCAAGAATGGTTAAGAAACGTACAGTACAGTGGACTATTTGGAAGATTCTAAATCCTATTGAACATCTCTGGAAAGAGCTGAAACAAGCAGTCTGCGAGAGGCTTCCTTCAACCTTAAGATAGAGCAGTTACAAGATTTGAAATTCAAGATTCACTATTTTCCCATGAGGGAACTTCACCAGTGGTTTGGCAAACATACACATGTATTTCATAGTCTAAAACAACTATAGCCAAAATCCTGAAAAACTGTGAGTGTTCAGCAGTCTGATGGATGCTAATTCTATACTGGTTTTATAACAGGTAAGGGGTGTTGTTGTGTGGAGTGCCCCTTAGGTGTTCTAACATCAGTGTAACCTATGGACCAGAGTGGCTTATTACGTTTCTACAATGATTACTAAATATTTCTGCCAAGATTTTATCAAATAAAGGCACAGCAACAAGAAATGTGACAACTTTTTCATGAATAGTTATTCCTCTGGCAAAAATATATATACTGTATGCTGTATTTCCTCAATCAGAATGGTAGCCAAGCAACGATGAGATGCAGCTACTCTGTTTTTGTTTTTTTGGATCAAGTTGGTAGCGCAGTAAAATAGAACTAAGTGCCTTTGAGGTTGATGGTTATGCTATATTTCAAAACAGGATCGAATGTCATTCAGCCAATTATAAACATTGACCGGAACTAACCGGCTTAGAATAGTTCACTGGCTATTAGGGTTGTGCGTTGAGTCAGATGTCATGAGTCTGCTTTTGGCTTCCCGATGGCTTGTCTGTCGGATTGGCTGCAAGGTTGCTTAGTAGGTGACTAGGGTAGTCTAGTCTGGGGATGTCCAATGATCTTAGCACTCATCCTAATGACATTGTTGAGAGGACCCTTGTTCAAATCACTCGAGGAGCCAAACCATGCCAGGATGCCCATGGTGAGCTTGGATTGCATGAAGCAGTTGTAAAAAGCTTGTAGGATTGACTTGTTGACTTGCAGCCATTGTAGCTAAGCTTACAGAGGAAGTACAGATGCTGTTGACATTTTGTGAAGATAAGGTCAGTTTTTTAAATGTCAGCTGTTAGTTGATGATAGAGAGAAGATTTATACTCTTTCAATTGTTTGGCCATCTACTTGAAAAGCACCTGAAGTCTGTGACCATCTCCTTGGTTTTGGAGATGTTCCGGTTGAGATGGTTTTCTTTGCACCAGAGTGAGATGTTACCCACTGCAGACTGCAGACGCTGCCCTGAGTTGTAGGTGGCCATAATGACTGTGTCATGCTGGGCCAAGAGCAAAGTCAGTCTAGGAGCCAACCTCCTTTGCATCTTATCATGTGGTGTGAAAGATCTAGCTGATCCACTGCTGTTTGTGCTTAGGATATACTGTATCTCGTGGTATTAAATTTAAAACAGCATTTAAATTTGGGCCCATATATGGATTCACACTACTGCAGTTACTGATGTATAGTGTGAACAGGACTAGGGAAACAGAACCTTGGGAGCTTCCTCTTGATATGGTTTGCCATTGCACTTGCACAATGAAAACCGGCCTGCTGCCAGATAGAAAAGTACCATTCAGAGCTACAGCAAGCGTGTGTTGAAAGTGACTGCCTATTAAGGTTGTGCAACACACTAAGGCGAAGGGTACAGTACATTCATGGTATCATTTTAGTCAATGCAATTGTCATTTATTTCTTAATCTAAAACATTCCATTGAACAAAGTCTAACTTGAATAGCATTGAATATGAAATATAAAATTATGTATATTTGTTGCAAGGATACTGACCATTTCAGTCAAGTCTGAACAATAGTCCAGATAGGTCTGTACTGCAATATATTTACTTTGATGTTTGATGCTCATTTTGGGAAAGACAGGTAGAATTTTGATCCAATGTAATTCCATTTGCACCATTTGCAGACTGAAATCTTTCTTTTATTTCTGTATCTGTATTCTATAGCAATGAAACACTCACAGCGACATGGAGCTTCCACAGGCACTTTCAGCGTGCAAGCATCCACGTCATGAGTTCACAGTCAAGTCAGTTGAAGAGAGGTCATCAGCAGCTGCCTTGGCTTTGTGTAAGTAAGTGCTGGTGGGCCTGGAACAAAGGCCTTTTTCTCCAGCGCTACAGTAGCCTATATCACACACTCCATAGGGTCAGGCCAGGACACCAGCGGCTGGCCACAGAATATTTGCAGCATGCAAAGGCTCAGTGGACAGTTTTTCTTTCTAGTAGACATCTGTCATTTCATATATTTCTAGTAGACAACTGTCATTTCATATATAAACAGTACATATAATACTGTATAGTTTATATATATATATATATATATATATATATATATATATATATATATATATATATAAGACAGGGATATCTTTTTATACTCTCACTGTATTACACATAGGAGGTTTTGATTGTGTGACTCAGCTTGCTCATGACTCCTTTGAAAAAAAAGATGATTACAGTTTTCTTTTCATTACAAATACAGACAAATTCTTAGATCATTCCTCCTCATTGATGTGGCTGGCATTCGCAAATGCCAACACATTTTTAAGTCAATCCTCTTTGTTGCTGTTGCCATTTATACTTACTTTTTGCCAGTCACACAAGCTCTATGTTAAGAAAAGGGATACCATGCCTGTTGTGGAAAATGGAGTCTTGAATCAATGCAGGGCTCAGTGAAGACTAGAAGGCATCCTGGAGCAAAACATGCAGCCCAGTGTCAGAAAGCTCAGTCTTAACATATTCTCATTCTCACATGACTCATTTCCTGCACATAACCAGTTGCGTACATTAACCACAACACTAGCATCATGTGACCGCATAGATAGGCCAGTGATGCATATTCCCTGTCTTTTTATACTCTCACAGTATTACACATTGGAGGTTGTGACTTTGTGACCCTGATTGCTCAAGACTCCTTTGAAAAACAGATCTTAAGATGATTCCTTTTCTTCTCATTTTTACATAAATCATTTCCTGCACATATGCGAAAAACCAGTTGTGCACATTAACCACAACACTATACCCCCAAATAGCTACAGCCTACACACATTTCATTTTCGCTGCAAGTCGCAGAGAACCCCGATGGGTTCATCAGCTCCAGTCACAGAGGAGATTGAGACATTGTATGATGTGGGTCAGCGAAGGATAGAGCGAGCCGGGAATAAAGGCCAAACCGGGACAAAAAAATGCCGAGGACGAACACAGACTGCTTTCTGGATCTGTGCGGCGCAGACACAATGCCCGTGTTTGATGATGCAGGAGACGGCCCGATAACTACCCCTGTTGTTCTTTGACATAAGACTTTTGGGCTTTGGAGGCAGAGCAAGAATGCACACAGTGGGAGCCCATTTGACAGTGTTATAGGAGAGGAGAAGAGGGGGAGATCCATGAGAAGGGGAAGTTGCTTCTGGTGTTTGGCTTGGATGGAGAATTTGTATGTTTTTTTGGCGTGTTTGTGTCCGGATCACGGCTGTTGACGGCCGACGTGACCACGCTGGGTCAGATGAAGAGAAGGGAGAGGAAGTGACTTCATCGTCATCATCATCTGGAAGTTTTTGGGTGGACCAATAACCGTTCCGACGGATTGACAATTCATGTTTCGTCAGCTGTGACGAAATCAAGTGCTGGCTGATCTCTGTATTCTCATAGAAAAGAGTGACGGACACAATACAACAGTTTTGGAGGTAAGATGATTATGTAATTACTGTCAGATTGTACAAAGCTTATGTTAAAAGTAGGAAGCACTTCAACAATGTCAAAATTGTTAAAAGTGGAAAGCAGCAATAAACTGCTTTAATTTCAGTTTGCTGATATTCTGAGAGTATTAACATTATTAATTCATAATCATTTGTATAATTTAATAATGATTTCCTGGTATAGCTTAAGATGTGATAGACGTGGCAACAGACACTGAGGCTTTTTTTAAGACAGGAAACGAACATTTCTTAATGTTGCAACACATGAAAGGGGCAGACAGTGTGATTTAAGGCTTTACAGAAGTCCAGTCAGTCTGTGTTTTTCCTGCATTTTTTCTCTCTCCTTGTGGCCTGTATGTGCAGGCCAATGTGCAATAAGTTGTACAGCGACAACCAGGAAGTGATTGTGTCAGCCTGGACCTGCCCCCCTCGTGAAAGGTGTGGCCTGAATCGCTCTCTCTCACACACACACAAACACACACACACACACACACACACACACACACACACACAATGGCATGCAGGTAGACCATAAAGGCCTGGGACGATCTCTCCAGTTTCAGTAGCTTGTCCACCCACTGACAATGGCAAGCAAACGTGTCCTGTTGTGGATTCTTTCGCTGGCTGCTTCACTCGATCCCTCAGGTAAGTCACTGGATACGTTCGCCTCTCTCTCTCATAATGAATGCAAAACTCAACTCCAAACTGCCATGTTCTCAAACGGGCTGTACATTTAACACTTACCTCTGACTGGAGGAACATTACTTTCCACTTAACCAGACACTCTCTGTGTCCCTGTGAGCCAGCAACTGAAGTGAGAGAAATGTGTTTTATTAGCTATGCCAGAAGGTGTTTTTGGCCTCTTCTTTACAAATTGATAGGGATAACGAGGACGAGTATAATTTTATCAACTGTCAGTGTGGTGTGGTAGACTATGACCATGGAAAAGTTTGAAAAATGATTGATCGAAAATGATAGTATGAAGTACAAATATATGTTATATTTAAAACAATATTAGTTGATAATCATCATCTACTTAATAACCTACAGAGCAGCTGCCATTAATTGTCTCAGCAATAACGTTGAGCAAAATCATATATTGGCAGTTTTGTCGTTTGAATTCAATATGTTGCTGATGTGTACATGCTCTAAATTTACTTATATCTCATAACGATTATATGAATGAAGGGAGCGTTTAGCAAGAAAACAATGCCACTCCCCATAGCTTACCTGGAGTATCATATGAGACTAGGGAAGTGAGTCAGTGTATCTATAGTCATTTTTCAGTCACTGCACAAATATTCACAAAAAGTCTGCTTAGTCATAATCGTTTACAAACACACACATTTTCAACATTGCAAAAACGTGTCTGAATACAGCGCCCTCCACAATTATTGGCACCCCTGGTTAAGATGTGTCTTTTAGCTTCTAATAAATTCATTTTTTTTCCAAATAATATAGGACCACAATGAAAAAAAAACGTAAAATCCAACCTTTAATACAAGTGCATTTATTTAGAAGGAAAAAAATCCCACATTAAGAAATAATTATTCTTCATAAAATCACCTGTTCCACAATTATTGGTACCCCTAACAATTCCTAGGAAATAAATGTAATTAAAGTATTTCTGTCATTTCTGTCATTTCTACAGTAGTTTACAAAGTCAATCAGAGTATGTAGGAACATTTAACTAGTAATTCTTAACATCCTGTTTCCCTGGGCTATCAATATGACGTGACACAGAGGCCATTTCTCTTCAACATGGGAAAGACAAAGGAACACACTGTTCAAGTAAGGCAGATGTGTGTCGACCTTCACAAGTAAGGCAATGGCTATAAGAAAATAGCCACTCGCACACCTGCCCATATCTATGGTCAGAGGAATCGTTAAGAAGCTTAAAACAATTGGAACAGTGGTAAACAAGCCTGGAAGAGGACGCAAGTTTATTTTGCCACCACGCACAGTGAGGAGGATGGAAAGAGAAATAAAAAAATCTCCAAAACTCACTGTTACAGAATTGCATCAAATGGTTGCATCTTGGGGTCACAAAGTCTCCAAAAAATCATCAGGCGCTATCTACATGTCAACAAGTTGTTGGGAGGCATGCAGGGAAAAAAACCTTTCTCACTCAAAATCATAAGCACAAACGTCTGGAGCGGTACTGGGCCTTCAACTGGGACCGTGTGCTTTGGTCAGATGAGACAAAGTTAGAGCTTTTTGGCAACAAACACTCTAAGTGGGTCTGGCGTAACAAAAAGATGAGTATGCAGAACAGCACCTCATGCCCACTGTGAAGTATGGGGGAGGATCGGTGATGCTGTGGGCCTGTTTCTCGTCCAAAGGGCCTGGGAACCTTGTTAGGGTGCATGGCATCATGAATGCTTTGAAATACCAGGACATTTTAAATCAAAATCTGATGGCCCCTGCCCGAAAGCTAAAGATGGATCGTCACTGGGTCTTTCAGCAAGATAATGACCCTAAACATATGGCCAAGTCTACACAGAAATGGTTCACCAGACACCGTATCAAGCTCCTACCATGGCCATCTCAGTTCCCAGACCTCAACCCCATTGAAAACCTGTGGGGTGAGTTGAAGAGGAGAGTGCAGAGGAGAGAACCCAGGTCGTTGGATGATTTGGAGATTTTGTGCAAAGAGGAATGGTCGAAGATCCCTCTTTCTGTTTTCTCTAATCTTGTGAAACATTATAAGACAAGATTAGGTGCTGTTTTATTAGCAAAAGGGGGTTGTACAAAGCATTAACATCAGGGGTGCCAATAATTGTGGCACACATGATTTGATGTAAAATAATTATTTCTTAATGTGGGATTTTTTTCCTTCTAAATAAATGCACTTGTATTAAAGGTTGGATTTTACGCTTTTTTTCATTGTGGTCCTATATTATTTGGAAAAAAAATGAATTTATTAGAAGCTAAAGAACGCATCTTAACCAGGGGTGCCAATAATTGTGGAGGGCGCTGTATCTCCCCTGTTTTCCAAATGTATAAAGACTGTCATCTAGAAATTGAATAATTCAAGTGAAAGTCAAATAACCTGTTTGGTTGGCTTCATCTTATTATAAATAGGTATTAAATATAGGTCAGTAGGCCTAAGCTGTATTTTTCTTAGCTATCAAGGATAACCATGACACAACAAAAAGTAATAATACAATGCAATAGTAATAATCTCAATCTTATTTCTAATTGTTAATACCAGTATTCAATTTATTATTATATTGTTCTTGATAAATAACTACAATGTCATCCTGTTTTGTACAGTATTACTGTAGGTGTTAGTTACCAATACAACATATATTTCAGTGCACAGCACTTGAGGTTTAACTTTCATGAAAGGATACTGTAGTTCTTCATATTTAGCATACTGTGGATGTTCTGATGTTGTTTCATTTCCATAACACTATTTTAAAGAGTAAGCAAATGAATATGGACTGTAGCACCAAGTCAATGTCACTCCCCCCTGGGTTATCTGATCTGTGCACCTTCCTACAGTACTAAATTCTCTGAGTGCTAACATTCAACTCTGTCATTATCAATGAAGACAGACATCCTTGTTTCAATGTTGCAAAAACAAGTCTCGCTTCCTCAACACTTAAGGTGGAACCTCTTCCCACAGACCATATCCAAAGAAAAATACTCAAAAAAAGAATAACCTTCTCAGCCATTCTTAGTAAACCTTCAATCAATCAAAACTGAGAAATGAGCAGATGTGCTTCAAATCTATTACATACGCTTTCTCCCATTTTGATAAAATCCTGTTTATCAAACTGCAACCTAGCATACCTATCTCCTGGCATAGGACACTACTGAGCTGCAGAGATGGTATGATTTGATATCATGGATAAATGGATCAACAGATGGATCTGATTGCTCCCTATGTTGATGTTCTGACATAGCAATGCAAATGTCTCTGGCAAACCATGTTTTAACAAGTTCCTTAAAAATGGTGGAGACTTGGGTTAAACACAGCTGCACAATGCACAAACTTGTCCAACAGAGTACATGAACGAAATGCTGTCTTTCAAGAGGCATATTCTAGGAGGTGCGATTAGTGTAGCAGCTTCATTGCATAAATAGTGATCTGGAAATCATCCAATTGAATTATGAGGTCACTGTGTCTGACGAGAGTCAATCCAGATTCTGAAAATATGAAAATGTGAGCGGACCTGATCATAACAAATCATGCAAACACCAAAACAGAGAGAGGCACGCCTGGTAGTTTCAGCTCAATACACAGCAATAAAAAAAATGTAGAACTGGGTATCTATTATGGAGTATGTGGAGGGAATCTAGCAACTCTGTCAGATTAGTATTTGGCTCATGACGAGCCCATCCACAAAATATGAAGTCTAACTCCATTTGCTCTACAACAACTGCTTATTGAACATCTCACAACTCATCTCTGTTTTCCTTGTACAGTAAATGATCAATATCAGACTAATCAACCTTGTTAAGACATCTAAAATCACACAAACAGATTTCCACTGTTCACTGTTATTTCACTTCACTGCTTGATATACCAGTACTCATGTATTGCTTGTGGGTTTTACATACTGGGGGTGCTAAACCCACAAGGAACAAATTGGTCTGTACATGCGTCACAGACAGGAAATAAAAACTGAGACGTACAGAATGGATAGTCTCAGATTGTTAACCCTAACATGCTCTCCTTTTAGACAGATGCCTTGAATCTGGGGCTCAATTTCAAATTGAGTCTTTAACAGTTCACTGACATTTACAACTAGTTGTAAAACAATAAGCTACGTTTAGCTAACACTAAACACCAGTCCATGGGAGTGCTTGAAACCACTTGATTTAGAAACTGAAGTAAGTAAATTAAAAAATGTCAAATCCTCCCAGTGATTCATCTATCAAGGGGAATGACCAGAATATAACAGAAAACAAGAACACAGACCCCAAGCTATCAATAGGAACACACGGAAACTATATTCATTTACAGCATCAATGATTAAAATGAGACAGCTTGCTGTGTAGACAGGTTGTACAATGACCCCCCTCTGATGCCACCTTACCTGTTCTCATTCCACAGTTTGCACAGAGTTTAATGGGGTGAAGGTGTATGACGTGGTCCGGCCAATCAGACTTCACAGCCTGAAAAAGAGGGCAGTGGAGGTGAGTCACCATCTATGACAAACATGTCTGGTATCAGATGTGATAAAACAAAGACTGTTGCACTTGCAAAACCAAATGAACACTTAGCTCTTAATCAGTTCATTCACTCTTTTGGGTGGTATGGTAGGCTACATTAGGAAAGTGTGCATAGGAATGAGCAACACTGCTCAAATTGTCTGGAACATATTTGTCTTTGAATGATCAATTTCCTGCAGGTTATCATAACGTCTGACAAGATAGCGATGGTTAATGTAACAGTTGATGTTCTGCCACTGTATACAGTATGTGGGCATTTGAATCCATACAGACTAATATGTGATTGTCTGTAGTTTGGTATATAATACAGTATGTTGTGTTTTGTGACTCTGTTTAGTCCTCAAGGCCTGAGGTACTGAAGTATGGGATGACATTACAAGGAAAGGACATCGAGTTAAACCTGGAGCGGAACCAGTGAGTTTTTGAAGTGTTACTTCTCCATTTGTGAAACAGTCAATTTGTAACATACTGTAAAGTATGTCCTTTCTACACAATCTGGTTTAGCCTGTCAAACCCACATCCTTTGGGGGTGGCACATCTGCATATGTCTGCAGAAGTGTTTGATTTCTCTTTACACTGGGTAAAAGACTAACACTAATCGCTTCCATTTGACTTACAGGGGTATTTTGACAAAGGAATACAGTGAGACATACTATACTGAAGACGGCACACCAGTCACCTCTGCTCCTGAGGACTTGGTAAATACATAGCCCACTGAATGATTAACTGGAAGCATGAGATCAGACAAAACAATTTGGTTACACTTAACCTGAAGGTAGTGCTGTAGGAGTGACATGACACTGTCATAAAACATTATATACAAGTCATAAATGTTTATGACATAACGCTGTAAGTGTCATTTGTTTTTTTGTCATGACAACTTAGGGTTAGGGTTAGAGTTGGGGTTCATGTGTCTTGACAGTGGCTGAGACTCAAACCTCATACTTGGAGTGGTAGTGTGCTGAGCGCTTATTTGCGTTGTGCCCACTTTTCGATGATCAGTATTGTCTCAACATCCGCACCATACTTAAACTAGTATAGTGTGACAGTAGGTAGTTTGAGACACAGCCAGTGTCATATCACTCTTATGTAGAAACAAGCAAAGTGTTACACAATTCATTTGTCTCCATTACTTCCTTAACAGGACCACTGCTACTATCAAGGGAGCATTGTCAACGACAGTGAATCCATGGTTAGCGTTAGCACCTGTGATGGCCTCAGGTACGTTTGAGCGGTATAAGCTATTACCACAGCTTTGGCTATCTCAAAGCATCATATTTCATATAATGGGCATTTGTTAAGAAATGGTTGTTGTAGTCCTGCTAATATGGCTGCTGCTGCTTCCATAGGGGATATATCCAGACAGCAGAACAGAAGTACTTGATTGAACCCATGACGGAGGATAAAGATGGAGACCATGCAGTTCTAAAGTTTGATGATGTTCACGACAAACCAATGACGTGTGGAGTCACCAACACCAGCTGGGAGCCGGAGTACCCTGCCAAAACCAGCAGAGCCCGATCCCGTGGGGCTGTAAGGCACTTTCAATGCTGTATCCACTAATGAACTTAAGAGAAACTATTCAGAGTACCGATACGATGTTCAAAGACTGAATCTGACTTTTGTTGTAGAGACCATCATTACTCCAGCAGCAGAAATACGTTGAGCTCTATCTTGTAGCAGACAACAGAGAGGTGAAACAAACTACTTGACTGCACTTTCCAAAACCATTCTGTACAGTGCACAGCATCAAGGCACAATATGCTCAGAAAATACATGGCATTATACTGTTTGACTAACCGTATGACTTTTTGTCCCTGTGTCCCAGTATATACGCATGAAAAAAGACATGTCGGAATTGAGGAAACGAATATTTGAGATCATCAATTTTGTTAATGGGGTGAGTGTCAGACTAGCCACAATGACATTGACAGTTCACTTTGGTACACTTAAGAATTTCCAAGAGCGTCAGAGCTGTTGGTGCAGGAATTCAGTGAATCATTCATCCGTTTCCTTCTCATTAATTTAGTCAATCATTTAGTCCCTCTTTTCATGCTATCAATCAATTTATCTCCCATGCAGGTATACAAGCCTCTCAACACCTTCATTGCCTTGACTGGACTGGAGGTGTGGACAGACCGTGACAAGATATCAGTGACCTCACCGTCAGGGGCCACCTTGGACGCTTTCACCAAGTGGAGGAACTCTGACCTGAAGAAAAGAAAGCGCCATGACAATGCTCAATTGATAACGTAAGCTTCCCAAAACCCTGTGTGATGCCTCAATGACTGGGTAATTGAGCATGACTCAGCTAAGAAAAGATACAGATTAACCTTGAGTGTGTGTTTTTATGGGATTCCTTTCTTCAGGGGTATTGACTTTGATGGATCAACAGTTGGACTGGCCTTCATTGGAACACTGTGCTTCGATCACTCCACTGGGGTTGTCCAGGTAAATAACATTACATTTCATATTCTTAACCAGTGCTTTTAGAAAGACAGAGTGGCATTGAAGGAAACGAGATAGAAACAGATATGAGGACCTGTTTACATCAACATGGTATCTGTCTTGGTTAAATGCCAGCCTGGGTGCTAAAAAGGTCCCCTAAAAAGGGAAGTAAAACTCGATGAGAAGCATTTCAAATCTTTCAATTCTCCTTTCTTCTTCTTCATCCTATTCCTGTGTGCGTCTCTTTAAGGATCATAACAATCGGGCGATTGCAGTTGGAGCAACACTATCACATGAAATGGGACACAACTTCGGAATGAGCCATGACACAAGTTCCTGTGTCTGCCCAGACAAATCCTGCATAATGGCTGCAGCCCTAAGGTAAATGGCATGGCTGCCCCCATTACAATAAACAACCCCCCCACGCCACTTTACATATCAGCTGCAAACCCTGTTTTGTGATTGGAGCTTTCGCATGAGTGATAAATGTAATGTCGCTGTGTCCTCGCAGCTATACCATCCCTCAGAAATTCAGCAGCTGCAGCAGTAACGGCTTCAACGACTATCTGAACAACCGCAACCCCGAGTGTGTGCTGAACAAGCCGGACTACAAGGAGCTGGTGACGGAGCCGGTGTGCGGGAACGGGTTTCTGGAGCGAGGGGAGCAGTGTGACTGTGGCACGCTGGTGGAGGAGGTGAGTCAAAAGGGCTCCTCCACAAAGTGGAAATGCATTCTGGGTATTACTGAAAATCGGTGTGAATATACCCTGGTCTGAGACCCACAAGATCACCTACAAGAGAGTACCATGGAGAAAAAAAAATACCACTTTGTTTCTCTCATTCCCTTCGGCGTCAGCGTAAAAACTCAGCACTTATCAGGGTACATAACAGCATTGATAAGAGTCCTGTTATTGCCCGTTTATGACACAAAACCAGCAACCAAAGACAATGACAGAAATCATTCCTCAAACAGTACCACGTTTGACTTAGACTCACCACACATTAACCCTTTGACATTTACAACGTTGATAAGAGGTTTGAACACAGGTGTTAGGGGGGAAAATCCTTTCTCTCTCCTGACAAAAATGCCTTTGGCAGGTTCAGACAGGACTGGGAGCTTTGGCACACTGCATACCTCAACAACTGCTGAAGGCCAACAAAAACATTCCAACAGGAGACATTTTTGTCAAAAAAAAAACTGTACCTAAGGCACACATTAATTACTTTTCTGAGTCAATTTACTTGACTTAACTTATTTTGGAAGATGTGAAGAAGCCTTTGAAAAGAAGTTTAAGTATGAAGAACTGGTAGCAGAAGTGAGGGAACAAAATTGCATATGCAAGTATGCATATAGCCAGCGGGGTTGTTTAAGGCTTTGTATTTAAATCAATTAAATGGCCTCTAATGGGTTTTGTTTTTTGAGACGGTCACTTTAAAGGAGCGTTTAAAGGAGCCAGTGGTTGCCTACTTTATGTTATGAGTTTACTATATTACAGTATGTAAGGAAGCCTGTTGTTGTCGCAAATTGGAAATTGACATGCTGTCAAGATATTTTGGATTTTGCCATACCTAGTGTGAGTCAACAGGGCATGGGTGTAGCTGAAGAGGCCAAAAGTAGCTACTTTAATCTAGAGGGCATAAGTATGGCTGAAGAGGCCAAAGGTAGAGAGCTACTTCAATCTAGAGGGCATACTGTAAGTATGGCTGAGGAGGTGTGACACAGCCTGGCTCAGAGCCATGTAACAGAGAAGGGAAGGCCACACGCAGAGTAGCAAAGCAATACTTATAGTATATTAGATGTATTGAATTAAATAGAACTTAACAGTGTAGGTTAAGTAGGTCAGTATTAGTGTTGGATTAGGAAAAGAAAAGTGAGCAAGCAGTTAGGATCATGCGGTGTAGGGAATAAGCAAAACAAAAGCCAAAGCGGTGCGGGGAGAGCAGCAGCGGTGGACAGGCCGGCCTCCTCTGAAGGGCCAGACCAGGAAGAGATTTGGTGATCCTAGCTCCTGTAGGAAAGAGAGACGCAACACAGACAAGAGGAAGGCCGTGACAGGAGGCCAAGCATAGATCTCCATTAATAATCTACAGGGTATAAGCAGAGAGGGTTAAAGCGGAGTAATGAAGGATCTTTGGTATAAGTATGGCTGAAGATGGCACACTGAAGAGCCACCATGCACATTGGCCTAAATAACCCCATTGGACTGGCATTCAGTCACCGTTGTTGTGGAGATGTCTCCCAGTAATACCTGAAGTGTATCTGTTGGATCTCTGGTACTGACGTGTGCCCTAACCCATCATGGGTCTGGGATGCCAGACACCACTGTTGAGCTTTCTGGACTTGTGGGTAGCCAATGAAAAACTGATAGGAAGCTGCCCATATGACATTTCCAGTGAAATGCTCATGAAGTTGCTGTTGTTGTCAGTGTTGTTCTACCAGTTATGATGTTGCAATTTATCCTGTTGTGTCATAGTTTACTGTAAGCTCAGTTGCTGGGCATGAGAAACATCATGAGTGTGAGAAACAAGTCTAAAGTCTATAAATACTAAAATAATTTTAGAGCTCAAACTTCCATTAAACATCCATTAAAGGCAGAAAACATGGCCAGCTGAGACAACTCCTTGTGAGAATGAAATAATTGCTTAGAGGACTGTGTTCAGACCTGTTCCCTCACTAATTCCAACATGTCCACTGTTTTCGTATTTTTGTGTTTTGAGCAGGAATGCACCAACCCATGTTGCAATGCCACCAACTGTAGACTAAAGGAAGGGGCTCAGTGCGCTCAAGGGGCCTGCTGTGACGAGGACTGCAGGGTAAGGAAAGCTCACATGGACTTGGTCAACAAATCTTAAGAAATCAAAAAACATTACGCTGACATTCTATAGCATGTTGTGATTTTATGATGTCATTTTAGCTCATAAAACTCCTGATGCTCCTCCTGCTATTCTGTTGCAACAACAGTGCGAACCAATAGAGATTATAGGATTTAGTCTTGGGATGTTGTGTACAGTATGTGTGGTGGGTGTCAGTACTGCAGGGTCAGAAGAGGACTACATATTTCAAGAGATCATCTAAGGCAAGAGGAATTACAAGCAATAGCACGCTTTCAGTTCAGCTCCAAAAAATGATGTTTTCTAAAGTTCGAGAGGAGCTCATAGGGTTGATTGACAGCTATCACTCACCCCACTTTTCATTATTTCATTATAAGCTGTAAATTACCCATCATCCATATGGTGTGTTAGCAAACATCACTCACATGTAATCTCCACTATTGGCATCCCAGGACCATGGCCAGTTACCAAGCCAAACTTGCTATTCTCTGCACTCAGTCCAAGCAATCCAATGGGCGAGCAAGTGAAGCAACACTAATGCACTTGACATTGGCTGTCCCAGTGGCCCAATTGCCCAACTTTGACAGCCCTCTAGTGGACAGCTGTTGCGAAAATAGAATTCATACTGTGCATGCACAAGTTGACAATGATCATCATTCACCATCTATCATATCTTGATTGAAAGCATCTTTGAGTGTCTTTGAGAAGTGCTATAAAAATTAAATGTATTATTGTTATTATTATTAAAACACTTCACACTCTTTTACACCCCTCTTGCACAGATCATGTCCCCCAACAGAGAGTGCAGACCCAAGTACGATGACTGCGATCTGGCGGAGTACTGCACCGGCAAATCTACCGAGTGTCCAGAGGACGTCTACACCGTGAATGGCCTCCCGTGTGATAATGGGAAAGGCTACTGCTACGATGGCCAGTGTCCTCAGAGGGAGGATCAGTGTGTCCAAATGTTTGGAGGAAGTAAGTCACATTCGACCGTCAGGGCAGGGCTGATTTGTCTCCTGCTGCTGTTATGTTATTTACCTTTTGAATGTGACTTGATTGAATGTGGATGGTCTTTTGTTTAGCTGCACGAGTGGGCAGCCAATTCTGCTTTAACCAGAACACGAGGGGGGTGTACTATGGCTTCTGCAAGAGGCCTAGCACAGATGTGTATCAGCCATGCCAGAAAGAGTACGTCCAAAATACATTTTTTAAATCCGCCTAATTCCAACATCTGATGCCATGTTTCCTATTGGCCATAATCACCTTAAAATGAATCGAATCTGACTATTACAGGGACATAATGTGTGGGAAGCTGTTCTGTCATGGCGGCAATGGCAGTCCAAATTACGGTCGACTGGTGGCCTTCAAGGAATGTAAAGCAACATTCTATGGTGACCCTGACAGCGACCGTGGACAGGTGGATACAGGCACCAAATGTGGAGACGGAATGGTAAGGCTTGCAGAATTGCAACAGGGTATACTTCTAAAGTGCTCTAAGTGATGTTACACAATTTCTAAGCTAAAACATTTTTTGTCACATACTGCAAACATCACCTCACCATCCTGCCTGTGCCCTGAATACACTGTAAAAAAATGCAGTCTCTATGGACAGCCCAAGCTCCAAAAGCGGCAACAAAATCAACTTGGTTCAACTTGGACCATGAAAACACAACAAACCGTTCCAGCTAATGACTGACGAGATGCGCCTTTAGGAGTTTCTGTTGCACACATACGAGGGAGGGGGAGGGAAAAGCGTGCTGGCTCTCTGTTTTGTTTGAACGTCAACAGAAGTGACGTTACCCAACATCACTTTAGAGCACCTTTAGAAGTACTCTCATGCAGTCTATTGTTGTTTCAGGGATTTTACCCCACGTGTTCATGTTTTGTTGTGACCAGACAAAACCAGAGATGATGCAAACAAATGCAGGAAATAGACAAATGTATTTGGGTTTCATGGAGGAGAATACAATGATCATGATCATAGACCTCTGAAGTTCGCCTACAAAAAGGAACCAAGGCTGCCATTTCTGCCCATATAAGGAGATCCTGGTGTTAATTGAAGCTACTGTATCTACCTATTGAAAGTTGCATTGCAAGTTAGCTCTGGGGTAGCAAAATTCAAAGTGTGCCTTCTTAACATACCAAAGATAACAATATCCACTAGAGGACAAAAGTGTGTAGAGCAAAACGTCTGCATTTCTGATTTCTTCCTCCTCGCGAGAGTTTAACAGGTGTGTTAATTAAAACTCTCCATGTTATTTTCCCATAGGAAAAATCTAGAGATGCCGGATCTCCTTATATGGGCAAAGATTGAAGCTTTTTTTGTAGGCGAACTTCAGAGGTCTATTGTGCTTATGGCATTATTTGACGTTTTCTAATTCTCAACCAATGCCACATATAGCACATCTTTTTTCCATGTAAAGAAATATGCTAGGGGCTGCTTTAGTCCTATACCAGCATTCTAATCCCATGTAGCGACTTACAAAGTATGTACTGAAATCAATTCTGTCTCATCTCTGTGTTTTCTCTGTGTGTGTGTGTGTGTGTGTGTGTGTGTGTGTGTGTGTGTGTTTTCCCAGGTATGCAGTCAGAATCAGTGTGTGAACCTTGAGACAGCCTACAAAGCAGTCAACTGCTCAGCCAAGTGCCCTGGGAATGCGGTAAGAACCTCTTACAGAAAGGCATCCTGCTGTTGACTCATGCTGATATACTGATAGCACAGAAATGTGTTTGCAAAGGAACTGTGACTATGTAAAAACACTGCCCACACTGTCATTTGCTTGTTGTAAAAATAACAATAACCAAATAACCAAATGACAATAACCAAATACCCAAACATCATACCATTTCAGGATTGCATTATTTATGGTGTCTCCAACCATGTCTTCCTTTGATGATTGTTTGGGCTGAACTGAAAAAGAATGAACAGATTATGACTACCTGTCAGCATTCCATGGTTCATGAAGCATGATGTTTTAACGCTTGTTTTAACACTTTCTGCAAATGTAGGTGTGCAATCACAGATCACAGTGCCAGTGCGAGCCAGGGTGGCTTCCACCAACCTGCGACTCAAAGGATCCAAGCTGGCAGCTCTCCAGAGGTAGGTGCTGGATGTTCCAATGTCACCTGTTACTGGACATGCTAAATGGAAAAGCTTACTTTCCCTAGTCCTGTGGTAGTAATTAAAGTTAATAGGAAAACTTGTTCTGGGGTGATGATGTTCTATATTTTGTCCTCAAAGTGTACAGCTCATGAGCTTGTCTCTTACTTCTTGTCTGTTCTCAGGGGGTACAATAGCCATCGCAGTAGTTTTCTCCCTTTTGGGTCTGATCATCGTGATTGGGAGCAGTGTTTTCATGTGGAAACGAAGACAAAACTCTTTACCTGGGTGAGAAAAAAACAAACCATGTCACACAGACTCACACTTACTCACTCTCTCTCTCTCTCTCTCAAGCACATTTACACACTTGCTGTCCTACAATCCTGTTAGTAACTCTTCCGTCTTCCAATGTCATCCCACCAGTCTCTCAGCCCAGAAGAGCCAACCTGTTTTTGGGCGCCAGCCAGTGAAGACGCCTAAGCCCAACGCACAAGCAGTAAGGAGCGCCCATTGATTCGGAGTATTAACAATTCATTAACCCTTAAGTCCGAGTTCTACTGTAACTGAGAGTCCTGACTATGTTTTCTGTTTGCTTGTTCGTCAGACACAACGGCCTACCACTAGACCACCACCTCCTCCCCCCTCTGGTGGCCGGAATAGACCTCTGCAGCCCAATTTCATGGCAGCACGAGAGGTAACGTCCAAAGAGGAGAACAAGTACCCCATCCCTGTTGCAACATATTCCCACAATGTTTTTACTTTTAATTGCAGACAATACCTTAGATATCTTTCTCATTTAACTTATCTATTCTTATGAAATACCTTGATGCGATATAAGGAAGTCTGACGGTTGATTAAGAGCACTGATAAAGGCAGCTGAACAACATTATTTTCAAAGGAATGTACGTCAATTAGGATGTGATTATCTCGTATCGTAAAAAGTAATATAATCAGAATATAAATGAACAATGTTCATAATCATATCAATGAAGTTGCACAACATTTTTTTAACAACTTCCATGATGGTTGTGCAATTTTTGTTGTAAATGAACTGAAAGAGACCGCGCACTCTTTTTCAGATACCAGTAATTTATTAAAACAACGATTCGGCCTGAACCACTTTTCAAGTGATGCCATTTTTGTTCTCACAGGCTCTGCGGCCGCCGCCTCGAGTATGATCTACAGTATCAGGAGATAAGCACAAGTGAAGAGGAGTGTGTGTGTTTGCTCCAAGTTCACAACTTCTGTCTGTTTGGACTGAAAGGTTTGGTAAACACCAACCACAAGATCTATGTGCACTAGAAACGAACATGGAATGGCCTGGGAAGAGCCAGCAGGTGCAATGTTTCATGTCCACTCTATAATAGGGTGTGGCATGATTTTTTTTTAATAGCCATACACTGTATGAAACAGTTTTCATTGCCATATTTGAATGTGCAAGTCTGTTTGTGTGTGTGTGTGTGTGTGTGTGTGTGTGTGTGTGTCTCTGTGTCTGTGTGTGTATGAATGGGTTGAAATGCCAAATTGAGCCTTAGTATGGCATGTCTATGCCTTTCAATGGTTACTTGAGATTTTTGCAGCTTCATAAGATATTAAATAAATATTGTGTATACTTTTTAATTGTACATAGATGAACTGAGATTTCTCATTTCCTCAGTAAAGTTATCTGTATCTGTAAATTTGCTGTTTTAAGTACTACATTGTACACTTAACAGATTGTTACCATTTCATTGCTATGTAATGTTGTACATACATGGTTTAAAAGAGAACATATAAAGTGTAAAAATATTAATAAAACACACTAAAATACCTCCTCTACACTCCTTTACTCCCAACCTTTCAGATCATGGTAATTTTCAAAGCGAAATGAATTCAGAAAAACACACACACCACCCACACACAAGACTTTAAGGCCCAGGAAAGTCAGATTACACACACTCTCGTTTTTTTGAAGTGGGGTTTACCTAAATACCAGTTCACTAACAAATTACATACCCTGACAGACCGCAGGTCCAGTTATTTTGTAATTTGACCAATTATGTATACAGTATATACTAGGAAATTCTACTCTCAAATCCATTAGCCAAAATCATGTTAACCACAGACTCATGACACAGAAAGAGACATAAGCAACATCATGTAAAGACTTCCATATTCCATTTTTATTTCTCAACTGATACACCTACATAAAATCAAGATTTAACAGTTGCCTCACAATACAGGTATTCGACATTAGGATCGACCCTTTTTTTTTTATACAGCTATTAAGAGACTCTTGGTAATAAAGTATATTTCTGTACATTCTGTGAGATATGTTAAGAACCTGACCTTGGTCAGTGACTCTGCCCTAGCCGGGCTTTAGACCTCACCAAACGCTACCACTCACGCTGCTGTCTGTCTGTCTGGCTGCCTGCCCACACACTTGGCGCAAAAAAAAAAGGTAAGACTGATAAAGCAACAAACGCATTTAGGGACTTCCCATTCGGTAGACCATTTAACATGAACACACTTACAAAAAGAAATAAAAGAAAAAATGTATGAGTGTCAGATATGGGAACGTGAACCACAAGAGTCCATCTCTCCAGTCTTGTGGCTGCCTCTTGCGCTGGACAAAGCCATGTGCTCTGAGGCTTGAACACACTGAAGTTAAGGTCAGGGCATCAGTTCCCTTTACACAGGAGCTGACCCCATGGGACATACAGGCCTGTGCTACACAAATGATGTGTGCATGTACCTAGCAGTCTTGACCCCTCATCCATACACACAGCTTATATGTTATCTTATCTTAGATCACTGCCATCTCCTACTCACAGTACACACATGGTATTTAAAAGTAATGGCTGACGAATGGTTTGCAAAATACTGAAATCCTGTCAAGTTTTTCCTTCATTCGCTGTAGTGGCTACAGGTGAGTGCCTCAGTCACGCTTTTAATATTCAGTCAGTATATTAAGAAATAGACACTGTATTGGATGAGGTGGTACATTAAGTTTTAAAGCTATAGTTAAACCATCTTAACAAAGCATTTCCACAAACAGTTGAGACACAGCATTAGGTGCTTTTCAAATGGAAAGCACTCCACATTCTCTGCCCTACCCCTCCCGCCTGTAATCAGATATACAACAAAAGCTCAAAAGCCGAACATATTCAGCTCTATATCTTGGATACAGGCCGGCATGTTCTTAATTTGTGCACGCAAGCGACATTAATGTCGGGACTGCTCCCGCCCGCCGTAACACCACTGAAATCTCCCGATTTCCCGCTTTGTCCGCCTGCTTCTCATTAAAAATGAATTGAATACTAGCGGGCGTTGCTTCTCCTTTGAAAAGTCCCGTATACACAATGCCTGGAGTCCACTATAATTTCTTCTCATGAGCACCAACTTGTACTACACAGTAAAGGGGCGATTTTGGACTTTCTCTGTAAAATGAGTGACTCCCTTAACATTGCTCACATCCCCTGGGCATTGACTATTACAGGACATTTCTCTGCCAATAACACATATCCTATCCATCCTCTTAGATGGTGAGCTTACAGAAAACCAACAGTAGGTGGAGACAAATGTTGCCTTCACACATTCTGGTCCATACAAACTTCCCAAAGATTAAGATCTGGATGTAGTGTTGCTACTACAAAATGGAATGGCTGAATAACATGGTTTTAAGAAAAATAAAAACAACAACAAAAAAAAATAAAACAGATATTTAAAGACCACATTTGCAGTCAATGAATTGTAATCACTACCACTCCTTCACATGAAATTATGTAGCAGATCCCTGTTTGGCATTGAAGCCATCAACCCAACCCCCAACCCTATTCCATGTCCTGTCAATCAACTTGACTCTTACAGTCCCCACACAGATTGTGAATACTTTTCCCATCAGCCACTGGGCTTCTCTGCTGAGAAAGCAGTGTAGTCAGCACCTGCAGGCCTGGCAGCTTAGTCTCCTGGGGAACTACATTAACCACGTCTCCCTCCAACAGACTTTGGTTGAGTAGTTAGGACACCAAACACCAGGTGACAATAGTTGTACATTTCAACACAGGAGTGAGAAGACAAAACAAAACAACACAAACGTTTACCTCTTAATCTGACTCGACTAAAACTGATCGCATACCTCTGTGAGTGGGTAAAAATATATTCATATATTCACTGTATATACACACACACATATATAAATGCTTATTTTTTGGGGAACAATACATTGAACCCTCAAGCAGCTACAACTGACATTGTTTTTCCCTTTTACGTTGTTTCAATCATTGTCCAAAATAACAAAGAACAAATACAGCGACATCTGTTCCCATTACTTTCCCCAAAGTTTTTTTTGAAAAAAAAGAAAAAAAAAAGTTTTTTGCAATAGCCTTGTTAAGCATTGTTTTTTTTCTTTTTTGGAGATTTAAGCATCCCTTTTAGTCACGACACATGCTGAACATTCATCCGCTCAGTGTTCCCTCAAAGTAGTAGAGATGGAGGACATTTGGAGAGGAGAGGATCGAAATGATTAACTGCTGGTGCTTCTGCAATGGTCCACGATGAGGAGTACAAATTAGCTAAACTGTATGTGTTGTTGACAGATGGTGTGTATATCTGGCCGTTTGTCTTTCCTTCTCCCGAACAGTAAACTGTCTCTACGTACGTACATCTAACACAGTTAAATTTAATAAATAAAAAAACCCTTCCCCTTTCTTTTTTTTCTTTTCTGTTTTATACTCTCCTTTGAAAGCAATATCTTCCTCTTGAGCTTACAGAGCCATTTCTGCCCATCTTGTGCCAGCCCAATAGGAGAGCCTGGCAGGGGCACAGTCTCTGCTAAACCCACAGAGGAACACGAGGGAAGGAGACAACTGAGTGGGACAGATGGAGAGACAGGGCAAAGACACAGAGACACAGAGAACAAAAATAGCTAGAGTGTTCCCAAAAGAGAAACAGACAAAAACTGAAAGGAATAGAGGGGTCAGAGAAAGAGAGAGAGAAATAGAAATAAAGAAAGAGAGAAAATACTGGTGTGTGCCTGGTTGTGTTTGAAGCAGGCTCTTGTCCCCCCTCCCTGACTGCCCCCACTCCCCGAGTCTATGCCTTTCCGTCCGTGCCGTTCTTGTCGGCGTCCTTGGCGTTCGGGTCGGTCGGCTGGCCGTCCTTTCGAGGCGGCATCCTCTCGTTTATTCTGTCCAAGCCCCGTGCCTCCTCGAAGTTGCGTATCTTTCTCGTGGGAGAGAAGCCTTGGATGGCTGCCAGGAGATTAGCAAGGGAGGAAGAGGACAAGAGAGAGAGAGAGAGCGAGAGGGAGAGAAAGAGAGAGGGAGAGGGAGAGAGAGAGAGAAAGAGAGGGAGAGAGAGAGACAGAAGGAAGGAAGGAAGGAAGTATTAGGGACTGTTGTGAAAATGGAGAGTGTTCAATCTATTGTTCATGCTATACCAATTCAATCTATATAAATGATCATATATATCATACTGTACACCACGAATGAAAAACATACCAATAGAGTGTTATGGTGTGCATGCAGACGGAGCACAGCTATTGTTCATTTCTATCAATATCACCTTTCAGTTAACCACATTGAAATAATCAAAATACAACCGACTTCACACAATGGCACAGTACCACACCACAAACACCACACTTTTCATGCATATGATGTAGCTTACCAGAGTAATTGCAGCAAAAGCAAAAACATCAGAATTAATACGGACCAAAACAGTAACCATGAAAGAACACAACTCAGGATAAGGATCCTGCATATCATATTAACAAAACCACAATGACTTGGAACACTATATCAAAACATGAAGACCAACGTGATCTTGCATACGAATGCTGTAGGAGCAAGTACCTTTATGTCCGCTATCAAACCACAATAAATTAAGTATTACTATATCATGTCTTGATATAGGACAAGGGTCCACAATAAACCATTGTCAAGGATGACATCAGTCACCTGACCTAATTACCCTACCACACAAGTCAAAGTACAGCCACTATTATTACTACTACTATATTGAAGAAACAAAACACAACACAACACATCACATCACAACACAATACACCACAACACAACACCATGTTCACAGGAAGAACTGGCAAGAGATGCATGCAAAACCGGTACACAGAAAAGGACACTCTTGCACAGCTACAAGACTGAAGATAACCCATCCAACAAAACAAAACAATTCACTCTCAATTTCAATTTCCAGACGAACCAAGCAACAGAAACAAACAACCAAAAAACAAATGAATTTATTTTTTCTCCAACTAACAAAAAAGAAACAGCCACATTTGGAATCTTGACTGTCAGGAACCTGGAGGCTTGTCCTGCATTAGCTGGACATTCTGAGACATTGTGAGCATGCCCAATAGACGTCCCCTTCCCCCAACCCCCAACCCCCACCCTGCCGTCCCCGTCCGTGCTCGCTCTCTCTCTCTCTCTCTCTCCCTCTCAGGCAGCCGAGTGTTTACACAACAGCTTGTCACCTGGAGCGTGGCCACTGCGGCGGCGGCGGCGGGCCGGTTGTTTCCGCGAGGCGGCCGCGGGGACAGACAGGAGCCTCGCGGGCGTAACGAGATTAGGAGTCTGAAAATATCCCGCGGGGAGAGGGAGGTCCTCTGGTCCAAGCCTATCAGCGCACAGCCGGGGTATTATCCAGCTCTGCTTACAAACCTCACCAGAGGGGGGAGAAGGAAGGCAAGGAGGGAGGGATCGAAGGGGGGGGGGGAGAGGAAGTCACCCTTATGGTCAACAGGTGACATCAGCCAGAGTTCCTATCAACTGTGGATACTTGTGACCTTAGGGCAGGTGCGGGAATAAGCTTAATTTGCTGCACTGAGTCGTCGTCCACAGCCTGCGTGGCGGTTGCTTTCCCAGTCAAGTTCCCCTCGGGCCAATAAATGTCTGAGCTTATGTGCATCAGTGTCTACTGTCCTGAAGGACCCAAACAGAAACCTTTTTTTTTATTATTATTCTTGGCTGTGAGCACGGACAGTGCAAGAACATCCAGCTTCCACAGTTCAACCATTTGACACGGCACATAGAAAATGGATGGAAATCACAGTGAAAATCCACAACACAACACAAGACAACACAACACAACACAACACAACACAACACAACACAACACAACACAACACAACACAACACAACACAACAGCACTGAGAGGGGTTTGTGTGACTCCCACTAGAAAGGGGGTAAGCACAACACACAACACCAACAGTGAGTAGAGGATACAGGGTGGGATCTCCATGGGACATATGCATACCTTTCCCCTCCTTGGCTTCTAGGGTGGCTGTGGAAGGGTGACCAGAGTGGATGGAGAGAGGTTACAGTAGGTAATATCAACGCAAACTCAACCACTCACCAACAGCACCGGACTCAATTAAACCCATCAACGCCCTTCTCAGATTACAGAGAAAATGCGAGTAAGAAACAAAGTAAAAGAATAAAGTGAATGTTATTTGTGATGGAAAATGTCACTTTGGCAGAGGAAAAAAAGAGACATAGGCCTACAGATAGGGGAGGACAAAAATCTCAAAATGTAGACAGCTGATCTCTCCAGAGGACTCTTTTATAGTGCTATACTTTTATCAGCAAAGAAACACTACAAATGATACAAATGATGGCACTGAAATATGCCATAAGAAGGATCAACATTGAGTGATGATGTACATATAAAATACTTGTGTACAGGTTTCCCTGTATAGACAATCAAAAAGGCCTTTGGGGGATTTGTGGTGTAGTCAGGTGATCAGTGGGAGAGCGGTCTTCCCTGTGCGGCTGATGGATGTGAGTGTCCATTTACACGTCACCTCGGCTGTGTGAGCACAGGGCAAGTGACCACGCACCGCCAGAAATAACACCGCCCACCCCACGCCTCACACTCCTCACACTCCACTGACCAAGTCAACTCACAGGCCCTCACAACACCGGCGTGATAGAAGAAACAAGAAAAGACGTGGACAAATGGACACAGCACAGCAGAGACTGATCAATACTGACAGGTCAACGGACAGAGACAGACAGACTGACAGACTGACTGACAGACAGTGATGAAATTGTCCTACAGTATGCAGGAACAACAGGGCTGCTCCTGATCAGAGAAAAACAGGAAACAGGGAGAGGCTGGAGTCGAGCGCCAAGGCAGCTCTGACCCGCCTGAACCCTCCCTCCCTCTCTCTCTGGGCTTCTCTCTTACACATGTAGCGTCCAGCTTTGAACCCTATCTCTCTCTCTTTCTCTCTCTTGCTCGTTCCCTCTCTCTCTCACGCATGTTGCGTTCTTCTAAAGGTCAGCCGGTGGTGTTTTTAACACTCCCTCACGCTACCGCTGCTGCTTCCCGTTGCCTGATATGCTGCTGCTGCTGCTGCTGCTGCCACAGCTGCCCGCCAGCGGCCACAGCGCTGACCTTTCCCTCTGACACCTGGACGCCCCATTGGAGGCCTGAACCGCGCTCACGGCCCACTGAGTGGACAGGCTCCCATCACCACAGGCAACATCAGGAGGAGAGGCAGCCCAGCAGTGAAAGTTACTTGCTTGGAGCTTATTAAGGGCTAATATTGTACGTGGGTGCAAGATCTGTTAAATCTTGTTCCAATTTCAATACTGCATACCCGAGGGCTTGTCAAAGCCTTTGGTAATTGGTTGCTAATGAGCACAATGTTAGTTTGCTTTTGCCATTTCCAAGTATAATTATGAAGAAAGCCTCAGTTCTGTAGTTGTTTGTCTTTGTGGTTATCAGTAATTTCCTTCTGCTTCATTGGGCCAAACAGCAGAACTGTGACTAGTGAGAGAACACAAACATATCAAGACAATTTATTACAAGGCTATTAAGTTTCTATTTTGATCCATACGTTACATATTACTTATCTTGGATCAAGTCTAGTCCCTTATTAAGGACTTACCAAGAATGAACAACCTATTCAGTAAGAATAACAAATTGTTGAATAAATATTTCATAAATATGTAACAACATTTAATGCTGTACTTTTTGAGAACTACAGTAATACATACTCAATACATTATCTATGTATTATTATTATTATTGGCTAACATATGTTCTCTACACTCTCTCAAAAGTATTAGACCAACACAACCAATTGAATTCCAAACAGGAATGTCCACTCTGGCCTGCTGATCTGCATGGCCCCCTCATTGCTGCTACTTGCTAGCATTTATATTTACTCACGCAACACTGATGGTGGTTTGCCTCATTTGGGTTGATAGGAAATTATGTCTGGCTGTATAATGGCAATGATGGATGAACAACTGAAACGGACCAAAAGAATATTACAGCCGAAGCACCTCATTTTCTTTCCGCAGGGTAACGACCACTTTGGCTCTACTCAAGAAAATACCTTCAAAGTTTCCACACCAGCGCAACACTAAGCCCAATTTAAGAACCCCCCAAAAACTTCCACTAAAATAGGTCAGACCCAACACTCAGGATCAAAGAGAAACGCTTAGATGTATAGTGAAAGTGCTCAGGGCAGTAGTAGCGCACAACTATCCTTTAAACATATTTCTAATCCATTATGCAGTTCAGCTCCACACTGGCCTGTCTCAGTGAGAGGCCAGCCCAGAAGACCAGCTGACCACAAGAACGCTGACATGCTCTGAGCCAACATTGACAGACAAGCTGGAGGGGGTTTGCTGTTTGGGAGGATGTGGGTCCGAGCTGTGTGGTGAGCATGGCGTTAGAGCAGCCAGCTGGGGCACTCCCAGCAGCTCCTGCCACTGGGGAGCTGTGAATGGGCAAAACGCTCCACATACACGCAAATACACATGCACGTACAGTACGTACGCGCACATACACACACACACACACACACACACACACACACACACACACACACACACACACACACACACGTGCATGCGCATACACACACACACCTACACAAACACAAACACACACACACACACACACGTATGCACATGTGCACACACACACACACACACACACACACACACACACACACACACACACAAACTTGCACAAACATACTGTACACACACAGATCTGCTCAGCCTCACTCTGGTGTGGCTCAGGCAACGACTGAGGAGAGGAGGAGGAGGCAATGCTCCGAGTGTAACGCTTAGACTAGAGCATTCAACTTTCTGTAGTGTCAGGAGTGCAAAGAGGAAAAGAAAAAAAAAACAAGGAAGATTCAGACAGTGAGGCAATGGGAAGACATCTGCAGAACATACAGCCAGCTCCGGTCTGGTGGGCTCCGGTAACGGAATACGGTGATGAGCGTCTGGACGGAGGGCGCTGCAGTGGGCGAGAGACGAGAGAGAGATAGAGCTGCGGCAGGGCGACAGACTTACCACTCTGCAGGGTCTGCTTGCCACCTGACAGCACTCCGAGAGGTAGGGTACCGGTGGGGGTCAGGCCCTTGAGAGTCAATACACTCTCACTCTCCTCCCTGAAGGGAAAACAAACACACACACACACACGCAAGCGCACACACACACACATGCAAGCGCACACACACACACACACACACACACACACACACACACACACACAAGCGCACACACACACACACACACACACACACACACACACACAGAGAGGGACAAAACAAAGATGATCAATATGAATAAAATTCAGGAGAGAATATAATATGCATTTTTTTTCACTTGAGTGTTTGCAGGTGCTACGATTTAATCATTTTCACCCCGGGAACAATGGCGAGGAAAACAAAAGCCTTCCCCACACTCCCTCCTCTTTACTTGAGCCATGTATACACACACACACACACACACACACACACACACGTTGGAATAATCTGGAATAATGCCTAATATGAACAAATGCCAACTATAGCGCGAAATCCGTCTGGCCAGCCAGCTCATTGATCCCAACACACCTGTGTGTGTTTTCAAACAGGGCTCGTTTGTGAACTGTGAACTGATTTTACAAACACAAACACACGCACACACGCACACACGCACACACACACAGCCAACAGTGAAGATGGGTTTCCCAGCCGCTGTCTGGTTCGATTACCCTGGCCTTTCTTCCAGTGCAGTGACTTATTGTCCACAGCAGAAAGAGAGCGAGAGAGAGAGAGAGAGATGAACTGAGTGAGAGAGTGAGAGACTTAACAGGAAGAGTAAAGAGATGACAAGCACTGACCTGAGAACGGAGAAGACTCGGGCCATCTTCCCAATGGCACGGATCTTGTTCCGGATCACCACGTCCTTGCGCACTTGAGGGGTTAAACCTACAATTAGGCACCACAAGTCATACAAGTCGAAACCTTATGATAAATATACCCTTAGAAGGAGTCAAACCTGCTCGAAAGCTCGGAAGGGAACCACTACACTGATATAAAGTAATTCCATACAAAGTGAAGTCAGAGTAGCTCAGTCGACATCTGATTCAAGGCTCCAGCTGCAGCTCCTGCAGTGCGGAATTTCTAAAGGCCATTATCATTGGGCACCATGGGAAGGAACATCGCACGCATTCTGATCTGAGGCTTCCGTGGTCCGTCTGTCTACTCGGAGCCTGTGGGCCGCAGACTGGCACTGAGCCGTCTGATTCAACGGCCTCACGGGGGGACAGGGACGCTGTGCAGTCATGTGTTTGAAATGGTGTGTGTGTGTGTGTGTGTGTCTGTGTGTCTGTGTGTGTGTGCGAGCAAACAGAGACACTGGGGCCTGAGATGCCCTCAATTGAAGCGTGCAGACGACCAAAAGATAAAATAATGAGAATCCAGAGCACTGGTGTTACGAGGGGAATATTAATATAAAAAAATAAAATTTAAAAAAATCAAGGGCAGAGCTTTCAAAGAAATGAAAGGAGGCTGCCTTTCAGTCAGTGCTGACCAGATTTTGTTTCAATTTGCGCAACAAGGAATTGGCCATCCGAGGCCAAAGAGACAACCTGCTATTGCGTCAGTCCGCAGTCAGACAGGGAGATCAGCGCTGAGCCTGGAGAGAAAGCGCATCTGTCTGCCTCCACTTGGAATGTGCACACGAGAGAACGAGAGAGAGAGAGAGAGAGAGAGAGAGAGAGAGAGAGTGTGTGTGTGTGTGTGTGTGTGTGTGTGAGGGAGTGAAAAGAGCGTGAACACAGGGTGTGTGAGGTGAAGAGGGAACAAGAGGGAAGCAAAGAATCTGTCCAAGAGGGAGTATGTGGGAGGATGGGTGTGTAGAAGAGAGATGAAATGTGTTAGAGACTGCGTATACTGTATGAATGTGTGTGTGTGTGTGTGTTTCTGTGTAAGACATCTGTATGTGTGTTGCGGCCGGTGTAGGCGGAGGTGAGACTTACCTTCACAGAGGTCGTCATGTCCCTCAGTCATGAGCTCGTCATCGGAACAGATGTTCAAAACATTCACCAGCATCTCCGTTACTGGTGGGTGGAGACAAACACACAAGAAACTGTCAGAGTAGATCCTCACCTCCAGTGGAGCCTTCAGGCTGCAGTCAAAACAAACCCCCACACACAATCTGGAAGCTCTTCATTTTTCCTTCTCTCCTCCGCGTATCTGCTCTTACAACCTTCTGCCTTTTGTTTCCTTAAGTAACACTTTTAGCTAAAGTGTCATCACCAAGTTCGTGCGTTCATTGGAATTCAGACATTTCTCATTTTCAAACGTTTACCATCCCAACAGTTAACGGGAGCACTAGAAGCAGAGAGAGTT
The DNA here is from genome assembly GCF_963854185.1 of Sardina pilchardus. Taxonomy (NCBI): domain Eukaryota; kingdom Metazoa; phylum Chordata; class Actinopteri; order Clupeiformes; family Clupeidae; genus Sardina; species Sardina pilchardus. The sequence continues at coordinate 20,021,661 of NC_085001.1, read as the reverse complement.
AGAGCAGAGTTTCCATTGCTATATCCTCCAAACGCTGTGATGAGGCTTCTCCCACCTTTCTCTCCGACAAAAGGCAGAGACCACGTGAAGACGTCCATGAAGTTGGGCAGCCAGTACGGGTGGGGGGAGCAGTTGAACTGTCGGATGTTCATCACGTTGTTCTCATATTTCAATACAGCAGCTATGGCCAGAGAGAGAGAGAGAGAGAGAGAGAGAGAGAGAGAGAGAGAGATACGATGAGACAATGCTGAGAGCTACAGCGGCCTTTCAAGGCCTGAGACAGCATGGCTACCTCAGTTACCATAACGCCAGCCGGTTCAAGTTCACCTTTATTGTTGTAGACGTCTAGGTAGTTTGGTGCGGAGAAGATTGTGATTAGTGATGGGAAGCCCGTCGTCTGGCTTTTTCTGTACATCCTATACCTGAGAAGGTGATAATACAGAGGGAAAATTGCTTCATAACCACATTTCACAAGGATGACCCTTAGAAGTCTGTCTCTCCATAAGAGTAAAGCTACTGTAGGTCTTCTTGAGCACAAAATCATGTAACAACAAACTTGTCAATAACTCTTGTGTGAAGGTTCACTGCAGAAGAGAGAGAGAGAGAGAGAGAGAGAGAGAGAAAGAGAGAAAGAGAGCATGTTACACTTACCCTGCATCCTGTGCTTCGTGTGCTCTTATTACTGACAACAAATTATTGTTTGTCAGGAAGTCGCATACTGCTGCATAGCTGCAACATAAGGACATAAAAAGGTTTGGTGTGGATGGGACTGATATACAGAACACAGCAGAACAGAAGTTCATCATCATCTTCTCAACAGCCTCACCAGAAATAATCACATATGTCATAACCCTCACAGCTCTAGAAAACTTGTTGAACTTTTGTTGTCTCCTCACAGCTCTAGAAAACCTGTTGAACTTTTGTTTGTTTCTTTATCTTGGCGGGGTGCAGTCTATGGTTTGGTGGCTGGCAAGGGGGCAGAACACACTAGCACAGACTTCTTGATGTGGCTGCTGCTAGCTGGCACAAGCACTGGCCTGACCTCTGAAACGCTCCCCTCTTCCCGAGAGACTGCGCCGAGGATTCAACCACCACGTGTGTGTTTGGTTAAGAGTAGTGGGAATCCATGCCAACTGACTGGGCCAAAGCACAGGGCATTATGGGATGGACGGAAGAGGCGAGCAGAGCAGACTCAGTCAGGAATGTGAAAGATCCTCATTCCCAAAATGTAACAGTCGGAGCGATATTTTTAGTCTGTCCAGCGCATCTGGCCAAGCATCCAGCATCAATGCAATGGAAAAAACGAAGGGAAAAAGCATGGAAGGTCAGCATTCCGGGATGGATTGGGGGTTGTAGTTACCTGAAAAAGTAGGAGCAGCCTCGCACCGAGTTGTGATTGAAGTGCTCAGCAGTCTTCTCGCTGCCATAGTCCTCACCTGGGTCTGCCCAGATGAGGTCACACATGGGACCGAACGCAGGAGGCTCCTTAAATCTGTCTAACTGTGGAAGACAAGAGGACCAAAGTGCACATGCTCATAACTCTTAACTCTCTCGCTAAACTCCACAGGGCTTCTTTCTCATTTAGATACGGCCATATGACACATGCTTTCTAACAAACTGCCAATGAAGTGACTATTCACATTACGAAATCTTGGACATCCCTAACAGCCTTTACAGACCGATGCCATATGAACCAAGTTACACAACAAGGGTCTTTCCGTAGGTTTCCTGCACAGACTTTGCACGACCGAGACTGCCACTTACTTTCCTAATGTCATCTAAGCAGTTGATTTCAGGGGAGAGGCCGCCATGGACGCACAGGAACTGCTGGTTAAGAAGAGCAGCCAGAGGCAGACAGTCAAACGCTTCCATGCAGGCATCATATACTCGCTCTGAATACTTGATTTTACCTGCGGATGAGGGGACAAAACAACGGCCTGTTGGTATGCAACATCTGAGGGGGAAGAAATGTTTACCACCAGTGACAAACTGTATACATTTGGGATGGTTAGATTGATGCAAACAAGTCAATTTAACGCTTGGGGCAGAATTTCTTTCATCTATTTTCAGCTCAGTGGTCTTTTGGAGTAGAGCAGTGAAACGATCAAAACAGTTTCAAGAACAAATAAAATCACTTTAAAGGACTTTAAAGGTTTGGCTGAGGGAGCAGCCGAAGCTGATTGATTTAGTGGTCAGCCTGGACCGCACAGAATTACTCATGAGCTCTTCCCTCACGTCGGAGAGAGACTCAAACAGCTTTGTGTGAGAAGAGCACGGAATGTTGAGCATGCACACACCCAACTACACCCACCCATGCACCCACCCACCCACCCACACACACACACACACACACACACACACACACACACACACACACACACACACACACACACACACACACACACACACACACACACACACACACACACACACACACACACACACACACACACACACACACACACACACACACACACACCCACACGTACACAAACACACACACACACACACACACACCGGACAACTCTTCTGTGTGTGCCTGGCGTTTCTTCAGCCCCTGCCGTTTCCAGGAGGCCTGAGTGAGGGGAGGAAGTGCAGACCCATCATGGCCCTGTCTGCAGCTTCACACATGAATTCGTCGGGCCACGCCAGGCCTTTTCCTGCAGGCTAGCGCCATGCTTCATTATCAGAGCCGCAACGCCTCAGCTACATCTGAAGTAGTTTGGATGCTGCTGATGGGATAATATTATTCACAGCTTACGCTGTTTTCCTAAATGTAGCCACACACAGCCCCCTACACACACACACAGTGAGCTCGAAAAAAGAGTGAAGATTTAATTGCCACTGGTCCAATATGGTAAGTAGTGGCACAAAAGCCAGAGCGCAAACATGGGAGGCCTGTGCAGTTGAATTCAAATGAGCCTGATGAATGCTCTTCATTAGGCTTCTTAGCGGTGCATTCAGCTGCTGATAGCGCAGCAGGGTCTCGGCATCGAGTGCGCTCCTCATTATCCAGATTGGGCTTTAAAAGCTCTCTCATAACTCATCAACTATGCGCATATCCAAAACGAAAACATTCACGTTTCCAGCAGCGCTAATACACAGACGCCGCTCTTATTGAATCAAAGAGGTAGTGAAGAGGTTTGGTCTAAAACGGGGGCCTCTCAGTGATGTGTTTGTGGTATCTGGCTGGAAAAAAAAGCTGTTGTTATATTTACAACTTTTTCTAAGGAAAAGATGTTGTGGAAACAACAGGCGCTATCCCCCCTTCTTGTGTACCATGAACCTTATGTATACTTCCTCTGAATTAAACGAGGATGGATGTTACCAGCAGGGGGAAAGAAACACAACATCTGCCACCCTGGGATACACTACATATGACCATATGACTTTCATTTTCTCAAAACGAGAACAGACATCAAGAGGATAACCTCATGATTGTGTGTCTAGACTTCAACAAACCATCCTTCCACCCTTCCTTATTAGATCAGCCACACACACACTACTCTGGTCATCTTCGGAGCGGCCCACCATCGGAGGGAGTCGGTGAGCCCTGGATATGGAGGTGTCAACAGTCAAAAATAAGCTATTGTTAGACCATATGAGCTCAGGCCGTAAGAGCCGTAAGCGTGGAGGCACGCGCCTGCTGACAGATGGGTTAAATGGCTCAGTGCCGTAAGAGGCGTAATGTGTTAAACCGCTTCCTACCATCTTGGTGGAGGTGGAAGGCTTCTTTAAATGGCTCCGGGGTGTGCATGGTCAGAAGCGGCAGCGGGCAGCGGCGGTTTTGATACGAGGTAGACAAAGAACAGTATCCGACGCGAGGACGTCTGCGTGTGTCAGAGCAGCACTCTCTCTCTCCGCAATGAAAGTGATCTGCGCTTGTGTTGTTTGAAGATGCTTTCAAATACCTGGGTGATGCATTATGTGTCTGACAGCATGGCGCCATTGTCCTCCTCACCGTTCAGATGACTCACGCTTAATACTCTGCCTCGCTCACCCGTCCACACAAACACTTGGTGTAGTCAGTAGCAATCCCCAGAATAGAGGTCCTTTCATATTCATCATCCATTCAATTGTAGAATTCAGCTTGTAACACTCACAACTGCACTCACAGCCATAAGTTACGTGCACAACAAACAATGGCCAGAGAAGGACACACTAACCGAAAAGCAACACGAGCATAGTGTTTGGTGCAAGCACAGAACCTGTGAGACACCATAATAGTGGTACTTTAGCAGCAGTGGGATTTCAGAGACGTGACGAGCTCGCTGTGAGGATGACACCTGAGAACGTGAGACAAGACCAGGTTGCCACGGCCACTGCACTTCTGTCACCGAACGTCACTTTCTACAGCTAAGCTGCAGATGACGAATAGTCCTCTTCTCACCAAGACCAACATCAAACGGAACTAGGGATAATCAGTTTAGAGAGTAACAGACACCCTTCCCCCCCTTTGCAGACAACCACAAACACATATGCTTTCTCTTTATCTCTCTCTCTCTCACACACACACAAACACACACACACATAAACAAAAGAGCACATATAAACTCACATGCACAATTCATACACACACAAAACCAGCAGAGCACAGTTCAGCTGAACACATATATGGATCTCTGCACTCGAACTCGAAGTGTTTGTGCATGTGTGAGTGAGTGTTGTGTGTCCGGCACTTACATTCCTGTTTGAAGGTGAAGTACTCTGTGAGGTGCCGGCACTCGTGGTTACCCCTGAGCATGAAGAGGGTTGTGGGGTGGGTGATTTTGAGCGACCAGAGGTAAAGCACACACTGCAGGGAAGACGGGGGGAGAGGGAGACAGGGAGACAAAGAGAATGAATGTCACATGACACAAAGGTAGAGAACATATGAGAGTTCCAATAAGGCTAGAGCTGAAACAATTAGCTGCTTCATCAGTTAATCGATTAATCATTGTTCAAGAAAAAAAAATAGGGATGCACTCATATTTTGGCCCAACATCAGTATCGGCCAATATCAGCCTTGTTGACTAATATTGGCTTTTGGCAAATTTGCCGATGGTATTGGCTGATGTTTATCTGTTACGTTGCGTCAATTCTGTAGCAAGTAAATGTTGTGCTATGTGCAGACCAGGACATTAAAAGATTTTGCTTCCACTCTACTAAAGAATATAATTAACGTCAAAACTAAGTAAACAAAAAATAAAAAAGTATCAACATATGTCTTTATTACACATTTTATCCGTGCTTCCCTCAAAATATCTAATCACTTCGAGAAGATAATTGACAGACTAATCAACTACGGAAATTATGTTAGTTGCAGTTCCCTTGTTCTGATGAGATGGGAAACAATTTGTGTTGTAATCTGTGAATCATGAGGATTCTTCGGCAGTGTGTCAGACTCAAATGTACGATGTTTGAGGGGGGAAAAATTACCCATAATGTGATTCAAATGGTTCGGCACATTGTTTCAATCCAGGTCCAGTTTGCCATGCACTTCATGTCATCCCAAAATATTTTTTTATCAGACATTCACCTGAGGAAGGTCTATGACCGAAACGTTGTGAATAAACGTTTGCATGCTTAATGGACAGTGTGCGGGATTCTCTCTTTCAAGTGTAACTTATTAGACATTCTGACATGATAAAAGAGCATTTCAAGCCTATTTTGGTTCCGTGCAGAAAACATCCGAGGAGAACAAGGAGAGGGCACGGCAAAGAGAATCTGTCTCCTCCATCTCTCTCCTTTTCATCAACACACAGGAGGCCAGGCACCGCGTTTACTGCCGAGAAGCTCGGCGCCAAGGTAACCAAGGACGGCAGATGAGCTTTTCAAAATGCCATACAAAAAAAGACAAGAAATAGGAGAAGCAGCTGAAGAAAGGGGGGGAGGGGGGGAGTAGCTTAGGTGGGTAGGGTAGAAGGACATGTTCAAGCCTATGCCGGGAGAATAATGAGTTGAAAATTGCAGGTAATGGGAGCGGTGGCGGGAGGCGACAAAAAAGCAGACGGATCGAAGGCTGACGAAGCTGAAAGAAAGGATGGAGGAAGCGAAGAAAGGGACCAGGAGAATACTGTACATTGGAGGTGGAGAAAGGACAGAGTGTTTAGGAGTTGTGAAGGAGAAGAAGAAGAGCAGCAGCAGCTTTTCTCTCTCTCTTCCTGTTTCTAGTCGGGTGAAGCCTTGAGCATGGGTGGCACAACAAAGGACCAGACCAGGCCAGACTTCGGTGTCAGACGAGTGGAGATGCAGCCTACGGCAGCACAGTGCAGAGCAGAGCAGCGACGACCAGAGGACAGGGATGGGGGAGGAGAGCGGAGGAGGCGAGGAGAGGGACGCTCTCATGGATCAAAGGCCAGAGGAGTCCGTCACGCGGGACATATCCACACATGTGTCGAGGAACTCGTGCCTAGCTCGACCTCGCGCCACGGACATGGTCTGGGAAGGGATGCGTGTGATCACCGGGAAAAACTGCAATTCTTTGCTTCCGCCACAAAATGCGACCACATCACGATCCATCAAGCAATTAACATTACATGAGGCGGCTGATCACAGCAATTGAACCCAGCATGACAGGCTAACTGCCCTGCCATTAAACAGGCCTACAGATTAGGGCGGCTTTTGACAGCGTGTCACTATAATTGGCATAATGAGAGCAATAACTACTCCCACATCCACACACACACACACACACACACACACACACATGCACCAACCACCAACACACCTTCTGGTAATCAATTTCCCCCGTCTGTAAGTGCATCAGCACATTTGGGCACAGTAAATGTGGCAACAAAATGCAGGTCTTGCACAATGCAAACACAAGCAGAACGAACAAGTGCCTCCTTGGGCTTCAGCATGCACATAAAAAACACAAAAACACACACACACACACACACACACACACACACACTTAGGCCTGGCAGGCTGGTGTAACCACTTGAGGTGTCCTCCACACCATCCTGCTTCGGCAGCACATCTGTGGCTTTTATGTGTGACCTTTCACACACACGCACGTCTTCAAATACCGCTCCGGTGCCCGGTGAGGCCAGATCGATAGAGCTCCCAACCCTGCCCCTGGCGAAGATGGAGCTTGTGGGGGCTGTAAATAACCTTACTGTCCCTTTTTTGTACACAGTCACTCCATCAGAGCAAGGGGGTGTCAGCAGCAACGGGGTAGAACCGCAGGCTGTTGAGGAGCTCACCTACAGTCAGTGTAGGAGGTCAGAAGCAATGACAGGGAGAGAAAGGGAAGGGGTGGTGAAGGCTAGCATGCGAACCAGATCAAAATCAAGAAAAACCAACAAGCAGAGAGAAAGAAGCAATGGGGCTTGTACAGCAGATGTGGTGGGAATGGAGAGCCAGAGAGAGGGGAGGGGGGGATAGAGGGGAGAGAGGGAAGAGAGGAAGAGAGCCAGAGACCAGGCTAGTAGGAGGCCCACAGTTCCCCTCCAGCCCTCGAGCGTCTGGAGAGTGTCGTTTCAGCGCCTGAGCTGCCGTCACTGCAACATGTCTCCAGCTGGCCTGCGAAGCCTCTGCTGCTTTCACAGGTGCCCAGACTGTGGTCGGCAGCACCGTCCCTGGGTCCACTCAGTGGGCATCATTCCACTCTACTCGCGCCATACCACCTGGTGCCACCGCACCCACTAGAGCACTCATTAATCTCGGGGACATCTCAAATACTGTACCCTGGCCCCAGCCGTGGTGCGGCTGGCTGGGGCACCTGCACCGCACGCCGGCGACCCGGGTTCGATTCCCGCCCCGTGGTCCTTTCCAGATCCCACCCCAGCTCTCTCTCCCACTCGCTTCCTGTCATTCTCTCTAGTGTCCTGTCCAATTAAATGCATATAAAGCCCTAAAAAATAATCTTTAAAAAAATTAAATAAATAAAAAATACTGTACCCTGAGGGTGCAATGCGAGCAATAACAAAAACACTGGTAGAGTGAAACCCAGACAGTTCAGGGAGACCACTCACCTCGATACTGAAGTAGCCCCGGTCTACATAGTCTCCCAGGAAGAGATAGCGTGTGTTGTCGGGCGAGCCGCCCACTTCAAAGAGCTTCATGAGGTCGAAAAACTGTCCGTGGACATCACCGCATACTGGAAACACAAAGAAAAGGTGTGTGAGACGCCTGCAAGAAAACACATGTGATTGACAAGATTTTACACACACACACATTTGCTGTTTTCAGCATCTAAAGCTGAAGCTAAAGCTTCTTCTGCTATTATCCTGATCTGAGGTGAGGCAGCCAAGCCCTCATAACACCCAGCTAACCAAGCAGCAGCTGACCGCACAGATCTGCGACCAGACGAGAGCCGTCTCTGATCCAGAGGCCAACATGCCAATCCACACACACGCTGCACTGCCAGTTCTGGGGCAAGTCGGTTGCACAGCGCGGCTGACCTTACAGAGAAGCAGCGGCAGACAGACAGGCACACACTCCTCGAAAGCCCCATCAGCCCCCGGTGCCCGACGGGCCTGTGCCATCATTCCAGAGGTGTGACAGCAGCCGCTGACAGCGGCCTGAGTGCCCACAGGAGCAGCCGTCTGTCAGCGCGTGTAAACACAGGTGGCACGGAGCGCGGCACAGAGGCAGGCACTGTGTAAACACCAGCGATGCCGTACGGGCCAATGCCAACAGTCCGCGACGGCAGTTAGATCACGGCCTGTAGTGAGTGAGCCCATACATGAGTATGTGTGGGGGAGTTCCACTGTACTCTTTAGGAAATTGGTCAGTCAGGCTTCACAGACTGAACACCGTTTGTACTTGCACAAAAAACATTCCAATTCACCCGTAACACAATAATATTGCTAAATCTCTCCTCGAAAAAGGATTTTCAACAAACACTGGCATTTCAACTCTTTCAGCAAGCAGCTTCAGCTGGCAATTCATCCCTGTCAGCTGGCAGCTTGATTCACCATGAAATCATCCAGCTAGCAACATCTAGCTTCTTATTTCCTTAAACCGTAACATGCAGATCAACCAGTTGCTGAAAGACTATAAGTAGTCCCTAAACCTGCTATTGTGTAAGCAACATGTGATGCATCTGATCCATGTGATTCAGCTTTAGGAAATGTTATATACAAAATGAATTTACTGGCTGGTGAGAATAAGAGACTGCAGTCTGACATTGCAAACTAATTCAAGAAGTTATTAAAGGATTTTTTTCCGTAGATACTTTAAGGCGAGCATTAATCATCAAATACACTGAAATCCCCTCTTTACTACACCTCAAACCTACCATTGATGTAGCAACTACAAACAAGAATTTATAGATGACAATGAGTGAATCATATCATTAACCAGCAGAGAAGACTTGGTTGACCCTGAGAGTTCAAGGCAGTTCAAACAATGATAGCTTCCTATGGCATCAGTCAGGTAAGTTTTTTTTTTTCTATCCCTCTGATGAACTAGGTCTCTTACTGTATGTATTCAGTGTGGGCTGTCTTTAGTTTTTCTAATGTCTCTCTGCTATGCCTTGTATCGCACCAAAGGCTATTCATCCACCTATTTATGGATCAGCGAGCAGCCAATGAGAACGGAGCTTTCGGATTCTCAAGACAGCTAGCCAGCTTTGCTTGCAACACATACCTGACGCTCAATAACACTGTGGGTGAGCTGGGCTGGGCAACGCCGACACTGAGCTCTGGAGGCCGACGTGTTAGCTTTAAGCTGAGCTGTCATGAGCTAGGTACAGTAGGTGTTGGCTGGGGGGCCAGTGGCAGGGGGGATATACCTGTGATGGGCGCGTCCACCTCCAGCATGCATTTCTCCTGCCGCAGGATGTTGGCACCGTCGTTGATGACGCGCAGGGCCACCTCCTCCTCCAGGCGGCCCTCTTTGACCAGGTGGCTCCTCAGGACCTCTGGGTTGGGCTTGCCGTCCACATACAGGTCCTTCAGCGTGAGCCGCTGGTGGGGAGGGAGTGGCACCGCTGGGGAAAGACACAACCACCAGCTGTTAGAGACCTTGGTGGCGTTATGGGTGTGTGAGAATCAGAATCAGCTTTATTCGGTTGTTAAGTCCGACGTCACGGACCCAGCAGCTATTTTGTGAAAAGTCGTTTATTAGCGCAGCCAGACGGGTTTTGCTACTTGTAAACTTTGTCATCACCACCTTCGTTTTAGCGGTTTTAAAACAAAATCGCTAAACTTTAACACAGTAGTCACTGTAGCTATGCAGCCAGATGATACATGAATGGGTAACATCCTGGCCTCCGCGAAAAATATAGATTTGATTAGGTTGAGGCAACAAGTCCGTATAAGATGACAATTTTCTTAAAGGCTAGTCAGAATAGCGGAAAATAATAGTTTATTTTACTGTCTATGGAGAATAACATTTGAGTTTGAAAGCCGCTGGACCCGGAAAACTATTTATTATCCCATTATTACATCATCACTTAAAAACCGAATTGGCCAACAAACAAGGACTCCAGTTAATCTTTGCATCTCAACACTCAACAATAACATATAAATAATACAAATAATAATAAAAATACAGAACAGTAAGAATAGAAGTGTGTGTGTGGGGGAGGGAGGGGGGTTGTTGTGTGTGTGTGTTTGTGCATATTAACACATTAAATATTTTTTTATTATTATTATTACTATTATTATTATTATTATTATTATTGCTGTTATTGTTCATTCTGGAAAATGTAAATAAAAAGATCACAACATAACACCAGTGGTGTTGCATCACTAAGGGATTGTTTCTGTTCAGATAAGAAACCATATACTGTGCTTTGTATAATAATTAATTCCTTCACTATTCAGTTGTGAGCCACAGCCAACAACCCAACAAATAAATGAGAGTTTTATTAGACAAGGCAAATTATTTTTGTTGTTCCCATATCAACTTCTTGTCCATTTATTGACATTGGCCTACTGCTGCGCTGCTAGAGTTAGTATTGAAGGGTTTCAAAACCACCATGCAGTAATCCCTCACCTGATCTGAACTGTACAGTAATCTAACCTTTAGAAACCTTCTCAAGATAGAGACGGGTAGGCTACTGTCAGTTTCCTGTCAATACTGTATACTGTACCTCAATACATCACTCACTGGGTTAATGCAATGGCATTTTACTGCAATGGCACATCAACAGGCCTTTGGCTGCAGTGTGCTGTCATGAGCTAAGCTAACTAATAGGGGTGGATTTCAAATCTGAACTCCAAAGGTACGGCCTTCTGATTAAAACAGCAGAGAATCCTATGCATGCTAAAAACTAGCCAGAATATTTGTCTTTCTTGACTTGTACATTCTTTATGCAATTATGCTAGGACAGCAGACAGGACAAAGCACTGCTGTCAAGACACCGCTGAGAATGTTCATTCACAGTGAAGGTCATATGAGGGTGAAAAGTCAGAAAAGTAATGATCACAACTGTGTTAAACTTTCTAATGAGTCTGTCTGAAGGTCTCAAGCAGCCATTGTCCTCCTAGTCCGAAACGAGGCTTGAAAAAAAAGGACAGGCTGCCCAACAGAGACTATTAACTTGTTTCAAAGACAAATTATTAATAAATAACTTAAACGAAACGCCAAAGTGGAGTCTGCCAAGAAACAGCACCCCCACCCCACCCCACACCCCCGGCTGACTGCATAAATCAGGGCAATACAAAGGCAGAGAGCTCCTCTAGACTCATTTGCATGCCAGCGCAGGGCTGAGGATAAAGCCAGACGCTTGCAGCCCAGCCCAGCCCAGCACAGCACAGCTCCAGCTGAACAGATGCAGATCGCAGCCCACAGGTTTGGCCTGGCTAGACGCATCCTCAGGGGCTTAGCATGCGCCGCCGTCCTGTTCTCCAGCGCACCACCGAGGGCACGTTCTGATGCTCCGTTGCACACACCGACTTTCACATAAACAGCCCAATGTAGCTCAGACAACCGTGCCCACTGTTTTGGCTTCCGACAGGAAAAATATCCATCAGTATGATAACCTTATTTAAAAAAAGCTATTAATTAGTTTAGTGGATATCAATCGTGCCCATCGCCTAACAGCAGAGACACCCCTGAGGAGTCTTAAACATCCGATCAGCAAAAAACACAGACGTACAGATGTGCAGCCTCAGTTACCAAAATAAATGAATAGAGGGGAAAGCATGCATGTCTGCTTCCATTCAAGAGTTGACCAACATTCCAGGAAAGAAATTAAGCCTAAATGTAATGCGATGGCTGGTGTGCATTAAATATCCCCAAATGCTCTTTAAAAATAAACCAGAGATATTTTCCCAATGATAAGAGTCATCCCAACCGTGAAAATTCCAAACATTTCCATGCATGCTCCATGCCAACTCACAGGCTTGTGGGAGTGCCTACGGCTGGCAGAGTTTTGGGCCAAAGTCCAGCGCACATACAAGAAGATCTGTCCACAGGGGCACACCCTGCAGCTATGTCAAATCACTGTGGGGAGACTGGAGCGTTCACTCCCACTGGTCTTAAAATACATACTGGGAACCAAATGATTAACAATTTGAAATGGTGCAATAGCCAAGTATGCAGCTTTTGTCAGGGCAGTTACAATTCCCTTTCGGAGTGTTTCCAAAACCACTTCTCTGACAGAATGAGTTACTCTTAAGCTTGTCAGCTACCCACAGTTTCAACTATGCATTTTGACAGAGGGATGGACAGTCAGAAAACGAAGGATTTTCCAACATTATTGAAAATAATCTATTACGGACCAGCCTTACTTGTGGAAACTGTTCTTTCTGAAACATATTATAACTCATTTGAGCTGGATATGAGACTGCAAGCATGATGTGAGGTAGGCTGCATGTTACTGTACATAAATGTACAGTAGCAGCTCAGTTTCTCGGACCAAACACCTCTAAGGATCCTTGTGATCTCATTATGACACCGGATTGGTGTCATGTGGATATGTATAGGGTACAGTGTGGTGAGCAGACCGCATCTTCAGCGAAAGTTAATGGAGGGATGTTGTGGGTGATCTGATTTGACGTACATCTGTGCATCTGCAGTATAATCCAACCGCAAACAGTGATAATCCAACTGTCCAGAGGCGTACCTGTTTGGGCACACACCTTGCACTGAATCAGACTGCATGAGTGGTGGGGGCAGGGAGGGGGGTGGGGGGGTCGCACATCTACACAGCTCCAATTTGGCCACACTGTCATCAGGACAAGCCATCGTGCTCTGACAACCGTGGTATAAATAAACACTAAGCACTCCTGGGTCCACAAGGTAGGCTGGGAAAGGGCCTGTAAGCTGTGTACGAGTGCTAAGAAGAGATTAGGCAAAGCCTCTATTAGCTGGGGATTCCAGGTTCAGGGTCTGTTTATTTAAGGGCCTCACCCCGCTGCAAATAAGATCCTGGCCTTGCTTGAGACAGCAGAAGACAAAGGCTGGTAAAGGTAGGTACTCCCAAACTTTGGCATGAAAGCTAGGTGTGCTTTGATGTCTATACAAGAGACTGATGACTGACATTCCCAATCCAGCAAGTTGCCAAAAGCATTTCACACAATTCTGAACTCCGACTGTAAATGTCCACATTGTGCAAAATGCTCTGCTGGAATTAAGAATATGAAAGAACTACTAGCCTGCAGCTTGCATGTTCTAGCTTTAAGAACACTTTAGTGCACTTTGCAGGGACTGAGTTGTCCAATAAAACCCCTACAAATGTGTTCGATGAAGCTTCAACATAATTTGAAGCTTCAACATTATTTGCACACATAATTGCATTGGGTACAATACAGACCCTGTATCATCTGTCAGTCTTCTACGATTACATTTTTGATATGCATGGTTGGCACTGCTGACGTTCTCATAATCAGAGTGATAGAAAAAAAAATCAAGGAAGATGACTCGATAAAGTAGCCTCCACTACTGCATTGCATTGTGGGTGGCTAACTATTGTACATACTGTGGGCTCTCTCTGTATCTGGACTATATTCAAGAGTGCAATGAACTCCATACACTCCAGAATCAGAAATGGGAAAAAAGCCTTTTGGTCCTGCCATGGACTACTACCGTAATGCACCTACTGCATCACTTGAGTGAAAAATACTTCAACATATGGAATGCATTTACTTATATAGAGTTGATGAGACCCACAATCATTTTTCCCTTTTGAATGGGACGATTCCAGGAACTGCATACTGTAACAGAAATATCCAAACCTGCAGATGATAAATGATGATGTGCAATACAACTAGTGCTCATTTGGTGATAGTGGAGGCAGGATGCTTCATCGTGAACTATGTGAGTAATGACTGGAATTACAGTTTGTGTCCAGGTTGCACACTGACATGACTCATAAATCCCAATAACCTGCTCCGTGCACTGATGACAAAGGAAGGCTTGTGCAATTGCAGTCATCAGTAGCTTTTAAAATCCCTACATTACTCATGGTGAAAACTAAGTCTTGGGCAAAATCTTGAGACCACTCATTTCAAATTGCCTTACACAAGGTCAAGTCAAGTTTGTGCTTATCTTGGACATAACAATTCATATGGTTGCCAATGTATCATTTATCATTACAGTCTAATGCTGCTCCATTCGACATTGATGTTAACTCCATGCAAACATTAATCAGCAGCAACAATGTCTGATACTCTGACACCCTGGCCATCCACATCCATAGCACAGGGCTTCAACTGGAATTCTCAGGGGCATTGGAACCAAGGCCACTTGCTGCAATAGCAAAAGCAGAAAATTGTGTTTTGTTACACTGAAAAGCACATCAGTGCCAACGTCCATCTCTACATTGGAAACCTTCAAGAGTTCAGGTTTATCTAGTCAATGAAAAAGTAGCCCATTTCAGCCAAACCTGTTCTGACATATCAACACTGAAAATGGCATCATTCAGTTGTGGGTAATATTTTTTTTTTCTAATAGACTAATTTACTGCATGTGTCCACAGACAAGTTATTAAACTAAGATTTACATCAAAATATGCTCTGTGAGATTGCCCCAAAGAGCTGGCTGCACACAATATGTAGCCACAAAAGCACACAAGCACGGTAAGTACGCCTGTCTCGCAGCAGGTTACAAGCAGCTGCATTTAAATGAGTCTCAAGAAGCTCATTCATATAGATAATCAATTAATACTGAGAGAGGTCCAAACACATGATCTGAGAGGATATCCATGGCGAGTTAAACACCCACTACCCTTAGGTAGGGAGGATAGCGAATGTACTTGGAGATGCTATAGTGGCATCTTAAAAGGATTGATGAAGCGGTTTTCAAAATGTTTTTGCACTTTCATAATACCAAGATCTATGATTTCCAAAATAGAACACAAAGGTAAGTCTATAGCCAAGGTTTCGTTGAAAACAAACAAACAAAAATGGAAATTAAACATCTAAAAATGTAACTAAAAAAAAAAAAAATGTGTATGACTTAACTAGTCTGTGGTACTATTTATACTGGACTATTTAATAACGACCTTTGAAAATGCAGTTTGGGATGCGTTCCTAAATTACCACTCCAAGCACACTCTGAAACCTTGAATGACACATAAACCCTGTTTCACAAGTGCTGTACAGTAATAGCAGTGTCCATATTGTAAACCGTACTGTCCGTTACCCCAAATAACCGTTCATAAATTCACGGGGAGTCAGAATGCTCTTCTTTTTCGGACTTCAGGGCGTTATTCTTTTTTCAGAGTGTCAGACTGAATTCATGAATACACCCTTGATCTGTAAGTAACTCAGACTTTCAGCAATGCAGGCTCAACACAGCTGTGCCTTGGCACAGCAAACAGTCTCACTCTACTCCCAAAATCTTTTTTAGAAATCCAACACACTAAAGCAAGCAGTGAAAGGCATTCAAGTTATAATATTTCAACTTTGGAAGATTTCTTGTAACATTATTCTTACAGCTGACTAGTGGTTGTTAGCCGTTTCAGTTGTAATGGGTGGCCTTCAACCTCTATCCACAGTAAGAGTATCCTTTCATGATAATGATGTGAGCTACTGGAAAGGGACATGGCCAATTACAAAGCTGTGTCCAGTTGCAAGAGATTCAAGATAAAGCTACTCTGATAGGTTAGGTTTCATATTATTAAAGGGGGAAAAAACAGAACTCAGATGCCAATCAACACATTGCCATCATTCAACGCACAAAATGTGCTTTTGTAACAGAAGATAATAATAATAATAATAATAATAAATGTTTTTTATAATGCACTTTACATCAGTGACCTCAAAGTGCTAGATGTATAGTGTGGTCTGGTCTTCAATCATGTTGGGACGGAAAGGAGTTCTTGCGATGGCTGTATTTCTAACTGGGCTGTATAAAAATCTGTTAAAGACAAACGGGGCATAGAGAGTGCAATCAGTGGCATGGGTAGAAAGAGAAAAAAGGCACAGCAACACTGAGCGCCCTCAATCTCTGCTCTGCTGATCAATGGCCAAGGGTCACACGCCTCCTGATGAACCTGATGTCACAGCCAAGCTCCGAAACAAAAGCCATCAGAAATGAGACCCAAGGAGACTGGCCACTGCTGGAGTCTGCAGAGAGGTGCATGACGTGCCTTTGCCATATTTCCCCAAACGACATACTCAGTTTCCAGTGAAAACATGAACAGCTCCATCGTAACAAAAACTGAAACAAAACTAGTTTTAGATTTGGTTGGAAGTAGGCATAGCTTGTCACTGACGGACGACCTCTCATAAACTCGGCGCTGGCAAGGCGGCACAGTCAAAAGTGGAAACAAATTAGCCTATCTGCAAGACCATCCTCCAATAGCTACTTTGTTGTCCAGCAAAAGTGGGCGAATAGGCTCAGCTTGTGCATGTCCAGTTCGGAAGATATCTAGGCTAATTTAATCTAAAGCTAAAATAGTTTAAACGTTAACGCCAAATAGTTGTTCTACATAACGAAATGATAACGTTGCCATTGTTTAAATACACTATCAAGTGGGTGAATCCAAAGACCTAACATTAGCGATTTCGCTTCGCAGCGATAATTCGAATACCAAAACAACTGCAAGTTAATCAACAAAATATCAATGTAACATTAACTTGCATGCTTTCTAAAAGGTCCCGGGATACCCTTGTAATTTACAACGATAAACTGTCTGAATGTTAAGTATTATTAAGACGTTATTAACGTTATGACGGACTAAATTATAAGGTTGGTTCCCTAACGTTAAGGTTACACCCACGCCCACGAAAACGATTCAACAAGTTGACAACTAAGTTTAACGTAAGCTTCAATATTAGAAGTAGCGTTAATGTTGCTTGCTGGACACGTTGAGTAGTTTATTGAGCAGAGAGCAATTTCAGGAAAATATGACCTGCTTCAAACAATAACGTTATACGCCAAGCTTAGCTTAACGTTAGTTAGCTAGCTAATGTTACAGCCTATAATTAAATAGCCAGCTAACGTCAACTTGGCTAACACTGCGTTAACTAGCTCACACCCCACGTTGATTTAGCTCGCGCCATCGATATTTGTCTGGTTAATATAACACGAAAAGTATGACGCTGTCTGTTATCTTTATTTTATACATTAGGGTATTATATTATTACATTAGCGGAATGCCCAGCTAAATAGTTAATGACAACGTTATCATTAAGTGACATTTGTAGTCCACAAGCTGACAGGTTTGAGAACAGTGTCGCACCAATCACATAATAATCATGTTAGTCAAACTTACTTTTGACGAGCCGCTCCGTGGTAGATTGCTTTTCTTTAGGCTCTTTCCCCGACATTCTCGTTTGACCAGGTCAGTACCAGAGTGAAGTTGTTAACGTTAGACAGTAATCTAGCTAACTGAACAGCAAATGTCTCTGTAAAGAAAACTGGTTGGCAAGGTTGCTGGACACAACTGTGTTACTACCAGCTAAACCTGTTGATGGCACATCCAACTACAACGTTATAACTACAATTTCTAAACCAACTAGCCTAGCTAGCTCGTGTTAATATCTAACGTTGCCCTAACCTTCGCAGCTAATCAAGACAACCGATACAAATAGAAAGTTCCGAAATGATACAGTTGCTCGGCATGGTTAAATTGTCTATGCAGCCACCAAATAAATTCCCAAATTGATGGCGTTAAAATCCAGAAGAGGGTTGACACTGTCCTCTGAAGCTCACTAAACTAACGTTAACAGCAACGTTACTCAGCTCGCTATCTCAGACTGACAGTTCAGCCAACAGGATTACAGGTAAATTAATTTCACTGTCTCACGTCACATCTAAATTGTTGTTACAAACTTACTAATCAAAAACAACTAACGAGAAACGTGAATTTGTAAGTAGCGTTGTGCATGTAGCGACCTAACTGTCAGTTGACAACTAAGCAGTTTCTTCCATGAGAGAAGTAGCAACGTTAACCCAGCCAGTTGACAAGATGATTAGGCTAGGTGCGCAGTCTTGAATGTTAATCCGATTTTCCACTTTTCAGAGTCAGAATGTCATCTAGTTGGTTAACGTTATCCACCTATCAACCAATATAGCTAATTTAACCAAATAATATCTGCACTGGTCATTTAATTGCTTGCTCCTAACTGAGCTCTTTTCCCGGGCATGTGTCTTGCTTGTCGCCCAAGTCTGTTTTCCTATCTCCCCGCCTCCGGCTAACCATATGGCCAGCTCAGGCTACCACACACTCTTTGCTCGGTCTTTCAGATTACACTGTAATCCTCAAGCCACACATTTCCTACAATATGGCGGAATTTATGCCTTGAACTAACTGACGTATGAACAACGTAGAATACATAAGGGTTAATTACTCTGTCTTATAAAATATTGCAATTTTCTTTGTAGGCTACGATAAAGTTTAAACAATTTGTAAAGAGTCTGCATCCCCGCGAGAAGGATAATCTTCAGAATTTTTTTCCCCAGGACACCATAACAGATTGTGCAAATTAATTTAATTAGCCTAATTGAAACTTGTTTGTGCCAGACTATGTTTGGAACAGATTTTATATCCCGATTTCCGACACATTCCAAATAGGCCCCTAGCCTATGATAATGACAGATCGAGTCAACAACAAAAAAATATAGGTAACTTTTTAGTAATTTTTGAAACAGTTACCATGTGCTTAGACCCACATTGTCCCTCTAAGTAGCATCAGGGCATGGAATACGCTATTATTGCACAGGGAAACTATTTTCTGTAGACTGTGAACATGTTGATAAAAGTAACCAGTAGATGTCAGTGTTGCACCGTATACGGCTCTGAGTAAACGCCTTCCTTGTTGGTTGGTTACTTGGTTTAGATAGAGTTAGATTCATTATTGATCCCCAAGGGGAAATTCAAGGTCCCCGTTGCTTAAAGACACCACACACAACTGGAGAGACACAAATGAACAGTCAATATCAGAGGTTTGAAGTATGGCCTTGCTGTATGGCCTTGGGGACAAATGACTTCCTGCAGTCTGTCAGTTGTGCATGGCAGTGTGCGTAGTCTTGAACTGATTATGCTCTTCTGTTTTGTTTAAGTGATACACTCCTAGTTCAGCCCCAACGACAGCAAGCTTTCCTTACTCACTTGTCCAGTCGCCCAGATATCCCTCTTCTTAGTGAAACATCCAGAGGAGCTTGCTACAGACATTAAAGGACAGCGTCCTCAGGGATTACAGCCGGCTATGCCCTTTCTTGTAGAGTGCTTCTGTGTTGGCTGACCAGTCCAGTTCATTGTCCAGGTGTATCCCCAGATACTTGTGTGTTTACCACAGCACATTGACCCCCTCAATGGAGTCTGGCAGCAGAGTGGATCTTAGACCTACGGAAATCCCCCACACCATCTCCTCGGTCTTAGCAGTGTTGAGTTGTAGATGGCTGAGTTTGCACCATTGCACAAAGCCCTCCACCAGGCTCCTGTACTTCTCCATTGGGTGTGGCTTCTTTGGGATGGGGATGAGACATGATGTCTTCCACAGTGTTGGGACTTTTCCGAGATGGAGACTCTTGTGCTTCAGTGGCTCCCCTGGACACAGTCTGTCAGGCCTGGCTGCTGTCCTGGCACAGAGTTCCTCAGCTGTCCTCTGGCTTGGTCTGCCATGATGATAATGGGGGGGCTCTAGTTGTGATATAACACATTCAGACATACGCACACACACACACACATCACCGCCACATCCAAACAAAATACTTTTTTTGAAAGATCTAGACAGCCTAAAAACGTTACATTTTCTAATCGCATACCGTTGATATTTGAGAAAACACGAATTGAGATTCACCTCATTGATTTTCAGGGTCACCTCACAGGGCTAAAATGGGTAAGTGCATCCCAAAATATTCAATGTTAACATTCAAATTCATATTAAGCATATCCAGAGAAGTTTGTTCCATTGGGGGAGGTGCATTGTATCCCCTCTGGCTCTGGCCCAGGGTCTCATCCCTGGCTTATTCGTAGACGTAACTCCTTATACCCAACTGAAGCACCAGAGTTCCGTTATGGACAGCCATTAGGTTATTCTCCTTGAAAATGCTTCACATTTTTGCCAAATGTAAAACAAAAACAATTGTTCCATGTCCACTTTTTAATTATTGATACTTTTGTTTGGGGTACTTGTTATGCTTGCACAAGGTCCAGCTACATAGGACTAAAACAGAGTATGATGTAAAATGAGTATGTTAATATTGGAGATAGCTGTTTCTTAATGACGACTTCAAAGGTATATCATGCTTAAATTGCACTACGGCTATGACCATTCTTCTTCCTATAATGCAATTTCAGAAAGAAACAATGCAAATAAAAAATGAAAATTTTCTTTTTATTAATTACTCTTAAAAACCTACCAAAGCAATTCCACCCACCACTAACAACTGATACAATATCAGTTTATAATGTTCAATGTCCTGTAATACAGAGGGGGCATACAAAAGAGTAGATTGTAGTACATAGCTGTCTGGAAATTTTTCCAGGAAGGCAAAAAATGTAATATGGTGCAAACTTGTATAATGAACACAACAAACATATCAGGGGAGTGTAAAATGCTGGTATGGGGTGGTTTACAATTATTTAATAGTTTTTCAAATTATCGAACAAAAACATAGTTATCTCGCAATTTATCCCCTCTTGTCAAAGTGCACCATTTAAGAAAAAAAAAGTCTCAATTGTTCTAAACTCAGATGCATATGTTGATAAATTAATTCCCAACCACTGCAAAGGAATACAAGCATACACCTTTCTAAAATGATATTGCTTCTCTTAGAATCCAACCCTGCCAAGCCTGTTCGAGCTGTCATTCATGACAACAAGCATAAGTAATGAAAACAGACTTCACCAAATCCCTGTTTTACAGGCGTACCAAATTACATGTGAAGCCTGGTATGTACCTATGAAGGTGTTGAGGGCTGTCATGGTACTAGCTGGAGACAGCTTGGAAGTACTATGACCATAAAAAAAGGCACTCAGTGGCTTCAAGCAACAGTGAAGGATGGATCTGGATGCCAGCCCGGCATGACTGTTAAGTATGATTCATGTGAATGTATATACTCATCCTATGTTTGATTATATTTAAATGACTACACCAATGACTGCAAGGCTACACAGACTGTATCAAAACCATGCGTAATGGTATAGGTTCCATACAAGGGCATGACAATAATAAATGGAAAAATGAGGTCTTAGGTGTTCATCTCTGAGTGCTGGTCAGTCATTGCTTATAAAGCATTGAGAGATGTGATGAGACCATATTTGTTAGAAGACAATGTTTACAGAAAACAGGTTATTTTAATCAATAGTAAAATATTCAGTGTACATACACAGATGGCAAAGACAGTGCAAGCAGACACCTATATATGCCCCCTTGCATACTCCCCAAAATGCACACATATGCATGCCCAAACACACACACACACACACACACACACACACACACACACACACACACACACACACACACACACACAAACACACACACACACACACGAACACTCTCACAGTTCAATGTGTTCCTGCCCTGAGACATTTGAAGCAGCAACACGGTCATCTCCTCAACAGGATTTCGCTGGATTACCTCCTGCACCAGAGCCCTTTCTCAATAATCCAGTTTTCCTGAGTGGCCTACTACAAGTGGCACACCTTAGCTTACCATTCTAACATGTATAGCCTTAGCCATCCCACACTCAAAAGTGAGTCAAATCCAGTTGTAAAAAAAAAAAAAATCAACCATAAGAAACATCTTGGAGTCCAGGTTGTGCCTGTGCATGCCTGTGTAACGACTGACACAAAAATGTTTTTGTGTGTGTGTGACTTTTCGTTCGCTCTTCATTTCTCGCCAAAACAGTGCAGTCTTTGTCTTTGTGCATAGGGTTTTACCATTTCACAAATTAAAATGCTGTTCAGACTTGAAATGAAAAAGAACCTACTACTTCAAATTCGAACACATGTAAAAAAGGAAAACAACACAAGCTCGTCATAGAAGCCAGGATATGTTCAGGATCTGAAGGACACTGTATGTAATATGAGTAGGCTGGGTAATCGGCAAGTCCAGCTGCCCCTCTTTAAACTTTCCTGCTGAGCAATGGATGAAGCAACCTAATTCAGGGTGCATGGTGCTCCCAGAGTAGGGCTGGGCGATATGGACCAAAAGTCATATCCCGATATATTTAGGCTGAATATCGATATACGATATATATCCCGATATTTTCCCCGCAAAGTAGCTGCTAGAACAAAGCACCCTTAAAATTTGATTTAAGGCCCCCTTAACATAAGATCAGTTACACAAACACCTCTAAGTATTCTCCTTAACATTTTCCCTCATGTATTTGAGTTTTCTCCTTATTATCTTAAGAAATCCCTCAAACCGTTGCACAAATGTCCAGCAGCCTAAAGGAAAACCCATATTATTATCTGAGTCAATGCTGATAAATGTAGTTAATTAACCACTTTTAACAATTGAAAATAAATAAATCTTCTGCTAATATTACTCTTCAATCAAATAGGCCTATCAGAAGTTATGTCGTTTATTTAGGCCTAGTGGTAACATAGCTTGCTCAAGTCGTCCTAACTGATAGCCTATGAGCTTTGGTTTGGTTCACCAGGCAACATGTAACAAATTTTTTTTGGTGCACAAATGGTCTTGCTCTTTGGATGACAGCCAGAGGATAATATCTAACTAGCTAGCTAGTATACTTCAATTCATGTCTCAGGATTTACTTGATGAATGGATAAATGTCACCGAAAATTATCACGGTAAGATTATAGATCATTAAGCTTTAGGCTATTGTGTTTGGTGGATTGCTTTCTAATTGCATAACTTATTAGCAAGCTAGTTAGTTACATATGTTGAACGTACCTGTTGAGTTATTTATCGCTAACATTAGCTACTGATAGGTACATTAGATGTACAGTATAACATCGTGAAATTAACGTCACTGTTCTAAGGTGCGCAGTGTTTGGCTGCGTCACCCGTCAAACTGGTCAAAGTTTATAGTCAGATTTGTCGTGTTATTCGCTATACCATTTTATAGACAATATGTGCTCACATCTTGATATTATTTTGGACAGTCAGCCCCGCATTTCACCCTCAGAAAAGCATGCACATATTAGCAAACGAACAATCTCCGTGGGAACTGGAATTTGTCGTGCCAGAAAATCCCTTTCAATGCAAATGAAAATCTAAATAACTTAACGAATTTCCTTACCTAAGGATACCATTTAAGACATTTTGTGCAACACCCTTAAATAAATTCCTCACATAAGCCTTATGGTTGATACTTAAGGGACACAACTTAGGTGCTGTGTGCAACCCCGCTCTGTGTCAGAAAGAGGAGGGGCGGGCGCGGGTGCGGGGAGCAGCGCATAGAGCTCCGGCCAGCGGCTTGCCTGGAGCAATCAAACCGCAAATTTGAACTATATCGGTATATACGATATGGTCTAATTCCATATCTCATTTTTAAAAATATCGATATATCTAAAATATCGATATATCGCCCAGCCCTATCCCAGAGACTAACTTCTTTTCATAGTAACAACAAACAAGTTTGAATTTACTGGGGAAAGGGAATACACAAGCTGCAAGTGCAAATTTGTGCCGTTATTTTCTCTTCTGTCTGTCTTATGCATTGTCCATACCATTCAATGTCAGCAGACTCTATTCGCAGTCTGGATATGCAGCGATATGTGCAGAGGTTTAGACACTACAGACCTCAAACGGGAAAAAAACAAGGTGCCAGCGTGTAAGTCCATATGTGCACGTATCCTCTTTCCCAGCAAACACCCTGCTGCTGCATCTTCACTGGATGATGAAGCCAGGCTGTGGGACCATGCGAGGCGGGGGCCTCTGGGGAAGTGCAGGCGGGTACTGGGGCATGAAGGCGTGTTGGGGGTAACCCTGATTAAAGTTGGGCACAGACTGGCCCACTCTGGGGGGGACGGGTGGGTAGGAGGGGGTAGGGTAGGAAGAGGTAGGGTAGGAGAACACCGGGGCAGGTTGGGCGGCTGTGGTGGGGGGTACAGGCGGAGTCCTGACGGGTGGAGGTGGAGGGGCTCGTCTGGGATGGGGCACTGGGGAGCTGGTGTTGCTGGAGCTGGGCTCCTTGTGCAAGGGGGAGGATTTAGCCGGCAACTCCGGGGGACGAGAGGTTGGGACTGGGGGCAGGGGCATCGACGGTCCCTTCAGCACCAGCTCGTGGAGCTTATCGATCTTCACCCTCCGCAAATGGGCTAGCTTTCTTTTGTTCCGATACTCGTCGATGAATCCATCCAAAGCAATGTTCCCGTCCAAAAACGAATCAGCCATGTTCTGGAAAACATAAAAGAGATTGAGCGAAAAGTTAAAAAAAAAAAAAAAAAATTATATACACAATAAGTCAGCTGAAAATTTCACTCTACAAATACAACAGACATGCAGAAATATATTATCTACATAATGGAAGTATTGTGGTACTTTTTCTTTTTTTTTTTTACACAAGTAGTGGCGGAATAAATTTAGCCAGCACTCAGACAGCCACAACTGCTACCCTGTTCCCTCACTTCTGATGCACAATGACATTAGCTGACATGAAACTGAACTGACGTGACCCTGGGACTGAAAACAGGAAAGGAGTCGAAAAGTAAAACGCACACCAAAGCCACATCCTTCAGACTACCCCTGCGGTCTCTCAGTGAGCCTGCATGGCACTTCAACACACGCTCATTACCTCCGTTTCCTCTTCGATCTTGGCTCCTTCTGCCTGTAGCAGCGCAAGCAATGTGTCTAAAGAGCTGTTCCCAGACAGATCATCTGAAAACACAAACAGGCAGAGAGCAATGAGGAAAAAATGCAAGGGAAAAGAGCAGTCCTGTCCCATGTTTCCCAACGTATCCCAAATGTTTTCACTTTATGACATGTAAGCAATGTGGCAACAATCAATACACCTCAGGACATGTCAACCCAAACAGAAGAGCTGAGCCATGTTAAGCGAGTGACATACAGAGAAAAACTTAGAAGACATGGACAATTGCATTACAGTCTTGGAATAAAAGCTTTCAGCCAATAGTTTTGGACCCACTATACTGCCTCTGGTGTCATGTGATGCCAGCACAGCTGACGAGTGTGGGTCAAGGGGTGGGCATAATTTGAAACTCATTCTGCCCACACCCTCCATCTGCCCATCCCTCTCGCAGATCTGACTGACACCCGATACTGGAAGAAAGCAGAGGGGCTGGCACACCGCAACGCACGAGAAAGCCCTGCCAGCACTGAGCAGCTCTTGTGTTCGACAGGCCGGTTATCACATGAGTCACCGCACACAGAAATAGACCATGGAGTCTCGGAGGAAACAAGACGGACAAGCCCGGCCTCTGTTTCTGCGCTGGCTCAGAGATGATCCCAACTGCAGGAAGCTCTGCAGTTGCACTAGCACAGAACCGTTAACAAAGCATTCAGACCCAGTGGTGCTAACCTATCATGGTAAAACACACCCATATTACGTATAGCCTACATCAGGGATGGAAATTAGCACCAGCCAAATCCAAGTGAACATGGTCAACTTACCAACCACTATGGTAGGTCAGCTAGCGAGCATACCACAAATACAGTCAGATACAGGCGAATTTGCATAGGCCCTGATGGCTTAAAATAAGAAAGGGGAAATCATGTAACGTTATCAGTAACCTATAAGGGTAAATCGCACTGATTTAAAGTGACCTATAATAACTACCAGTGAGCCGTATCGCCCCATAGCATGGCGCAGCACTTCACTTTTTGACAACACAATAGGCACACAAAGTGCGTCCAAATTCACACATTCTTCTCTGTTGAAATACTCGAGAGGTACAGTAGGCCTACTCATCACGCAGGTATCACATGAAATAGCCCTTTCTCAACTTTTAAAAGGTGTCAGTTAGCTGCTATTTGTTGTGATAAACGGTTTGTGAGAAAAAAAATATTCTCTGTGCCCATCTCCACATCCATTCATCTTGGTGGAATATCTGACGAACTCTTCACGCAACACATGTCAAACCATATATCAGAATAAACAGCAGACCTTACCGAACACCAAGGTGTAATGCATTCCTGTGTATAATTAGCCGTTGCAGAGTAATCCGGTTTTTAAATACATTTTAGCAAATTTCAACATGGTCTCAAACTGGGCTTTAAACATTTCTTAAAACGGACCTGTGTTTATATCACCCAGACATCTGTAAATATTTGAATCAGAGAATATACAGCTCATGGTTAAGAGTTTGTCAATGTAGCATGATTTGTTTTCACAAAATGCTAAGCATGCCTGTATTTAAGTTTTTTTTAAACTGAACAGTGCTTAAATTGGTGATGCATGATTTCATAGGCCAAATAGCAAATAACTGTTAATGTTAAATATCTAAATATTACAATCAGATTATGTAGGCAGCATAGTATAGTAAGATCAGGCTGGATACTGTAACTCCAGAACTCAAGACAAAAGATTGCCACGCCATTTGTATGACACTATGGCATATGAAAGCTGTTCTGTTGACCTTTAGTTTTGTTGCTACTGTGCATGAAGGTCAGACAAAGTGTGAGCTCTGGCCAACATAGGTAGTAGGTTAATCATATCGCAATAATGCAGATAACCGTGATCATTTAGCTACTATAATCATGATATCACACTTTCATACCCTATCGACTGGTGAAAAAGTAGAGTGGCTTGTAGATTTAGGAATTCACCAGCCACAGGCAGACAAAACATTTCATTCACATCCTGGTACAAATTAAATAAGGGTTTCGGTTGCGTTTAACATCCGTATGGAGTTTACATAAGAGAGAGACAGTAGCCTCAGTAGTAAGTACTCAGTAGTCTCACATTATCCACCACCTATGTAACAGAAGTCTCAAGGGGACTTATGTTACAACAGAAAAGCATTCCGAGGCTTCCCAGTCTTATCCCATTCCGAGAAACCCCAGCCCGCCAGGACGTCGTGTCACTGACCCAGTGAGTCATGCTAACCTGCATAAAGGCCTGTTAGTCACAGTCAGGTGTGGAATCAGATAGCCATCTCGCAGTAATTTAACAGTAGACACATAAGCAATCTCAAGAGAACAACATAAGGAATTCCTGTAAATGGTCACAACGGACAAAGCTGAATAAAACGCATGTGATGTAGATGGTGTACAATACATTGTACAACATATGTACAAAGTATACTCTTTTCCTATTGATCTTTAATAATTTATAGTTATTTCCACTGTAATTAAAAAAAAGACTCAGAGTATTGGTCACAATGTAGCGTGTTAAATATGCTTATGGATCATATCATTATGACAGGTCTGAAAGGAAAAATCCAGCGAGTTCTCACAAAGATGTCTGTTTCTAAAGGTCACTGAGTACTGTCATTGTGAAAAAAAAGGAAAACAGCCAGTTTTACCTAGCTCGAGTTGCTACAGCCACCTGGCAATACAGCCAAGCAGCTACAGTACTACAGCACTACACCAGAGACACTTATATAAAAGACTACACTCTGAGGGCATGTCTGTGAGCTCCCGTACATGCCCCAAGAGTCTAACACTGTAGCTGTAATGGTCTGAAAGGCCAGACCATTAAAAAAAAACACATCATTAGACAGATGGACAGGGTCACATCTAGAAGAGAACCATAGATAGAGAGTTTGACCAACTCTGTCAATGGTTCTTCCCTATGATCTCTACTGTTTATATGACTCTGGTCTCTCTTTTTTGCTCTCTCTCTCTGTCGCTCACACTCTCTATCATACACACACATACCTCTCTCTCTCTCTCTCTCTCTCTCTCTCTCTCCCTCTCTCTCTCTCTCTCTCTCAGGGAGCAGTGGATGAATGGATGGATCCACTGCATCAAAAAAAAACTTTTGCCATAGCCGTAATCACAAAGCTACAGTCATCATCATTGTCATCACCAAGTCAGTACCGGAAGTGGAGAAATATCTGGCTGTTGGTTGCACCCATCACAGTGACTTTACATTTCCCAATGCTAAACAGTGTCCTGTACTGCTTAAAATACCCCACCACCACCACCCCCCTCACCCAAAGTCCCCTCTGAAAATCACCTTGGGGTCATTCCGTGTCAAATCACCCAGTGCCGGAAAGTGACCCTCTCCGAAAAAATCTGAAATAAATCACAGGTGTTTGTAGACTAGACCTATGCACAAATCTGAAATAGTATACCTGGATCACTAATGGTTTAAAATCTACAGCCCTTTGAAGCTTCAAGTCATTTTAAGCATTGTGGTGAACAGTCCTTTTTGGTATACTTGCAACGTTGTTGGTTCTTTTGGTATTTCACACACATCAGTGAAACTATGTGAATGGAAGCACATTTTCCTGTTGAATTAAGAAATCTAATCAGATGAGACGTGTCTTGTGTAATTTCCCCTCTGCAAAGCTCTGAAAATGGCTATAAATTCATTATGTGAAAAGACATCATCACTTTTGAAGGCTTCTCATTCGAAAGGTATGTGCCACAAATTTCATCAGGTTTTTTTCCCACTCATATATGGACTATAAGGTCATGTCCATGCATCAACTTTGGTTGTAATCGTTGTCATATTGTCAGAGCATTTTGTTTTAATTGGGCTTGATTTTCAAAAAGCCCATTTTCGTCCTATCATTTCACCATGTGGACAGTTAACAGGATTTTTTTTAATTTTACCATATCACATTCTGTATGTGAGGATCATCTGTCCAAAATGTGGGCTTGTTGCTGAGTTTCTTTATTGGAGATATGATTTTTGGAAAATATTCTCTATAAATCCACTGAACTTGCATTGGATCTGCAGTACTACTTTGCACCACATGGGATGCTCTTTTAATACAATGGAAGTCAATGGAAGAGTAAGAGATTCACTTGTTTGCTGCACATATCCAATCTAAACACACATTTTATGGTTCATAGTTGAATTGCTCCAAGTAATGATTGCAACATGAACAACATACTACTCATAAATAAATCTTATTTAGCTAAATAAACTGATCAAGCTAAATATACACACATAAGACTGACTGATCATACATGCAGCAAGAAGATTTAGCTTGCCATCTTTGTAACAGTTTTCTACACCACCATAGAAGTTGGAAAATGAAAGTCATGAACATATTCAAGAAAAAAGGGGTTTCAAGAATTCAGTGCATTATCAGATGCAGAAAAAGCGTCAGATGCAGTTTAGAGCAGATATTTCACTTGATGAAGATGACCATGCATGTTTCCATCACATAAAAGTTTTAATCAAAAGGTATGAGGGCTCAAAACGCTATTGCCTGGATCCAAGACGCATTCATGAAAAGGAGATAACTCATCAAGTATCTTGTATGTATGATGACCAGTCAGTCTTATGTGTGTATAATTTGCTTGATCCGCTTATTTTCTCTAAATAAGATTTATTTATGAGTAGTATGTTGTTCATGTTGCAATAATTACTTGGAGAAATTCAACTATGAACCATAAAATGTGTGTTTAGATTGGATATGTGCAGCAAACAAGTGAATCTCTTACTCTTCCATTGACTTCCATTGTATTAAAAGAGCACCCCATGTGGTACAAAGTGGTACTGCAGATCCAATGCAAGTTCAGTGGATTTATAGAGAATATTTTCCAAAAATCATATCTCCAATAAAGAAACTCAGCAACAAGCCCACATTTTGGACAGATGATCCTCACATACAGAATGTGATATGGTAAAATTAAAAAAAATCCTGTTAACTGTCCACATGGTGAAATGATAGGACGAAAATGGGCTTTTTGAAAATCAAGCCCAATTAAAACAAAATGCTCTGACAATATGACAACGATTACAACCAAAGTTGATGCATGGACATGACCTTATAGTCCATATATGAGTGGGAAAAAAACCTGATGAAATTTGTGGCACATACCTTTCGAATGAGAAGCCTTCAAAAGTGATGATGTCTTTTCACATAATGAATTTATAGCCATTTTCAGAGCTTTGCAGAGGGGAAATTACACAAGACACGTCTCATCTGATTAGATTTCTTAATTCAACAGGAAAATGTGCTTCCATTCACATAGTTTCACTGATGTGTGTGAAATACCAAAAGAACCAATAACGTTGCAAGTTGACCAAAAAGGATTGTTCACCACAATGCTTAAAATGACTTGAAGCTTCAAAGGGCTGCAGTTTTTAAACCATTAGTGATCCAGACATACTATTTAAGATTTGTGCATAGGTCTAGGCTACAAACACCTGTGATTTATTTCAGATTTTTTTGGAGAGGGTCACTTTCCAAATTGGCTGAAATTGGGTGATTTGACACGGAATGACCCCTTGTAGTTTTACTTTACACAGTGAGCGGGGGTTGTACTGTCTGTGAAAGGACAGAAGGCAGCTCTGGAATCCCCATCACGAGAGCAACTGGACACCAGGTTCTCCTCTCTTTCCCTGGCCTAACCACAGGGTTATTGACGCTGGGCCAAACAATGAGCCAGTCTTCACCTTCCAACAACCGTGTAGTGCGGTCTGGGCCAATGATCATGAGACAGCTATTTGCTCATGTATGCGTCCGAGCCAGCCGTGCTCGCAGAGCAGGGAGGGTGGACACGGCACTGTCCAGCAGGGGCTGTTTTTGCCCTCACACACTCCCCGAAGCACAAAAGCTTACTGTTAGCTTAATGTTGAGAAGGGCCAATAGTCTGCCATGCTGCCCTCAACTGCCTCCCTTCTGGGAGACACAGGGAGCTTCCGTTGCCATGACAGCCTTCCCTGGATGTGTGGGGGGAGGTGTGTGTGTGTGTGTGTGTCCGCGTGTGTGTTTGCATGGTGGTACACATTGGGGAAATGGTGGTAAAAGCACACAGAGAAACATCAGCGCTTGTCCATCCCCTTGTTTTTGCCCCGAAGACCAGAGCTTTATCATCTGGGTCAAGCGGGTGGCTCCCGTGCGGTAGCTTACGGCCCTGCTGCCCAGCTGCTTACTACAAATCCAGAAGTGGGACAGGCAGCACAAGGGAAAAGTGGGTTACCCACATCCAGCAGCCCCCCTCCTCACAAACAACACAAATGACAGTTGGCTGTTTCCGCGGATTCTGCCATTTCTGCCGACTGGAGAAGAAAAAAGCTCACGCATGAGCTTAGAGACGGGGAAGCCGGTGCTCTCTGTCAGCCTCAGTGAACCACTCAGATATTACTGCTTTCATAAACAGGGAAGAAAAGCTGCTTGATAGGCAACTAACTGTGATAATCCCACCACAAAGACCTGGTTCACTCTCTGTTGTTGTATGCTTCAATGTCATGGAAAATCAAACCACAAAGCCTGTGGAAAGAATGTTATCTCACTCTCAGACACATTAACCACGAACTCCAAGGCCTGAAGGAGACAAACTAAGGAGAAATATTAGCATGTTGTTTTGAGTGAGCTGCTTGGCAACCATTATGACACGCAACACAATCAGCGACAGCTCCTTTTATTCATGACGTGTTGACCCAGACTCAACATGAGACTTCTGTACAGACTACAGAGCACCAAAAACCCAACAGACAGCTGGTTCCCATTTCAAAAAATCCAGCAGCTACAGTATATGGTGACCTGAACTATCTGTTTTTCTCTTTTCCAAAATCCAAAATCCAGCAGCGATAGTATATGCTGACCTGAACTATCTGTTTCTCTCTTTTCCAAAATCCAAAATCCAGCAGTTATAGTATATGGTGACATGAACTGTCTGTTTTTCTCTTCCGCGTTCTGCTACTGCAGTTTTCATGTAGATCAACCTGGCTGGTACATGTGGCCTTATGGACACTGATGCCTGGAAGCTCATTAAAATTAAACAGAGCAGAAACGGGAAGAACTGGTTAGACCAGGGCGTGCTACTGTAGGAAGCCCTGGTGGTAGGCTTTCTCGATAACGCACAGCATATAACAATGACGCGTCAATATTCTACCATTCTAGAGGGCACATGACAGTCATGGAAAAGAACAGTGTACATTTTCAAAGACAGTTTCCATTACCAATCAATGACCATGACTTCCCTATACCATAAAAAACATTCATGCATGTCTTACATAAACGTGTCACTGTCAACCTATTCTATGTGCCAAATATGCATCACCTATGTGTTCTGTACACAAGTTTGTGTCAGTTATGTGTAAGTATATTCTCTCTCTAGTTATTTTGGTGGCGTCACACCCTAACTGTACCGCTGAATGAACAATAAAGCTTTAAATGAAGCTTTCCATTTGGTTTCTCTTTTCAGTCCTCCGGAACTCCCACATGCCCTAATTATGTACCTTGTCCCATGGTGAGTAAATACAGTGCATGCAATCATGGCAACCTGGCAGAACAGCCAATGTCCATGTCACACCCTGTACAAATCCTGTGGTGAGCAATAGTAAACAAATCATACTTAAGGCACAACCGTCTTCCCATTTTATACAAACAGCCACGTCTGGGCTTGAAGGATTTTCCATGAAAACCTGACACACAGTTGTGGCATCTCACCTAGCGTGGACTTGCGGAGTTGGTAGGCCTCGTACAGCTCCTGGAGACACCGGTAGCGTTTGGTCAGCTCGTTCTTCTGGAAGTCTAACTGAGGCTGGAGCTGGAGGTTCTGCTCGGCCAGGCTGCGGTTGCCGGCCAGGGTGATCTCTTTGCTCTGCTGGACGTTCTGGACCTACAATGCAAACGTGGTTTATACAGGTCACACGTTAGTTTACACACATTTCCAATGGGCCCATCAATACTCAAAGACCTTCCCATAGAATGACAGTGGAAATGAACAAAGATCAGCTCAGGAAAAGCTATGGTAGCAAATTATTACAGCCTTAATGAAATGATAGCTTACAGTACATACTTTGACTGATAGTGACAAAGGAAGCTCGCAGCTTCCGGTCAAAATGACTTTCATAGCACCAAACATGGGACATTTTTCAGGGCACTACACCGAACAGCTGGACATTTGGTGATGTATTTCTCCCCAGCGCTCATCATCGCGAATCGGAGGCACTATTTCCTAGGGTCCAAAGAGCACATCATACTCTAAGGGGAACTTGTCCCACCACAGCAAACAAAACAAAAAAAAGCCAGTGGATGGGGATTTATTTGCATTTAGCACAACTCCACCATCACAACCGCTCATGGTTAACTCGATTTTATAGACCACTGCACTGCCAAAACACATGGCTGTGGGAGGAAAGGGCCTTTTAAAAAAAAACCAAACCTTATGGAGGTTGTACTAGGGTATTCTGTAATGAGACACAGAAGAAGGAAGAATGCAAGAAAAGGCTTACAATTTAAAACACTCCCCTGTGTCAAGGCACATTGGTGATTTGGAGGAAAAGGGCCATTGTGAGCAGTAATGCCTTCAACTGATCCTGGGGTGGGACAACCTGACATGCCAAGTATTATTTTCTTCCTTTCTACCCATGCATTTAAAACTGAGAGTGTACCAAATCAGCATAATGAGACCATGACTGACATGGTGTGTGAAGCTTCCAATAGGACATACAGTACACAGTCTTTCCCTGTGAACCACTGGGTATTATTCATCCCACACAGGCTTAAAGATACGCTTAAATGGTACAATAGCAATGTACGATGACCAAGTGCTTTTGGAAGAAGAGTCAGTGAACTTTCTGAATGCCAAATAGTTTAGCTAAGTAGGGCAATTAAAGACTAACAAACATTTAAAATGCAGGCCTCTTCCTGGGGAAGAGAGATATTGAAGTTACTCAAATTTATCAGCTGTAAAACAGAAGTCAGAGGCTCATACACAAATGCACACACACACACACACACACACACACACACACACACACACACACACACACACACACACACACACACACACACACACACACACACACACACACACACACACACACACACACACACACACACACACACACACACACACACACACACACACACACACACACACACACACACACACACACACACACACACACTGTTGTGTGCATACTACCTCCCAGCAGCCATTGCATAACAACCTTCCACCTACTGTACTGAAAACAGACTTTCACAGACAGACAAGAAGACAGAGAGCCAGCATGTTGTGCATCACCAGTGTGTTACAGATAATTAGGCGCTCAGACAAACAGGTCGGGTTGACGAGCCTCTCAGTTACAGAGGTTCTGGGAAAGGATTAACATTTTAGTTCATTTTCAAGCCAGTTGTTTACAGCGTGTGAAGGACAGACGAAGGTACATGGTGAACTCTCTCACGTGTGTCCGGAATCTTGAATCTTTAAGCCTTCTGTGCTGTGCTGTACTGTACTTACATGTTTCCACATTGGTGTGGATTGGGGAAGTAGTACACAATAGCGTTTTGATGCTTTTCATAAAAAATGAAACTCAAAAAGCCACTCCCAGCCCACCCCATCCCCCAACTGAGCTTTGAGTGCATGCTGAAAAGGCTAGTGTCAAGGGATACACATGGAAATTCAGCTGATTTTCATACCTCTCCTAAACCCAAACAACCTGGCAAAGGTTGAAACTGCAGGAGAGTCCTAGCATCCAATATAGTTATATTTTTGGACATTGCTGGTTACAAAAATAAAATGTAAATGTTATTGTATATCGTCATTGTAAATCACATTGCACAATAAATAATTCTGTGCGACTATGCAAGAATCCTCTATGGCATATGACTTGGTGTACAATACCCCTCACACTCAGATGTACACAAGAAAAACAGGTTAATCACAGATGGCACATCTGTTCTCTACACCCTGTTGTAGCCTTAGGAACACCAGCTGGAGAGCTGGAGACATACAGTTGTGTTAAAATGCACCTTGGGGCATATGTGAGGTATATTGAGATCACCCTACAAGTATGCCATAGTGAGACAATACACACAGTGGAATCTGGACTAACATCTGCCACAATGTAAAGACAAAGTTAATGTAAAAAGGACAGATGCAGAGCTATTCATCTCTAGACGACAGCGCTCACACTTGGTGATCTGACTGAGTTATTGTGGCCCACACCATTATGTGCCCTTCCAAAGCAGGTCAAAGCTATCTAAACAAAAAGTCGTGAACACCAGCGCAGCAATCGATAATTTACAAACAGCACCTGATGACCGTTGACCTACACAGGAACCACATGGTGATAATAACTCCTCGCTAACTGAGCGGAAAGTTGAGTTTAAATGACGTCTAGGCCTAGGGCATGCTTGCCCTTGCAATCAAGACGCCAATACCTTTATTAGCTAGGCCTATATAATTAATAAGTAATCTTAGTTCGCTCCAAGACGTTGTCTGAAGGTCAGTAGCCTGGGTGACCACAGTGGATGTAACCCACAACGTGAGAACAGCAGTTCGAATGAGGCTGCGTGACAAATCAAACACTTCGAAACAAAAATAGTCTATCAAATGATATAACTGTATCACACCCGCGGGACTCGTGCACGCGGGCACGCTGCCAATTCACAGCGCTATACTGTCGCAATGCAAAAAAACACCATCAATATGTCCATACACTCCGTCTTATTTCAACTACAACGTCTAGCCTAGACTTCTAGTCTATTTTCACGTTGCAACAGTGTTTCAAATAGTGTGCTTAAGAAACGATACATTTGACAATGTTTCGAATTATATGTCGTGGATACAAAAGTAGCTACTAGTCCAAGAAAAGTTTGCCTTTAACAGACACTTCATTTAACGTTAGCCTACACCTTTCATAGTCTCTCACAAATATTATGAACTGGACCGACGGAAGACCCTCGAGAAAAACACAGAAGGGGCCTGGCTCTTTCAGAGAGGGGCAAAGCTAAACTTTTGAGAACACGGTTTAAGAACTTAAGCATCTTGAAATTCTCTATATTTTTTCTTACCTCCTCCATGTCTCCAACAATCTTATTGAGCTTGTCATCGTCTTCGAGTAGTTCATTCAACTGGGTCATTGTATATCCACTCAACTTGTTCCCAAACCCAGACATTTCTGTGACAGCTGTTTATGTCGCTTTCGGTTTTAACCAAGTAGCCTACTGAGCCGTCTCTTCAGTCTGGGCTTCGAGACTAGTGCATCTGAGCTAACTGGCTATGCTAGGTAGTTTTAGCGGAAGCCGTGGATAGGTGGGGATTTCGTGACGTCAGTGAAAGAGATACAGATATCATAGTGCAGACGTTGTATAAGAATGGTCACGTTGTGACAATAAAGGTAGGCCTCCATTACATATTGAACACAGTTTTACGAGTTGTACGAATGTAATCGAATACAATTTGATGTTGATAAACCTAAACTAAACTAAAATGCAAATGCAAAAATAATTGTACCATTCGTTATACTGACATTATAACAATATCATGTCCACTATTTTGACAGATCATTCACACACAGAGAAAGTTTATTGCATGGGTCTTCTTTCATATATGCATATGTGACCATGTCACTACAGAATTATGAAACCAAGACATTTAAATATGTGTTTCTTTGCATTATTCTTTTAGATAACTTCCATTAAAAAGGACACCTTCACAAAGTCTCACATAGACTATATTTCGATATAAAATAATCTCTGATTCAAGAGACATAACAGCATTCACAGTATGCTGCAAATGCAGCACTGTTTGCAGTCCTTTACAACTTTACACTGCTATCAGAGTCACTGCTTTCTTCTTCACTCTCTGCTCTACCATTCACGGCCTTCCACGGCAAGTCCTTGGGGGGGTTGAGTAGGTCTGCTCCTGTTTCTATACCCAGGACCTGTCTCTGGACCAATTTGAAGTACAG
The DNA here is from genome assembly GCF_963854185.1 of Sardina pilchardus. Taxonomy (NCBI): domain Eukaryota; kingdom Metazoa; phylum Chordata; class Actinopteri; order Clupeiformes; family Clupeidae; genus Sardina; species Sardina pilchardus. The sequence continues at coordinate 19,984,623 of NC_085001.1, read as the reverse complement.
TCCTTTCCGGGCCATGAGTTCACCATGCGTCCCCTGATCTACTATATGGCCGTTGTCAATCACAATGATGTTGTCAGCCCTCTCCACGGTGCTCAAGCGGTGAGCGATCATCAGCACTGTGTGTTCTTGCATGATATCATTCAGGGCCTGCTGAACCTAGAGAGGTGGAGAGGAAACAGCAATGCTTGAGATGAGATTAGCCATTGGATAAGACACTTCAGAGTTCAACACAACAATATGCTTTGGCTTACAAAACTGCATGGTCATGCTGATGCTACGAGCCATCTGCAGAGATGGAGGGTCTCTGCTACAAGTCTTTGCTGCATCTGATACATAAGTCTGATAATCGCAGCAGTCTTCCTCTTCCATAAATAGCACGCACAATTATGGGCTTGTCACCATTCACGGCCGTATTTAGCTGATTCAGTTGTTCTGTGACTATGCAGTACTGACACACTAACGCAGCTAAGAGCACACAATGGCTTCATTTCAATGTTGATTTAAATGTAAATGACACATTGAAGTCTCCTGTGCCTCTGTCACTCACAATATGTTCACTCTCAGAATCCAAGGCACTAGTGGCCTCGTCCAGTATGAGGACGCGAGGTTTCCTGATGAGAGCCCGGGCGATGGCAACACGCTGTTTCTGCCCCCCTGACAGCTGGGCTCCCTTCTCTCCCACTCCTGTCAATCGCACAAAGACACACAACAGGACAGCACTTAGTTCACCCACCAGCACAGCGAAAAACACAAGGACGTATTCAAGTGGTTGTGTTTGTGTCATGGACCGTTTGATGTGACATGAGGTCATTGGCATCATGTCAGTGGTGCATCAAAGATCGCATTTTTAATTAAAAAGAGTTATTTAAGGATATTAACCTATTTCTAGTTATATGTTGTTCAGATCTGCTACAAAGGGTCCAAGGTAGACTTCACTGAAGAGTTCTTCAGTGAGTTTATTAAAAAATCATATAATATTTGACTTAATCTCCAAGAATGAGATTTGAGGCACAATAAAACAAATGTACTTGGTTACTGGAAATACTTGGAATCATTATTAATTTCATGGCACCTCTGCACTCATAAATAACTGAACTGCTCACCTGTTTCATAGCCTTGGGAGAGGCCAACTACAAAGTCATGTGCATTGGCCTTAGCAGCAGCTTCAACCACAACGTCCATGGCAACGTCTTTCAGGCCATAACTAATATTCTTCTCAACTGACCGCGCGAACAGTACTGGCTCTTGTCCCACGAGTGCCACCTAAGACAACAAAAGTGCACGACATGTATTCTCAGTACATACCACATAAACAATGTCGCCCTCTGCAGGCTGAAAAACACATTTCTCACATCAAATGTACAAATTGAAATTGGCCGGGTTTCCCAAATTTGTTAAGAATCTCTTAAGTGCTAAGAACTTCTTAGGAGCGCTCTTAGCACTTAAGAGCTTCTTAACGAACCTGGGAAACGCGGCCATTAACTGTAACTGAGGTCATTGCCAGATGAATAAATGAGTAACAAAGCTGCACAGGTGGTCAAAACATGTTTAGCTCAATTTCGACTAAACCACCTTCTTTTATGAACACACCTGAGAGTGAAGGTATGTGTGTTCATAGTCCTGCACTGGACGCCCGTCCAGCAGCACTTGGCCTTCATTAGGAGCGTAGAAATTCTCCAGTAGTCCCACACAGGAGCTCTTCCCACTCCCAGATGGACCCACCAGAGCCGTCACCTCTCCAGGTTGAATAGTGAAGGAAACATTCTGAAAAATGAAAAATTGCATTTACTTGCAATCTGCGACTCAATTTGATCCAAAACCTACAGCTCTCAACTGGCTCTACTGATCAAATTCATCATCACTGTATCTATAACCATCTAAATTAATTTAGCTCATGCCATACCATTAATTTATCAAAATGCCAAGAAAGATAGCTTATGATAGGCTGAGCACATATGCAATTAGCAATACTTATAAATGCTTATTTATGAGTACATGACAATATAAACTTTGAACTTGAACTTAAACTTGAATAACTACCTTGAGTATCTCTGTGTCAGGCCGAGTGGGATAGCTGAAGGACACGTTTAAGAACTCCACTCCTCCTTTGAAAAGGTCTGGAGCAGCACTGCCATCAGAGGGATGTTCAGGCTCCCTATCAATATACTCAAAAACCTTCTCTGCTGCTCCCACTCCTTGCATTAGTCCTGTGTAGACGGACGCTATATTCTGCAACACATACCAGGAACAAAGAGACTGAATTTAAGAAATCACATTATGTGCACACAGAACTTCTACACCATTCACATTCACAATATGCAGCAATGTCACCACAGACATTGCACCACAAAAAGACTCGTTTCTGCAAAAAGCTCAAAATGTGTCTTTCTTACCTCTAAGCACTCTCCCAATTCAAGTTCATAGATGACAAAGGAGATGAGGGTCCCGCCACTCATTTGATTTGTTATAACAAGATGACCCCCATAAAAGAGAATGGCAACCTGCAGGGCCAGTTCTGATATCTACAGAAAGCACACATAGAGACCATTCAGCCTTTAGAATAATAAAACAATTCTCATTTAAATACATCCGAGCAAAAATATAGACATCTGAGTTTGCTACTTACACAACTTGACCACATGAAACAAGCATAGGCCAGCGCTTGTTTCTTGTTGAGCTGGAACATGTCCAGCAACTTGCTGTAGTATGACTCAGACTCTTGCTCTTCGTTGGCAAAGCTGCGGACGGTTCTCATGGCTGATATGGTCTCCTCTGCCACTTTGTTGGCCTGGGCAAGTGATGTTTGCACCTCCTTGGTCAGTTTCTAGTTAATGACAATGACAAGACTGTCAATACAAGGTCAACAACGTACATCAATTTCACTGCTAGCAAAAGCTGATGAAAGTGCTATACCTAATTAACAAATGAATATACAGCAGTTATAGCTTACATAAAATTGAGATACATCATAGCAAAATTAATACAGCTAAACAACTTTTTGCTACATTCTATCACATTATCAGTGATATCAGAGGTGTAAAAGTCCTGCTTCAGAAAGCAAAAGTCCTGCTACATTTTTGTTTCAACCTTTCATCTAATCAGCTGATTCTAATTAGCACAGCTCTTAAGCCAGGTAGATGAGGTAATTAGTGATTTGTTAAGCACACAGGTAAAACTAATACATGGCAGGACTTTTACATCTCTGAGTGTCATGCTATTGTTCTAGTAGTGGTACAAAAGAAATAAAGAACAAATAAACTATAAGATTCTCTGTAGAAGATGACGAGGTGTGTAAGATATGATAAGGACACACACACACACACACACACACACACACACACACACACACACATAAAAACACTTCATACATATACTTTACCTTGTAGTACTCCCCATATATCTTTGAGACAACAGCTATATATGGGAAGCCCATGATGGTGACTAGTGTCAGTTTCCATGACATCCCAAACATGAAGACGAAGAAGCCCATGGACTTGATGAAGCTTCGCAGGAAAAGGTTGACATTCAGCGAGATCAAATCACTCACCTGTGTGGTGTCGGATGTCAGACGTGACGTTATGTCACCTACAGAAAGATCAGTAACACTTAGAAAAGAAACACTTAGAAAAGACACATCAGAAATCAGAAATCAAAATAAGGAAATCATGAACATAATGGAAATCTTTCTGAGGCTCTCTACTGTCCAATTTTCTCTTTTGGGAGACGGGGAGCATATTCTGTTTACTGCTACTGTGTTATGCTTATCTGACTCTCTCAAGAATCTGTACAACTAGAATTAGTGATGCTTGTAGAGAAATATGCACACAGAGGTCCCATAGACATGGTTCCAATAAAGCTGAAACTAAGCATGCAAATGCAATTTCATCATAACAGTCAGTTAGTCATGCTGTATAAGTCACAACATGCTCGCAGAAAGGGATGAACAAACCTCTTTGCACTGTCAATGATAAATGACTAAAGTAGGAGTATACTACTCCTACTTTACAATAGTTAGTATTGTTACTATCTGTTTATTAACGTCTTTTACGCTATGTCTTAAACTGAATCAGTTCCTAGAGTTAAGACTAAATCACCAGGAGTAGACAATGGTAGCAATGGTACATTGGAATTTACAATAACAATGTATGCAGCTACGGTATGTGGCTTAGTGACATCACCTGTATGATTTAAGTCAAAGAATCCAATCTCTTGACGCATGAGTGATCTAAACAGAAGGTTGCGTAGTCTGATGTTTAATCTGGCCAAGGTTATGGAGAAGACACCTCCTCGAACACCAATGGCTATAGAACTAAGAGAAAGACACATATGAATATTCGCCCACAGATCACCATGTATCAACAAAACTGTCATCTCTTCACTAAAAGCACACATCACTCACCTGACAAAAGCCAGTACTGATAGTGTGATCATAGGTTTAGTGAAGTGTTCCATGCTCTGGTGAATAACTATCCCATCAATTGCCTTGCCAGTGTAATAGGGTATGAAAGCTTCACCTGAAAAAAATGTGTGTTTGTTAAAATCTTTCAAGACATATTCTCTGTTCAAATGGATGTATTATTACATCAGCCGATCAACAGTGGACATTGACTCATTCGACTACATTGTCATTGCGAGGAAACGTTGTGAGGACATTGTGAGGAAAAGACCTGTTAGACCAGTCATGACTGTACACAGCATACAAACCACACCAATATGGACAACGGGTAAAACTGAAGATTAGCCACTCACAAACAGCAGAGATAATGAGAAAGAAGAAGGCTACAGACAGCAGCAGGGCATCCTTCTTGCAGTAGGAGAGCAGGCGGCCCACGGTAGCGCGGGAGTCAGAGTTCTCCTTGGTCCCTTTGCGCCCCTTGCGCTTCCCGCTGGTCGTTTTGCTCTCCTCATCGTCCAGCTCAGAACTGCTTTCCAACGGGTCCACCAGCCTCTTCGTCTCCTCCTCACCACTGCTGTCACTCACAGCATTGGAGGTCTTGGCCAGGATTCCCCAGAGGTACATAGTCCCCACTGCTGAAACACAGCTCCAGCAGACTAAGCTCACAAACCAAGGGTCAACTAATAGAGCTTCTTGCTCTGAGAACATCAGTAACTTGGTCAGCGCGTAGGTCATGATGATGAGGCAAACGAGGGTGGTCAGTGTGCTCAGTTTTGAGACCCTACGAGGGCCATCTACTCTGTTCCGGAGGACTCCTATAGAGGCTCCCAGCAGCAGAGCAACTCGGACCAACAGGGTTCCCCATAGGTCCAGAGCTGAATGGAAGATGTCAAACCTAACCATATCATCACTAAATGTGTCAACCTGAGAGCCGCGGACATATAGAACTGTTGAGATTATTATATCCGTGAGAATAAAAAAAATGTTACAACTCAGCACGACAATAGCCCGCATTGTTTTGTTTCAGACTTCAGTATTTCACAAATCAAAATAAATATGTTAAAACGTTGTACATTATAACAGCCTGAGATGTTACATTAGGTCATTGGGTAATTAGTTACAAAGACATCTACTAATGCCTCACCATGGCGCGACTAAAAAAATCACGGATATAAATCCCAAATGTGTTGGGTAACGTGCCAGCTTTCCACTGCGCGCACTTATCATAATTATTCTTTCACCAAGAACTTGAAACTCATTTATGACAACTACACATAACACTCTTCTTACCAAAGTGCTTAGCTAAGTCGATGAAATAACTCCACTGCCATACTAAACGTAACACCTACGCGTATGTTGAGCCTAGTACCTGTCATCGTACGTGCGACATGAGAGGTTGGAGGACCGATTGGCAAATAAATAGCTGTCGCGGGTCATTGAGAGACTGTATCTCAAGTAATATAACGCAAAGGTCTAAAACGGAGTTTTCCAACAGTATGACTACATCACAACCCAATGGAAAGCATCCTATTGCCATCATAAACCGGTAAACCACTAGTGTTGCAGCGCCTTGTGGAAACCCGGAAACACTGCACAACACTCAGTAGCTCCGCCCTTACATTCTTGACTGTCGAATCACAGCTGATGTTCTCTCTTCTCACATATTATTAAAACTCTTATTTAAAAAACTACAGGCCTTTCCCTTTATAATACATGGGAAAGTGTTCATCTTTAGTATGTTTAAAGATATTTATAAATCAGGCCCTCGCACTGGCATATTATGCAGCATTGATTAAATTTCGATCTGAGCTTAATTCGTATTGCGTCAGGTTGCTTTCAACGCATGCTGCGCAACATAAAACGGAATCTAGTGTCCTAATGTCTTTTATGCAATTTGCAACGACTAATTTCTCTCTTCCAGGACATTGAGACTACCCAGTCCCATGGTATGATCCAAAAGTAACTTAAGAATGCAAAGATATAAGAATTAGGCCTAATACACAGGATGTTAAAATCCTTTGTGCCACAATCCAAGGCAAAAACATATTAAGAAGCCCCTGTCCAAAATTAACTTCAAGAGCAAGCTAACCACCAATCTGTCAAACAATGGTCACAAGCACAAAGACAAATGGCCAATCCCACAGCCGTATACAGTAGCCTACTGTATACAGCATGCCATTGGAGTTATCAAGTGGGCACCCTCATTCACCGATGTTTCGTTAAGTTAGGCCCAGGACACCTCATGAAGGCTTAACAGGGAAACCAGCGTCCTGGTATATATATACTTGCTTATTGTGTGATAGATATGGTCAAGAAGTGAATCTGTGCTAAATATTGTAAATATTGATGGAAGAAGTTCTAGTCATGATGCAAAAACAGGCCAATTTAGAGAGAGAGAGAGAGAGAGAGAGAGAGAGAGAGAAGGTATTTTCTTTGGTATGTATTAGTGTTGCAACCATCTGAGTAAATATTGAAAGAAACGTTTAATAGACTGAATCTCAAATAATCAATATAACAACATAACAATAAGTGTAGACCGAGACCAATTTAGATCATCACGTTTAAGTATTTGGTAAATGTATTTTTTCCTGCCAGTTCATTTGTTCCTTTCACTCATTTAGATGAATGAGGGGATAAGCAGTTCAAGTAGTGGCAACTGATAGTAACTTTCACTTAACAACAGAAAAGTGTAAGTGATTGAAATATATTTTATAACATGTGGCCACTTCTCCAAAATTACTTCCCCTTTTCATCAATTTAAGATGGAGAGCACGCCCGCACGCATACACACACACACACACACACACACACACACAGGGGGAGAGAGAGAGGGAGGGAGGGACAGACAGACAGACACACAGACAGACAGACAGACAGACAGACACACAGACACACACACACACACACACACACACACACACGTCTCTCTCGCGCTCATGTCTGTGAATGTAATACTAATTTGTCAGGTTACGGAAAAAAAACTGGTAAATGAATGTGACTAAAAAGGCCAACAGGGCTGTTAACAAGTAATACACCTCTCTTTGTGAGTAAACAGGCATGGTTTGGCCATGTCATTTACCTTGAAGTATTTGTGCATCCAGACATCTTTGCATCTTTGCAGAAAATCACAAGGACATACCATACATCTGATTTCACAGGCCAAGTGTGTAGTTTCCTGTAAATTACAGTTTGCAGTGGTTTTTACTTTTACTTTTCATTGGGTTTGAAACTACATATACGTAGACCTTGCCTTTACTTCATATTTTTTTCTGTGTATATTCACAATCACATTTTATCAAGGACTCCAGCAATGTTACATACAAGTCAAAGAGAATGAAATAAGCAGCAGTTCATCTGCAACATTTCCAATAAAAACTTTAGAGTATTCTTATTCCACTAATCCAGTACTGTAGCTCACGATTTGAAAAGGCTGCCTCTAACCTGACACAAAAACACCTCCACCTGTCAAGCATAGCTGACACATATTCAGAAAATGAACTTAAATGGACACACCCTGGTACCCTCTTGCACTTCCTTTCGCTATACCCTAGAAATCCAGTTCTTGCAAGAGCACAATTTGAATTGTGTCTGCAAGATACTCTGGCAATGAGCAATGATGCACGTTACTTTTACCCCAGACATCGGCAGAAACCAATCACATTGGTGTATCTGATATAGGCGGGCCAGAGGCGAGCTAAACTGATGACGACGGCGCTGTGACGTTCAAAGTCAGTAGACATTCGTAGTGTTATCCAATTGCGTCGAAGTCCGGAATCAGTCAGAGCAAACATTACTTGTAGTGTTATCCAATTGCATGTGTGGTGCCGCCCCTCGAGTTGGGACATTGTATTATTTGTGGCCAGACCCTTAATCTGGAAGATTATCAAGGTCTGGATTTTCCAGGCTTCCTTTCCACATCTGGAGCGACACAATATCCTGACTATATTACAGACTTAACTTTGAGTAGACCCTTGGTGTATACACTGATCAACATCTGCTTTTCAGTAGGCTCATCAGATGTTCACCTGTAGGTGTAACATTTGTGTTTACATGGATTCAAGTGTTGGGTTAGGTGCTGACTTATTTTTCTTATATCAAATAATGGGAAGTGGCACGACCACCAGGCAACAGAGGTCAGCTGGTCATCATTATAAAACCTATGTTTCTGGCAACCTTGGTATGTCATTTCTGTTTAGCTTGTAAGACAAGCACTTTGGAGAGGTTTAGCTCTTAGGTATAGCTGGAGGTGATCTTCCTTCATCTAAGTGGATATGTCGAAGGAATCCAAGATCTGTACAGAGACGACAGGGTTGTCAGGCGGGAATGGCAGTCAGATGAAGTTGTATAGCTGTGATATACTGTATGACAGTCCATGCGAGTGGATAATTGGACCCTGTGAGGTGGGACCCAGGCATCAAATGATGAACTGGCCGTTCTATTTAAATTTTACTGCCTTTGTTCAACCACCTACCAATTGCACTGGCCGTCACATCTCTTGTTACGGCATGTCAAATATAAGGCTACATGAGGCTCAACAACAAAGATTCTAGCACTTAAGTAGGCCTATAATGCCACTAACCTGACGCCTGAAGCTTTTGTGTACGAAAGGCTAGCCTACATTTCAATATCCTTGCTAACACCTATGGATTGTTGCCCATGTTTTAGGCTATTAATTATTGATTGATAGGAACTCCACACAACCATAACATTTAAAATGTGCAGATTCACACATGATATACAGTATGGCTATTGGGCTATGGTCTGTCATTTGTAAAAAGTTTGGGAAACTTTTTTGGGAAACTGCTACACTATAGAGAGGATGATAAAGTGACGTCTATAATATTTTATACTGTAAATTAATACATTTACATGTTGACTCATAAATCCAATAAAAAATGGTATGCAGAAAGTGCCATCGATAACATACAATTGCTCAAAGTTCTTATTTAAGTATTAAAATACAGTGTCTAATACATACTGTAAAATGCCTTGATGCAAACAGAAATATATCAAAGGAGATTTGGTGTGGCAGAGTAGTCATTGTCAATTCAATGGTACCATCAACTGGAATTTAAAATCCAAAACAGGGGACATTTTTTAAAAAATTTAAAGGAATTAATCAAACCCTTAAAGGCATGTCACAGACTTGCCATTATTTCTCAGAGAAGACATTCCAGGAACAATGACTAGAGTCAAACCCACAGATTTCCACACCCACCAAACAGTTCCTCGCTCACCCACTATTAGTGCATTACTTGGATATCATCCCAACTAACAGCGTGCATTAACATCTACATATCCAGTACCGTTTACATTTGAAGCAGACCAAATGTTCTTGGTTTGCAAAATGACTAGAGTGTCCTAAGTATGGCACAACAGCCTTTTCACTGCACTCTCTTTCAAGAAATACAGCTTATAGACCTTTCCATGTTGGAAAGCTCTGCAGATCGGTGGTCCAACTACATATGAGTTCACTAATTCATCACTCTCATTAACTCCCATAGTCAAAGGCCTTTTCAGTGCACATCAGAACCTGGCAATTGATATTCCAAGTCATTTTTCTTGCTAGCAGTGCCATTTTGTTCTGTAGTGAGAACTCCTTCCACTGGGAAGGACAGGAACAAGCTGTCTTTGAGTTTTTTACATGGAGGTGACTCTTCATTATCAAATAGAGGCTCCTCTGTGACATTGTATGTGATGCTCCTTGCTCTGCGCTTGGCATTCTTCTTTTCCTGTTTGTAAGCAGCATTCATGCGAGCTAAAACCTGAAGAGTTAATATTAACAATCATTTCAGTCATCTGTCTCTAACAAATGGAAAAACTGGAAATGTTGTATCAGTTCATATATACAACAAAAACACTGTCAACATGGAAACCATCAGTGTTGTTATCAGACTTACCATCTGTTTCAGTGTATTATGTTGCTCTTGCATGGCGGTCATAAAATTCATGACTCCCTGTTCGTTTAACGGGTATGACTCCTCGCTGTCATGAGTAAGCAGATCCAGTTTCATCTGGTTTATCTAGATCAAAGGGACCAACCATAAAGGTAGACAGTAAGTTGGTTGCAGAGTCACTGCAATACGGTCAATAAAGGCTAGTCAGTTGCATAAAGTTACTGCAATACAGTTAATAATTGCTAGAGGTCATTCCATAGACATTCAAACAGCCTTGACATCATGGTCTCAGCTTTTGGTTCATATTTTACCCCAGACGTTTACCATGTCTCATACATTTCAGCCAAATATCTATTTTTGTCTTGAGATACAAAGAATGTATTCTAACCAACCTCATCCTGATAGGCCAGTAAAAGGGAAAAGTTAGTTCCAGCCCTCTTAAGCTGTCTACAGGATGATCTATTGCAAGAAATACAAAATTGAGTTTGACCTTCATGTAGTCCATCCAAGGCGTTTTGAATCAGACAATTTACCATTTACTACCTTCAGTATATCCCTATACTACTGGACTGCACTCCAGCAAAGTTGTGTACCTGCTGCTTCACAAATCACTTAAGAATGAGCATAAGCATTTTTCAAAATGTCAAATTATATCAAAATATATACCTGAGTTTATTTCAATAAAAAATAAATCAGCGGTAGGAAAGTAATTTCAAGGAGAAATACATCCTACACCAATGTACCAATTTCCTGCATCTTTTGTTTGTTTGTTTTTTTGTGTGTAGAAAGCAATACCCATGAATACATGTTTTGGCCACAAAATGTGTCAGTTCTGAGTAGGAATATCTCAAGAGCAAAAATAGATATCTGGCTAATATGTTTTATAAGACATGGCAGACACTTTTGACAAAACGTCAGAAAAAAAAAAAAAAGTGATGTCAAATCCAGGATTGTTGAGTTGATCTGCAATAGAATTACCCAGGAATAGTAATACCCCTGTTTTTATTCTAAATTAGTATCAGCATCAAAATGGTAATATAATACGTTTGCCATATGAAAGCCAATCAAAAATGTTTTGGCTGGCAATTTCCCACAATCACCTTTTCCATTGCTTAAATATGAAGGATAGAACAGAAGATTAGTTTTGTTAATAATTCTCAAAATGCTGCTCGTTAAGATACAAAAAAAAACATACCTCATTGGGCATGCTGACTTTCCTATTAAACATTAAACAATAAGGCGTGAACTTTGTAGTAGGGTTTGTTGATGTTCGAAACAAGGACAGCACTGGATCAATGAAATCATCCCAGTCTTGCTGCTTTTCTGAAACAACATCCTTAATGGCATCCCGCAGGAGACCACTGTTTTGGTCGTAAAGAGCATTCCTCTGGGGGGTATCTACAGGTGACACCTTCTGAACGATGTTCCACCTGTCACAAAGGTGTTTCGAGACCTGAAACAACAACAACAACAACAACTCAGTCAACAAACACTGAGACAAAACCTAATAAACACAGCTCTTCACAATTGTTGTAATCTGCATGAGAATGACCGTACATGTACTCTCTCTCTCACCATACCTCCTCACAAAAGTCTGCTGTTTGACAGATGTGAATCATTTTCAGTGACCCAAACCTGGAAGATAGACATTTAATAATAAGCTGTGATTGAGTGTGCTATGCATAGGTTTGAGTAAGTTGCAAGTTGAGACATTAATACCTGTAAATAGATGTGGAGATGCATCGTGCAACAGAAAGAGAATCTTTCCTTTGTACCGGAAAACCCTCCACCCACTTGGTAAAGTAATCAGTGATCACCACCACATGCATGTTTCCAGCTGGCACTGTACCAGGAAATGGACCTGATCATAAGAAGAAAATGTATGAGCAACATCCATCAACTCCCATCTCCATTCACGGCAGCATATTTCTTTGTTTACAAAATCTGTTTTTATACTATACCTAATATTTCAACCGCAATAACTTCCCAAGGACCATCCACCTTTATTGGCCGAATTATTCTGGCCATGTTTTTATTCCTTTCAGTGTGCTGGCAGGTTTCACAAACTTTTATCTGAAAAATAAACACTCAAAGATATCACAATGGCCATGACTGAGCAATGGAAATGTATGGTCATAAGAAAGAAAATGATCTCTGCTAAAGTGTTATTAACGGAAGCATTACCCAATCCACCACGTCCTTGACTATGCCAAGCCAATAATATTTGCTCTGTATCCTGTGCACAGTCTTCTTCTGTCCTAGGTGGTGGCCAATATCATTAAAATGGCATTCTAGAAATATCTGACGCTTTCGTTCAGATTCAATCACCACCTCTCGTTTCTCCTCCTTTTTAGGTCCAACATAATATAACCGTCCATCTGTGGAAGTAAGTTAACATCGTGCGTGCAGCGTTATGTTGCAAACTATGTCATGAAAGTTTAAGTCCAATTCAACGGCGCAGTTAATGCACTACAGTAATCCCAACTTGTCTGTAGTAGCCTACTCGATATTACACCCCACATTCACAATTTAGGCTACAATCATAGCAAGAGAATTGCTAAGGTATCACCGAAACCAATACAACAAACAAGTGTGTAACATTAGACGGTTACCATCAATGATGAACTTCTGAGCGTAGCGTTTAAGATTTTTCTTTCTAATTGGGTTCATGGACTGTGGGTAACATCCCTGCGCTACAAATGTGTATATATCCTCGAGACGGTTGGAGCTTGACTCAACCACCTCCTCTTCAGCTACTTGTATTGAATCTACACTTAACATCATGTAAAGTTCTACGTTATTTCGGATCCATGTATCTTTTGTAGCCTATCTAGTCTGTGTGACAGGCTCCTAAGCACGATTGTCATGTAGAATAATGGTTCCGTAAAGGTGCAGACGGTTGGTTTTTACTGATGGACAGCAATGTTTTCGAAATATCTGTCCTCTGATATCCTCCTGCTTTTATTGAATGTTGTATTAATTCATTAAATAAATAAATCTTAGTCTCATCTGTGTGTAAATGTGACAACATTTATCTCATTTGATCTTGGCGCCTAACTCAAAAAACACGGCCACTAAAATGAAGCATATGTTTCCTTACCGGACGAATATATGTCATGGACCTAAACAAAATACGTCACATCCGGAGGCAAGACCAACCAAACATGTAGAGCCAGAAAATGATATTTCCCCCCCACATTATTGGTATTATTTGCATCATTATGGTATTTGGATCTGATGTAAAATCAGCTGTCACGGAGTAATGTTAAATTGAGATTACTATAAACGTTATACAGTCAACCACTAGTCATGCAAAACAACGAATGCACGGCCGACAAATTCTACAATTGTAGCTGTTTTTGCACTGACAATATTTTTCTAGAGGACTACAAACTTCATGTAAAATATATGTCTGAGGAACAGTTTAAGTGGGATTATCAACACGTAAGTCAAATACATAAACCAGGTGTTAAATGCCTAAACGCGTGTTATGAACGGAAAAGTTCTGATTCTTTCTGATTTTCCAGATTTTGAAAACCCTTGGTTGTACAACAGTCGCCCAATATGATGTCGTCCTCGAGAAGGTTTGTAGCCTACAGTTTATATCATTTTGGTTTCAATAGGGCCTATTGTTGGGCGGCCCTCAAATTATTTACGCTGTATATGTCTGACTTCAGATAAATGCAGAGGCTGAAAGGCGGAAAAGTCTAAGTGTGCAGTCAGCTGAGAGAGCTGAGCATATAAAGAAGCACTACACCCCTCTCCATCCTCATGTTTACCACCTGCAGGTAAAACATGGAATAAAAATACTTTAAAGCCGACGATTTATTGCAGAAATCAATACATGTTTTATAATCCTTTCCAGGAGGCATACCTGGCCCCAGAATTTATTAATTTAGTGCAATATTCCTTGAGCAAGGATGCTACCAAAGAGGGACTACTAAAACTGATTAACTCTGAGGCTGGTGAGTCTAGGAAGAAAAAAATATTTTTTTAACTTCAAATTAGAAGTGTGATGTATTGATATTTGTAAAATGTGGTTTATGACAAGAAATTCTCATGTGTAATTGCTTGTTTGTAGCACAAAGAGTCTACAGATTTCCAGTGTTCACCAAATACTTCTGCCATGAACTTATAGAAGAACTGGAACATTTTGAAAAGTCAGATGTACCTAAAGGAAGACCCAACACCATGAACAACTATGGGGTAAAGCTCCAGTTGTCCAGTTTCAAGTTATCCCAATTAGCACAGACAAGCACACGGAAATATCCCCTTTGGTGAAACTTCTTTCAGATCCTCCTGAATGAACTTGGCTTTGATGAGGCTTTCATCTCTTCTCTCCGGGAGCTCTACCTGACACCTGTGACCTCACTGCTGTATCCTGACTGCGGAGGTGAGAGTCTGGACAGCCACAAGGCCTTTGTGGTGAAATACTCCATGAATGAGGATCTGGACCTGAGTTACCATTATGACAACGCAGAGGTCACCCTCAACGTGTCACTGGGAAAAGAGTTCACGGAAGGGAATTTATATTTTGGAGACATGCGGCAGGTGGGTGTAGTGGTGAGAAGTCTGCACTGAAACTGGTGATGGATCAACTGATGTTTACAGATATTTACTGTATGTAATAACAAACCAAACTCCAAACATTATTTAAAAGTATTGCTTTTATTTACAGTCATACAATAAATACTAGAAACACTGTGACAACCTGTTTCTCCAATCGTTTTCCAAAGCAAAAATAAAAACCCTGCTGTGTGTGGTCCTGTCTTAGCGTGTCTAACAGCACCTTGTGCCCCATTTGCCCCAATGCCCCAGGTCCCGCTGAGCGAGACGGAGTGTGCCGAGGTGGAGCACTGCGTGGCTGAGGGCCTCCTTCACCGGGGGCAGCAGATGCACGGGGCCCTGCCCATCTCCTCCGGCCTCCGCTGGAACCTCATCATCTGGATGCGGAGCTCCCAGGAGCGCAACAGGCTGTGCCCCATGTGCAACAAGAGGCCGGTGCTGGTGGAGGGAGATGGCTTTGCCGATGGGTTCACCAAAGCGGACATACCAGAACAGAGAGCATTGTGTGCCTTGCACTGAAGGGCTTCTGCTGTTTGTTTGTTTGTTTGACGGACTGGTTGTTTGTCGTGTCGCCTTATTTTGCCTTGTCAGTGAAATCAGTAGTTATCTTTGGGTTTCTACAATCTCTTGCTTATTGTGAGCGTTTTGTTTGTCTCCAAAGCAGGTCTTGAAAAAGACATAGTAGCACATTTTATGAACCTTTTTGAATGTCAAAGCTCACAGTGGTGCAATTACTGCTTTTGCAATTTTCTGATTGACTTTTTATGGTGTTGGAATATTGTAAGTGCCTGTGCTTTAAGATACATGTAATTGCACAGTCACAGGTTGTAAAATATTCTGTTAAAGTGAAAATCCATGTTGTCAATTATAAATATAGATATTTAAATATACACAAATATAATTTCCATTATTATCTTTACTATAATAGTACTCTGTAGAAAACAAAAATAATTCATTATCTATAAGATTACAACCAAGGTATACAAAATAGATTTTCAGCGTCACATCACAGATTGCGTGTACATACAAAACTTGCTGGGCTAAATGAGCGGAAAATGGGAATTATTCTGCTTGGCATTCCTGTTAACACGAGACAAATGCTACAAAGTATATCCTCTGGTCACATTAAATAGTAGAAATACAAACAGTACATTTCAAGTTGTAGCCAGGTAGACATTCCTATAGGTATTCCACAATCTTGGTGTCTCTCACTCTAATGACCCATAATCAGTTACTAAATACATTGTATATTGACTCACATTCACACAAAAATAATGGTAATGTTACATACCAATTGTAGTCTGTTGTGGTAAAGGTGGTAAGTTATTGTAAAACGGAACAATAACTTATCTTATAATGTAGCCTAGCAGCGTGTGAATTTGGGCTTTGGAGCTATTTTGGTTGTTTCTTTTCCCCCAGCCATTTCCAACCATTGCAGAGGCAAGAAACAAAAAAAGGAAATAAAAGGGCATTTCTTACACAAAAGAACATTAACTACATAATCCATAGACTTAAACAGCACCACTTTTTGACTTGGGAAAACCAATCATTTTTAAAGACATGGAATCCCTCTGATCATTCTTTTACCTATCATTTGTGAAAAGACTCGAAGAATGAAAAGTGCAAATAAGTATGTTCTTCACATACTACTTATTATATGAATAAATATAGAGATAAACTTGTAGGTAGATTTGCACAGAATATTTTCTCATTTACAGTACATACAGTTAAAAACTCCCTCTGCTCATCAACTATTTCATACGAATCTCAGTGGCATTATGTGGTTTAAGACTGAACATAGTGCATTTGCTTACTGAGGACAAAGGTTTGGTAATACTTAATACCGGATCAAAGTTTGGATTTTGGACACAGGTCTTATACACGGCGTCCATCTCAAATCTGCGGTACAACGTGAAGTGCGAGTCCATGACATGAGTCTGGCCATTTCCCTGGCATTGTCCTGTCTGCAGAGCTTTGGTGGGAGCAGGGGAGAATCATTTACTCTCCTCACAGTAGGCCCCACGGGTGGGGTGGGGTGGGGGGGGGGCTTTCTCTGTTTGCCTCGCCGTCGCCGGCGGCACCACTACAGCGTTGTCTCACTGCTCATGTCCCGGTGCCGCGGGTCCGTGTCCGTGTCCTCGTAGTCGGACTCCATCTCGATCTTGACCTGGGGCACCGGACAGGCCATGCCCATGCCGCGGCTCATGGGCCCCGCCGGCGACGACGGGCAGGAGATCTTCAGGTGCAGCGTGATGCTGAGGAGCAGCAAGTCACGGTTATGAACGCACAAGGTCCAGCCAGTGACATGGTGGTGAGGGGTCAGGGGGGGTAGGGGTGGGTAGTGGGAGAGAAAAGGGGCAAATAAGGGGAGGAGAGCAGAGCAGGGAAGACAAAGATTGCCAAAACACAGTCCACAAAAGAGTTAAGAGGCGAAGGCAGGGGTAAAAATGCAAAAGAAGAAATCAATTTGGTCATATGGGTACTGTGGAATTGATAATGATTGGCACACATTGTGTTTTCAGGGTGAGTAGGGTGCAATTCGGCATGCGTGTCTGCTCAGTAATAGTCCCAACAGAATTCATCCCAAACTGATGGTCAAAACATAATCTTTAAAGTGATATTGTGGGAGAGAAACCTCTAAACTTAATATCTGTTTTGAACCAAATCCACTAAAAAGCAATGCAGACCTGAACACCACCAGCCATGCCCTATACTACCAGAGAGAAAGCAACACAGCAAAGCCTACAGTACGTACACACACATTGACAACATTTACATGGTGTGAACTGAGGTGTGTGTCAGCACAGCGACCCAAAGGAGAGAGCATGGAGGATTGGCTTTACACTCACAGACAGACGGTAAAGATGACACAATGGACACAACAAAACATGCCACACAACATTATGTATTCTATACCATGGGGAAGACGTATAAAAGTGGTGATCAAAATGTTCAGGACGATTTAATTCACGCACAGAGGAAAAAGAAACAACCAAAAATCCCAGTGGTGCCTTGTGCAAATGCATTTCCCAAAGTGTAACGTTGTATATTCAAAATGACTTCTACAAATGTTTACATGGACAATTGTTTATTTCTATTTATTTAGTTTTCTTTTTGCAGCAGCAGCAGCAGCATGACATGAGTTCTCTACAGATGTTAAGGGCTTGTTGAGCCCATCTGGCCACGTGAGGTCACATGCGCCATGCTGTTGAAAAGGAGGTCAGTGTATTGACCTGTGTGCTGTGTCATATGAGATCTATGATTCATATCGGTCAGGCACCATCAGTGGTAGATTCACATATTTAGTGAGCATCCATAACAAATGAACCATGCTTTTTTTTCTCAAACAGAAACCTGTAGATTTGGATTTTTTTGTGTGAAAATGTTTCAAGAAACAATGGAAAACATTACAAATGTCTTAAATAACTGTTAAACAACAGAATGTCTGCAGACAAGCTTGCTGATGCTTAAAATGTTCCATCTGCATTGCTTTTAAGTGGATGGTGAGAGAACATGAAGGGCATTATGCTGAGAAAGACAACTGAACAAAGTGAGAGGCGTAAAAGTGAAAAGAAAAACATGTCCACTCAGGTTGCGTATAATAAAACTACTGTGCTGTGTCTCTATAGAACCAATACACTATCGTAAATATGTAACTATGTACTGTAAATATGTGGCATATTATACTTGAAGCAAGTCTAACAGTCTACGAATGGGCACCACTCCATGTGTTACAGAGAATCAAAAGTTGGAAGAGAGCCACAATGTTAATGTACTTTAGGACAGATTATTACTGGAGTGTGAATAAGAGTAAACATTAGCAGGCGAGTGCAACAGAACGGGGAGTGTGTCAATAATTGTAATAATTGCCAGGCTGGCAGTGTGCTGCCCACTCTGAGTTGTCATCTGGGGCCTGCAAGAGGTCACGGTAGGGGACATGGAGTTTGAGTACACAGTACCTGCGGTCCAGGTCGGAGTCTGGGGGAGAGCAGTTAGAGTACGGGTGGTACTTCTCCTGAGGAGGCAGAAAGCAGTGAAGGTTCAGAGGATGTCCAATGGGTGGCAGTAGTGGTACATTATGTGTGAAATTGAGAACAGGGGCTTTCTTTGTTTCTTTTTTCTTTTTCTCTCTTTCTCTCTCTCTCTCTCTCTCTCTCTCTCTCTCTCTCTCTTTCTCTCTTTCTCTCTCTCTATCTGTGTGTGTGGTGTGTGTGTGTGTGTGTGTGTGTGTAATGTGTATACAATAATGTGCGCATGCATGTACATGTTAAATGGCAAAATGAGGCAAAATGAGGGGTGTTGTTGAGGGGTTAAGAGATTTACAAAACAGTGTTGTTGTGCTTTGGGGTGCCGCTGCAGCTGAACTTGAGCGATAACAGGCCCTGGCAAGTCCTCTAGAGCACGCTTACCTCGTCCTCACTGTCATCCGCTCTTGACTTCTTGTCCCTCTTGTCTTTCGGTGTCTTCTTCTCGTCCTCTTTCTTCTTCTTCTCTTTCTCCGGCAAGATATCATCCATCCAAGCTAAGTCATGCTGTGAGAACACCATATCCAGCATCTTACGCACCAACAACAGCCCTAGAATCTGAGAAGGGAGAACGAACATTCCATCAGTTCTTCGTTAGATTGCATATCGGCTTAACATCTGCAAAAGCTGAAACGACTTCGCAGTGATGGTGAATTTTCTGAGATTCTTCAGCGAAACGAGATTGTTCAGATTACAGTATATCCTTTGTGCAAGGTCAACAAACTCCTGCAAAGGAGACAGGGCCCTTTTTCCCAGGGAAATGTCTGATGAGCATGTAAATTACCACAGACGAGCACACAGGGCTTCATTAGTTGCTCTCACGATTTGACATTTGAAACCTTTGCAAGAGAATCAGCAAGAAAAATAGGGCAGCAGGCGTCCTTGGGCAACACCCATCACCTCCACAAACCCTATAAGCCAAGGCTGTCTATACAGCATACAGTACATAGCAATTAGAGCATGCACACATACATAGCACACTCACGCACGCACGCACACACACACACACACACACACACACACACACACACACACACACACACACACACACACACACACACACACACACACACACACACACACACACACACACACACACACACACACTCCACACACACGCACACACGCACGCATGCACGCACGCACACACACACACTCCACATACACACATCAATGATTTACCATGACGGGGAAGATAATGGCCAGAAAAGTGGATTTGAGAACCCAGAGGACAATCAGGCATATGATCTGGATCAGTGTGAAGAGGTGAATCCGTCTCAGGGGCACATGGCGGAGGAAGGTGAAGTCAGGCTGGTGCTTGGACGGCATCAGATATAATTTTATGCGGTCCCAGAACTGCAAGGAAAAATACACAAGTTCAATAGCTGCTGCTGTAACGAACGATAATGAAGTTACTCAGCGATTTAGCATTCAGCCACTATTTTGAAACCTCGTCATAGCTCTCAGTGGTCTGATTTTATATTCATCAGTTTTTGAGTAATCTTCAATTAGACTGTCTTTCTTTAAATCTGGTGTCATATTGGAATTAGGGAAGGAAAAATATACACATTCAAAAGTTTCTTCTGTAACGACAATTGAGTTACTCAGGATTCAGTCACTATGTTTGAGACCTCATCACAGCTCTTGTGGTCTTATTTCATACTCATACATTTTTGAGTAATCTTCACTTAGACCGCCCTCTCCTTGAATCAGGCGTCAAATTATTTGCCCACTGACATTTGCTGGAGTGCGGCAGTGAAAACACCTGCTAAGGCTGCCAAACTGAGCGGTCTCCCTTCTCGCCATGCCTGACAAGAGTACAAGAATTCATTTTGAAATTGTGAGCCACAGACATCGGCAGCATACAAATCACCTACTCACTCCCAGGCGAAGAAAGAACAAGAGAAAAAGTTGAATATTTGATCGTGATTCTCACTGAAATGAACTGTCTATGAACTATCTTCACCCTGAGAAATGTCAACGATGACAATCACAGAATGGGCTCGTTATGATATCCTTAGAGAGGGTGTACGTAATCAAGGATATTTAACATCCTCATCCAAAGCACCAAATGGCAGAACTGTGTACGACTTTAAGAGTAATTAGAGGTTTAAAATCCAGCCCGATCAGTGACTCACCATGCACTCTGGATTTCACAGTGAAGCATTTGTAGCAATTGTTATTTGATTGGTAAGACTACTAACATATCACTCTTTATAGGACAAAAAACAGAAGTCCTCATAAATGTAATGGCTGCATTTCACCATATTATTTTGGGACATGGATGTCCATAATTATCTATGAATTATCTGTAACATAACGTAGTAACTCTATTGCTCACTCTTAAAGAGGAACCCCCCCTCTTATGCGATCTATGTGTCAGTGATTGACCGTGAAATAGACCAGTGGCTCCCAAGGTATGGGTCATGCTACAGCCCTACAGGTGGTGGACACATCGGTTGAAGGTGAAGAAATGGAACAAAAGCCATAAACATCCGACTACTGGTCAATTTTATTATGACAGTGCTCTTCTAGCATACTAGCCTGTAACTAACCTATTTGATAGCCTATTATGAACAAGTGAAAAAAAAAAAACATTTATTTCTATGACCTGCCATGGAAGGTATGGGGACCACTGATACATTTATTTTGAGTCAATGTGGAAATATTTTAGCTTAACTATGTACTATGTTAACTATTGCATGGATGGGCAATGCCCCACCCAATTACCTGAATTCCACTGAGCGAGGCCACACCCATGTAAAGGAAAACTCCATAAAGTACTGGCATTGGGATGAACTGTATAGAAAGAACAAAGTAAAGTAAAAACTCACATGTCGGTGATACAACATACATAACATGTATGAGAAATATTGTACTCTTATATTCTGACATGTTTCATGTTCAAGGCTAGGACCCCTGTGTATCATGATGCAAGATTCATCTCTCACCTGAAGTACAGGGGCCAGGAAGATGGACACTCCGGTGAGAACAAACACAAGAATCCCAGTAACTCTCTGTTCTCTGCATTTCAAGATACACAAGAAGAAAGCCAAGACAGAGTTACATCAATCACTGATTTTGTTGCCTCTTCCCCTCATAAACGCTCGATCTCTTTTTCTCTGTCTTTCTCTCTCTCTCTATTTCTCTGTCTTTCTCTCTCTCTCTCTTGGTTCACTCACCTCACTCCCAGGAACTGAGGCTGCTCTCCAGGAGCACTGGACTCGCTCTCCATCTTAAGGGAGTCTATGTGGGCGATGGAGATGACAGTGGCAGCTACGTACCAGGGAAGTCCCAAGAAGGAACAAACTGCCATCAGTACACCCACCCACAACAGGTCCAAGTGATAGCCACACCCTTTCTGTGAGATGAGGAGAGAAAAAAAATGAACTAAGAATGCAATTCTAAGGAAAATGCAAAAAGTGCTATGTAAAATATCACAGCAAACAGATAATGGAAGGACATTTTGGTAGTGGTTGGTAGATTGTTGCTAAGGTAATCGAGATACTTGCTAGGATGTTGCTAGGGAAGACAAGTTGGTTGCTATGGTTATTACATACAGTGGTTGCTAGTGTAATCATGATGGTTGCTGTGGTGGTTGCTAGGTTGTTGCCAGGATAATTGATGGATGATTGCAAGGTTAGGGCCATTTAGATGGTTGCTAGGTTGTTGGTATAGAAGACATAGTGGTTGCTACACTCAATAAAGAAGTTACTATGCTGGTTGCTTGGGTAATCATGTTGGTTAATATGATGGTTGTTAGGTTTACACTATGGAAGGGGTCCCTGCAAGTTGTTACTAGGTTGTTGCTAGGGTAGATATGGTCGTTGCTATGCAAATAAAGTGGTTGCTATGTGGTTTGCTAGGGTAATCATGTTGGTTGCTAGGCTGACATTGTGGTGGCTGAAATTATGGTTAATAGCTTATTGCTAGGGCAATTGAGATGGTTGCTAGGGAAGATATAGTTATAAATATAGATATAGTTGCTGAATAAAGCTGCTGCGATGCTCGTTGCTATGGTAATGCTGTTGGTTGACAATATCATAGTCTTTGCCAGGTTGTTGTTAGGGTAATTGAGATGGTTCTTAGGTTGTTGCTAGGGTAGATATGGTGGTTGTTATGCTTAATAACAACCATAGGTTGCTATACTGGTTTCATGCACTTTAATAAAGGAAAAGTAATAATACAGACAGTAAACTCACACACAACCGGTGATGCGACAACAATTTATGGCAGATGACTGGCAAAAATGTAATAGAATGTATTGAAGTGAATAGGGAAACACACACGTGGAACACCGGAGCGACCATTGCAATCGCATCACTCTAATCGTTCCCTTTCTATTTTTCAGGGCGATTTTGATACGTCATAATAGAAAGCAGCTGGTCAGTGAATCTCCACTGGAAACAATGGATGACCACGTTGCCAGTATTGTGTGTAATACAGTGATTAACAAAATTCCGCCGTCACATTTGACTGTCGCATCATTGGCTGTGTGTGACCCCCTTAAATGTCATACTGAAAGGGTGCCAGAACATAAACCTCTTTTTTTCCTGGGAACCCTACACTCTTCTGTTAACAACAGAAACAGACTACAGTACCTTAATGATAATGGCTACTGTACCTTGAGTTTGTTCTCTTTGCGATTGACAATAACAGCACTGATTTGTTGATCCATGAAAATCAGAATGGTGACAAGGAGTGCTGGAACAAAGCTGGCCACATACACCCACCAGGGGTTCTTTCCGAAAGGTAACACAATCCAGCCGCGACCTGGACGTGTAGGCTGTATAGAGACAGTCCCAGTAAACACACACAGCAATACAGCAGCTCCTCATAAAATGACCAGAAATACAGTATAACATATTGAAAACAGGTTTACCTTAAATTCAGTGGGAACAATTAGTTTAGGAGTCTTTAGCCCCACCAACATGTCGAGCCCCACAAATGTCATGATTGACATGAAGATGGAGAAGTCACTGATGAGCTTGCGAAGCTGGACATTCACAGATGTCACACACACACACACACACACACACACACACACACACCAGTCACAGATGCCAGTCACACACACACACACACACACACACACACACACACACACACACACACACACACACACACACACACACACACACACACACACACACACACACACACACAAAAGTGGAAATTATGGAAATATAAGTTAGAGTTAGATATTCACTTGAATTAATTATTAATCACCAGTATTAAAAGATGACCATGCACATTCTGTAACATTGAATAGACTCAGTGGCAGAAAATGGCCTACTGTTATTAAGCGCATTGAGAATGAGGGAAGTTGAGAGGTCTTATCTGGGGGCCTTATCTGCAGTGCAAAGCACACAGCCCAGTGGGGAGCAGGGTTTGCTGGGAAATTATACACTGGTATAGGAACAGACACTAAAGAAGCTTTAGCTTATATGTTCTAGCGTCATTCAATTTACTCTACTTTCTATAGTTTCTAGTCTGCATGCAGGACTTCCTATATGGGCCTTTGTTCTTTTCTGCCATCCCTCACCCCGGTGGGGAAGTAGCGGCTGAACTTGAACTTCTTCAGAGAGACAGTCATGGAGTAGGTCCCAAAGAAGAGGATGAAGGACATCAGAGCCAAGTCGGGCACGTACTTGCAGGTCTTGCCCACCAGAGCACCTCCATACTTCACACACTCCTTCTTACTGAGCTGTGTCCAGTCCAGAGCTGTAATATTTAACTAGGAGAGGACAGCGAGAGCGAGAGAGAGAGAGAGAGAAAGAGAGAGCACGCGAAGGTGAGAGTAAAAGAGAGAGAGTGAAAGAGAGCGAGGGAGAGAAGTACAAAGAGGAGAAGTGGAGTGGGAGGTGAAGGAAGGTCGTGTTTGACAGACGACAAAGAGAAAAAAGAGAGAAAGATAAAAAGAGAAAGGACAAAAAAACAACCATGGACACAGAGGGATACGATGGGAGCCTCCACTTCAAAATGTGTTTACATCTCTCAACACAACCCTCTTATTCAAAACACATACCCAGCATTACACTAGTCTACACTGTGATCCTTTTAGAGATGCTACACTTAGAACCACCAATTTATATAAATGTGAAATTAATACCAGAAAGATGGCTCTCCTCATTCCAACACCCACCCCACCACATACACACACACAAACACACATACATCCACACCACACACACACACACACACACACACACACAGACATACACAGACACACACACACACACACACACACACACACACACACACACACACACACACACACACACACACACACACACACACACACACACACACACACACACACACACACACACACACACACACACACACACACACACACACATACACACACACACACACATACACACAGACACACACACAGACACACACACACACACACCCAACCTCCAGCATAGTGGTATCTCAGGAGAAATCAGCCACTTACCCCAAACAGAGCAGAAGTGTTGTCTGGCACTGGCACTACAGCATGAGAACATCAGTGAAGCCACTGCAGAGACAGAACCACAGGAGGGAGAGGAGGAGGAGGAGGGTCAGGGAGGAAGGCCTTGGGCTCGGCGATGGCATGAGTGTGGTTCCATTAAAACTACTGATACAGGTAGCGACTCATACTCACTCACATTGGACAGCAGCCGAATTGGTTTTGTGCAACGGAAACAAACATGAAATATATCAGTTAAAACAGTCAAATAAAGCATCCAGTAATTTCTACACATCACATTAATTCAATTTCATGCTATCCTTCTTATGTTACTTAAAACATGGTGAATGAATCACAATGTCATGTAAGAAATGAGAAGATCAGAGGGTTACTTAACAACCCCCCCACCCCATCGCACCCCACCCCTCACCACCTTCCCTTACATGCAATTCTAAACAATGTGCCAAGAATGGACTCACTCGGGTCTGGGGCGATGCACTCGCACTTGTATTGGGTGACGAAGTCTGGCTTGAAGTCGGTGTTGATGGGGTAGTACTTGAAGGAGCCCGCCATCTTCTTGATGGCGTCCGAAATGAAGATGAAGGAGATGAGGCTGGAGAATCCCTCCTCTGTGAAGCGCGTCATGTACTTGATGATGTAGCTGGCATCCGTGGCCACCAGGAAGAAACACTGCACGCAGGAGTGTATGCCAATCCACAGGCGCAGCTCCATGTAGTCAATGCCGTTGCTCCTGTTAGTTGAGGGGCAAAAGGTGGAGAAAAAGTAAAGAGTTTTAAAGGGCTTGTTAGAATATCAAAATCTATGAAGGATGGAATGTTCAGTGTGGTCTTCACACAGTCTGTAATGTTTGTTTGTTTGTGTGTGTATTTGCGTGCATATGTACAGTGTGCATGCCTGTTTACTGTGTGTGTGTGTGTGTGTGTGTGTGTGTGTGTGTGTGTGTGTGTGTGTGTGTACATGCATGCATATGTCTGTGTGTGTGCACATGTACTGTATGTGAGGGGGCATTTGCTTCCTTGCGGTCATGAAAGAGGTGAGCGAGGGACGCTCACTTGCTGAATTCAAAGAGCAGTTTCTCAAAGATGAGGATGGGCCCTGTGGAACTGAGGATGATGAGTGGCTGGCCACTGAACAAGCAGAACACTGTCCCGGCCAGAGCTGTGCCCAGGAAACTCTCCATCACCCCCTGATGGACAAACACAGTGTTGTCAACAAAGCCACTGTGATGGGAGCCACTGTGATGCTCTCTTAAGTTACACTAGATCACAAATATCCACAAATAGAATGGTAAGAAACCAACTGCCTACCGGTATGTTGAAAATACTAACCAAGAAAAAGCGGATTCACTGTGTGTCTCAACTTAATATATTGGTGACATTCATCAGCATTTGCCTACTATGGAATTTATTGAGCATTATGGCACCAAAATGTGTAGGCTACCTGGTAGTTGTCAGTCGCATCTCCAAGGAGGCCACCAAAGGTGATTGCATTGGTGATGCAGCCCAGATAGATGAAGAGGACAGCAGAGATGGACTGCACGTGAAATCCCTCATAGAAGTCACTGGGGAGGTGGGGGGCCTTACGCTTGATGTCTAAGAACAGACCACCACAGAATCTGTGGAGTAGAATTCATTCAGTCAGCGTACTGCTACATGCTACGTTTAATGTAACAAAAGGTTAAAAATGTAAAAATAGCATTACAGTGAAAGGATATGCTAGCAGTGAAGCTATGTCCAAATACCTGGTTTATCTTTTAGTTTAAAGTCTATTTGTTTCTGAGAGAAATGTCTCCTGTACCGGTGGTGCACACTGGTCCAAACTGGGCACAAGAAGCAGGGAGTGGGCTGTACACATATGCTAGCTCAGGCAGAGCTATAATTAAAATGTACTGCTGGAAGACATCTCAGCAGCATAATGAGCTGGTCACTGTTCTCTCAGGCAGACAGTTATCTGTTTAGCATGGGCTACGTGTTTAGAATAGACCACCAGCATCAGACTTATAGACTAATGCCCGGCAAATGCTAATGTCTGACACATCCTCTCAGGAGTGATAATATGTTGACCCTAACTGGGAGAGAGGTTTGAAAGGCGGCAGGGGTTAGCTCGTTAGGATGAATGCAGTTAGCATCAATGCAGAAACCCCTGTGACAGCAGAATTGGTGGACACGGACTGCAGCATTGGTGGATCACTTTACTGTTCAGCTTTGAAGTTATTAAAGATTTAGACTAGCCACTGTTGGGCTTTGACAGTGACAGCGCCTGATCATCAGCTACTGTTGATTTGTGTCATGAACAGGGGGAAAATGAAGCTTTTCTATTTCATGATTCAGTCCAGGTTAACCTATTTGACCAGACAGATGATAGAGGTAGAGACTAGAGCTGAAAGCACCATATGGAGATATGAAAGAAGGAGTGGAGAGAACAGACAGCTGGTGTAAACAATGTCTTTTTGGAGTGGGAGAATGTGATTGAATTCCAATTTATTTGGTTTCCGGGCTATGAACTTTAACTGAAAAAGAAGAGTCTGAAACTATGCTGTCATTCAAACTCCTGCTGGGAGGTTAAACGCTGCTTATGTAAGTTACTAAAAGCATCAATGTCACTAACCCCTCGATGTTTGTTTGTTTTAAAGTGCACTGTATTTCTGACTGCAATGCACTGAAATGAATATGCATTATACGCTCCTGATTTAATGGACAAGCTCTTCTATTGCTCCAAATAACCAACTTGGAAAAACTGACAAAAATCTAAAACCAAGAGCCAGCACCATTTATTCAAATTATATTATATTATATTATATTATCATGTTTGGCTCCACATACTTTCTAGTCAACACTGGTTGGTCATGTGTGGTCATGGTTAACTGTGCCATTTGGCCAGCGTCATCAGACAGACATAATTTGTACATATCTGCCTCACTGCTGTGCTATACCTGCCGGTGAAGGCCAGTTCCTCCCCAAGCTCGTGAGGTGCGGGCATCTCCTCGTCATCACTGTGGCCTCCTCCCCCACCCGCAGCTCCATTCATCTGCCCAAGCTCGTTCAGGGAGAAAACTGACTTCCTGCCCACAGAGGAAGACAAGCACACATAACAAACACACACACACACACACACACACACACACACACACACACGCATGAATTTAAAACAGTAAACAAGAACAGGGAATCACAATCTCCAATGTGGCATGAACCATCCAAAACAAAGGTTCTCACCGTTAAGACTTGAACATACTGTACCTTTTGTCAGCTGAGGGCACTTTCTTGGGAGGCTCAATGCGGATTTTGGGGTCCCACTCCCCAGGTGGCAAGACGATGACCTCGTCCAAAAACTCATCGATGCCAGCAATGAGATCCTCCCGATCCCTGGCTTTGTATGCGACATCACTGAAGAGCTGTAAGGAAACACAGATGCAGAAAGATGAACATGCACAAGAATACATTCATGTGATTTGTAATAGTCCTTCTTATCCCCTCAATCACACACAACAATTGCGTTTTTCAAATTTCAAGATCACCAGGGAGAAAATGTTCAAGAATTAAACGAGACCACTAGAGGATTTTCACATTTATATTCATGGAGAGGAGAGATTCTGAATACTCACATCATCTACCATCAGGGTGGCGATAGCTCGGCCAATCTCATTATAGGACTTGGCTTTGCCATGAGGCCCCAGGAGAACAAATAAGAACCTTGGTTGAAAACAGAGAAATATAAATATTAATCAGACCTCTCATAAACCTTACCGTCTGTATTTTTACTTTGCTCAATGTATATTCCATAAGAGTAATATAATATGAATGAATGAGAGAAAATGGTGAAGGTGGACATTAACCTGGTGGGCACAGGGACCTCAGTCAGTCCTCCGAGTGTGGTTGCCTGAGCCAAACGTACAAAGGCCACAAAGGGTTTGTCCAGGAAGTCAACCTCTCCAATCAGGACATTGGATGCCTCTGCATCTCGGGGGATCTTTTTGATGAATTTGTTCTTCAGCTGCACAAAGAAGGGGGAGAATCCAGGGATATACACATGACCTAAAGGCATACATCTATTCCCATAAAGAAACAAGTCCAACTGGAGCCTCAATTCCAAAAATCCCATCCCATTCCCGTTAATATCATGAGGAACATCCTTCTAGGAAGCAATATCTCACAGATATATATGATTTACTTTGGGTTTAATTACACAGGGGATTCGATATAGCAAAGCCAGCCTGATATATATGAAATGAATCCAGTGTGTTTGGTCTCGTCACACATAGCTAGTGTCACAACAGAGAATACTTTCTTCTCCATGTAAGGTCTGTAGCAGGTCGCTCATTGTTGGACACTTAGATCGTGGATGTAGAACTAAGGCTAATACTGAGATTATGCAGCACACAGTGTATTAATCATAAAGATCTTAGTCTCAAGTCTCATGCTAAAATGTCATAGCTGGCAGTGTGTCCTGCATAGGGTTAAAATATGTAGTCAAAAATAATATCTTCACTACTAAGGTCTTTATAATTGTGCATGATGTGCAACAGAATCACAGACCTTGCAAAAAGCACCAGCTTAAGTATGACCATCACATGGGGAGTTCGGGCAGAACTTCACAATGGGTTACATTAAAAAATAACATTAAGGCATGCAAGAGAGTGAGGATAAACGATTATACAATCCAAAATGTCAAAATCAACTCGGTCAGTCCTGAATGCTGTAACTGTACCATGACCCAGCTTGTCTATGGGCCACTGGCTGGTCACAGACTGGCTGTGTACACGAGTGTGGGTGATGGCACCGTGTAATGACGCCATTGCGTGTCCTCAGAGATGGCCCTGCGAGTCTGCATGTGAGAGCGAGGCACGAGGACCTGTTTATAGTGGCAGCTCAATGCTGACCCAGACAAACCCCTCCCAACCAGATCACAGCTAGCAGTGCAAACTGCACAAACACACACACACACACACACACACACACACACACACACACACACACACACACACACACACACACACACACACACACACACACACACACACACACACACACACACACACACACACTTTCACCCTCACAGCTCTGGTGTTATGTGCACACACGCACTTTCATATTTTTTGTTCCAACCATTCACTTAATCAGCTAATTCTTATTAGCACATCTCTTAAGCCATGGCAGGACTTTTACTTTCTGAAGCTGGATTTTTACATCTCTATCAGTACTCAGTTGTTAGACTTTGATCTCGCTCTTGCCTTTATGTACAAATAATAGCAATAGTCACATGTTAAAATGTGCTATTTTTGTATAAAACTATCTGTAGTCGTACAAAACACAGTGTTGACTGGAAGCATAGGGCTAATATAATAACTTTGCAAGTTATTACAAGTTGTCAACAAACAAATCATTATCTTTTTTTTGCTCTATAATCCCAGAACATAGCAAAATATTGTCCTAAAAGGTCAATATCACTCTCCTAGGTATTGGTGCGGCACTAACAAAAAACCCAGGCTTGATATTCTGTCAACAAACCATTTACTTAACCAAAAACCAATACTGGTTGCCACGGCAACTGTAGATGGAGGGAAACAAACCCCCGAAGCAGTACAAATAATTGTCAGTGTAAATATCATATGGTACAAACTCCCCAAAGGCATGGCAACATTTCAGCCTACTACACAGTGAAAGGCGGTCCAGGAGAATGATTAAGTGGAAACAATGAGGTTGCCCCAGCAGTGCTTACCTGGTCTGTGCTGGGTGTATCAGCAATATCATTCATACTGCGACTTTGGGCATGACCTGTAATACAAAATGCAGGCATACCTCAAACTCCTCAGGGCAATGTAAAACCTACTCCTACACTGAATTTCATTGTATGAATAAAATGTTCATAAAGCTATTATGATAACCGGAACAAATATATGCAATTGAAACATGATGGAACTTATTTTTCCACCGGTGGAAATACAAGTTTAGGGGCATATAGTTATATTAAAGATAGTCTGTGAACTGTGTCACACAGAGCATTGCAGCCTTCAGCAAAGTATTGAAGGCGTATACTGTGAATAACAATCAGTAATCACACTGGTGTATTATTGTCCAAACACAAAATATAATTTGGGACAAATGGGATGAGGAGATGTGTTAGAGTGCCATGAAGGCCAGGGAGTGAGTGGGTGTTAGAGTGAGTGCCGGGGAAAGCAAGAGAAGAATAAGGGAAGGGTGGAGACTCACGCAGACGCCCATAGTTGCCTGCCTGTTTGGAGCGCAGGTCTTCTGTGGAGCGGTTAAAGTTTGCTCCCGCGGGCGGGGCGCGGTTTGGACTGCGGTCTGGAAAAAGGGAGCGAGGTGGACAGAGTGAACGGCTAGCCGTGCGTTAGGCGACTTGTTTACGCTACAGTGAACAGAGACAACTCCAAGAGGGTCACGCTCGAGAAGAGACATTCACTCACTCACACCACCGCTGCCATTCTTCCACTCAACCGCATCATGCAAATCAAATCCAGGAAACCGGCCAAAAAAACGGCCAGTGCAAGCGGGTAGTTTCTTAAGACGCAAGGTGTTTGGGGAGGGGTTGGAAAGGTCAAGAGCTGCACTCACTGCCGGCGTTACCGCCGCCTGTTTTGCCGATGTCTGCCAGTGAGCGGTGAATAGGCTTCTTGGTCTGGTGCCTGTGCTTCCGCAGTAGGACGAAACTGATCTTATCCCGCAGTTCTGGACCAATCATCCCCTCTTCAATCTGTCTCTCGATAATGTCATCTGGAAAAGAAGCCATTTGTACCATTGTCGTGACCATTCATTAAAATTATATGGATGAGTTCTAATCCTCTCCAAGCCAACAGAGCAATAAATAAAATTTGGTGAGCTTTAGAGAAACAAATCACTGATTTTTGCTTCACCCACCCTTAGAGGAGACAAATTGATAAATACTTATGCTTGTTGCTTCAACCAAGTGTGAATACAATCTTTGGAGAAATTATTCTCATTGCGAATTATTCAATCAGCATAACTTTTCATGCTTTGTTAGAAACTTTTAATTGGAAGTTTGGTATCATGTTACTGTATATTAATGTCAGTGCCGAGCTATATGATATGATGGCCTCAGGAAAATACTAAAACTTTTAGCTAGTTTGTCTCAAAGAATGTTCCCTCAGACTGGTTTTAGCAGCTTGCTATGGTTTCTTTTTACCATCTGTTCCTTCTGTGGCTTTGACTCTGATTGCCCATACCCAGACATGAAGAACACTTTTTATGATTGTGTGGGAAAGCTAACATGGAAGACCTTCACACTACTTTTGAGTATTGTTTTTTTCTTTTCTTTTTCTGAGGGCACTACATGCTCAGTCATTAACTCTGCCCTGTCACTCACCCACTATCTGCGGTAGGGAGTACCCCTCCAGGTCTAGTAGCACAGTGCCAGTTTGTAGACAGGTGCGCAGCTCAAAGAGGCTGTGCAGGGACAGTGTGGACACATGGGGCTTGCTCCACCGCTCACCGCCCTCCTCCACCTTCTCCTCAAACTTCACCCACCTAGAAGACAGTTACAGGAGGAAAGCATGTCGTCAGAGGCTGTCCAAGCCTGACAGACTGTTAGGTGTGAGATTGTTGGGTGTAAGTTTCTGTGGGTCCTTGAATGTGTGTGTGTGTGTGTGTGTGTGTGTGTGTGTGTGTGTGTGTGAGAGAGAGAGAGAGAGAGAGAGAGAGAGAGAGAGTGTGTGTGTGTGTGTATCTGAGGTATTTTTGTGTTTACAGTATATTCATCTATATTGACCAGTGTGTCCATGTCCATGTGCTAACAGACTTTTGTTTTACACAGTGAAGTAAAATACAATGTACGTGTGATGTGTGGTCAGGTCCCATGTGGGTGGTCAGATATATAGGACCGTGTCTGTGCTCGATGGGGCATGGCCAGACCAGGCTGGATGAGGGCGCAGAGGAGTGGGCGGTGGGACGTAGGGGAGAGAGGCTACCTGGCCGACTCCTTCCACTCCAGCTCGTCCCCCTCATGCTGCAGAGTGTCCATCTCCGTGAACAGGGTTGGCGTCGGCATGTCGTCGTCATCGCCCAGGATGTAGCGAAGACGCTCTGCCGCAGGCGACACTGCAAGAGCACACACACACACACACACACACACACACACAGAGGTACATATGGTTGTCTGTTTGGCCAGTACATGCTTTGTGAAACACAAGGGCTGTTATACTGTGAATAAAATGCACTTTCCAAAGGGGATGAATACATTTACATTGGCTGAGATGCACAGTTTGTGGTTTACCTTCAAACCTCAGACATCACTAGCAAATGCAAAAGCAAATGTTCCATCAGACTGACCTTCACAGAATGAAAGCTTTGCACTGTTTGTTGGCAAAGCACGGATAGGCTGTCCTTTGGATAGCACAATTCATCCACGTTGGTAATTCAAAATTCATAGAAAAATAAAAGATTAAAAAGAAGCCTAAAGAACAAAGGAAAACTAACCGAATAGAAAATGACATAAAAAGTTGGATGGAATTGATAAGTTAGGAAAAGGCATCTGAGAAGAGTTGAATCAGTGATCTGGATTTGAAAACTTTGGGAGTACCCTTGATCTCATCAGGAGGTTGGCTTCAGAGCTCAGTAACATAACAGCTGAATGCTGCTTCACCATGTTTAGTTCTGACGGTAAACTTTGATTTATCTCCAGTGTTCTGAGAGAGTGGGTGTACACTGTTGAAACATCTAAGTGGTAATTTGATCTTGTCCTATTTAGTGCATTATAAAGCAGCACTAAAGCCAATTGTGTGACTTACTGAAAACCAGCATAAGGACCCAAGGATTGGAATAGTGTGCTCAATTTGTAACAGTGTCTTTGACTGAGTCATTTTGAAAAAAATAAATAAAAGTATGAGCACAAATCTCCAACAATTATTTCAGTGTCAGTTGAAAAAAAAAAAACATGACTCATCCAGCTGTTCATTTGGTCAGTGAATTTAAATTCTTTGGGACCACAATCCTTTTTTAGCATTCTAAACATGAACCTGCTGTGGGTCCTAGACTCTCGAGCATTTTGATCGCAAATGGGAGAGGGGTGATTTATTTGCATTTGATTCTGCCCCCCCTCCTCGTCCCCGAACATATCTGAGAGTCAAGCGCTCTAACGCTTTTCAAGGCTCAAGGGCTCAGGGAAGCCAAGAGGGAGCTGGGAATCAGAATCGACAAGCAGACAGACAGACACCTCAGTGGAGCAAAGGAGATAATACGCTCCTCCAGCTTAATTGCACCATGACGAGGAAAACAGGTTGGCCTTCTCATTGAGACTCATTTGCAACTTTCAATCACTTTCAACAGAAGCGTGCAAGACAGAATTTGTCTAAGACGTAGCAAATTGACAAAAATCAAATTGATATTGATGCACAGGCAATTTTTGACAGAAGTGGTTTATCCTTTTCTGTGTTCACAATAAGCATTTGTACTGCTGTATTTTTGTTGGTTAAAAAAACAAACGAACCAACAAACAAAAAAACAATTGACAGACTGTTTTCATATCTCTACCTCCGTGCTGTCAAATAAAACAGTGCATTCTCCTGTGAGCTGCTCTTACGGGGACCTCCAAATGAGTGGTGTGAGTTCCACTGATCGGTCACTCCCACAGCACACAGCCACAGGCCATGCATGGCCAGTGCGATATTTCGAGGCCAGCCAAGTAGGACCACTCCAGGGCCCGGCTTTTCAGCAGATAATTCAATGCTGAATGCTGTGACCTTTCAATAATGCACCACCAACTCTCCCTAGGCCCCCGCACCACAAAACCACATAAAACAAAAGAAAGGCTTGTTTGGAATAAAGAGCAACCAAACCGTCAATCTCAATTTTCAAACAAAAACATGTAATGAGCACACTATAACAGAATCGCACCCTGAGTGCAGAGGCTGAACCTAATTAATCATAAACATGTGTATAAGTGCCGTGCATTTAAATGCAAACATGTAGGCTATCTTACTTTTAGGGTATATTAATTTAAAACTGTATATGTAAATCAGCATGAGGACACATTTATGTGATATATTTTGTCGTTCTGGCTACTAACTCAATGCCAATGAGTCTATAGTTCGCAGCACGGGTAGATAAAGATATTTTGGATATGAAGGATCGATGATAATGATCTGCTCTATTGATGTGGGACCTGGGAAATGAATGCCTCGTGTTTTATTGTCTGTGTGCACACACTGACCACAAAGCGCTTGGTGGTCAACTTGTCAGATTAGCCATGCAGGCAGATAGGACATGGTTAAAAAGTGTAAGTATGTTAAGGACACTGCCATGACACTCTATACACAACACAGACAGACAGACAGACAGACAGACAGACAGACAGACAGACAGACAGACAGACAGACACACACACACACACAAACACACACACACACACACACACACAAAAGGTTCATCTAATCCAATCACTACATTACTTTGAAATTCAATGTATAGAGTTTCATTGTCAGCGCCTCCCTTTACCAGCTACTTTAGTTTAACAAGGATATTGCACCAGCAGGGAAGGCCTTTCATGTCCACGGCTTTTGTTAGTCTCGATCCTGCCATTTGAGTTTCATTTACTTCCATAGCTTTCATCTTAATCTTTCTTTCAACTCATACTCAAATTATAAATGTATTACTTTTCAAAATGGTTCATATTTCCTTTAATGGATACTCTGCTTTATCTGCTGCAATGTTCAATTGTGGTAGCGGCCTTAATAAATTACACTGCATAGCTGTCCTCATACACCCTACACACCACACATACATACACACACACACACAGACACACACACACACACACACACAGACATACACTCACTAACAGATTAACCAGAAAGTAGTTCATTTCCTCTTGTTCTCTCTCTCTCTCTCTAACTTTCTCTTTCACACCAGGCCAAAGCGCAAAGACACGCACACACACACGCACACTCTCTGTGTATGTATAAACTATGTACATATACTATGTTACAACGTGATAAACGCTGTTTAAGTAAAAGTACATTATACTGTAAGCTAGACATATGTGTGTGTGTGTGTGTGTGTGTGTGTGTGTGTGTGTGTGTGTGTGTGTGTGTGTGTGCATACAGTATATAGATTGATTGATTGATTCATTTGACACACCAGCATACATGCCAACAAATTTAACACACATACACTTCTCTATTACACACTCTCTGTCTTTTTCACACACACACACACACACACACACACATTGTCATGCCCTTAAGGGCACTCTGCTTTATCGATTACAGCACAGAGGACATATATAAGAGCCCCCTTAGTCTCAGCTAAATGGGCTGTCACAGGCCAGCACCTCATGTCTCTTCTCCAGTCTTCAGGGTGATGGCAGGACTGTCTTTACTGTGATTACACCCTGTTACACACACCAACCAAAAAAAAAATGTTGCTCTGTCAGCACTACCCGCAGAGTAGACCACAGGGACTTAGGGCCAGTTGCCTGGGCAGCCTGGTTGGTCTGAGACACTCACTGGTCCTGTTGATGTCCGAGGGCAGGCTGTGTTCGGGCGGGTCCAGGCCCCCGGCCTCCATGTCGTAGCGGTCCAGGTCGTGGTGCTCGTGGTGCCTGTGGTGGTGCTCGTACCGCCTGTCGCGCTCCATGTCCCCCGAGTCTCGGCTGGACATGGAGCGTCTTCGCCGGCGCTTGCGTCTGTACCCTCGAGGGATCGGCACGCCGATGTAGATGGACTGATGTTCTGAGGGAAAGATGAGGAGGAGATACGGGAAGAGGAAAAGAAAGAGCGAGGGGATTTGATTATGTACACAAAAGCAGATTTGAAAAGATCAAGGGCGAAATTGGAAAATGTTTGTGCATTGGTCATATCAGGCCGCAGGCAGAAATTAGAGACCAAAAGCGAAACTCATTATCTTAATTCACATTTAATTATACCACATCCATCTCTACACTATTGAATTATTTTACAATCCATTTAACTCATGTTTAATTAATTTGTGTAAATTGTGCATGTTTCATTTCTGTACCTGATTAAAAATAAAATAGTTTTCAGTGATTACTCTTTTGCTTTCATGGCCAAAAAAATATGACATTAATACAAATTTGACAGCAGAAAGCTTCAATGCATGTTAAAATAAATGTGGAAATATAATAGGCAGAATTATACTCTCGATCTGTAAAAAACCTCAGACCATAAAATGTGAATGTGATTAAATCCAAGCAGCCAATAAGCCTGAACACAACCTTGTGAAAATTGAAAATGAATGTGGTCTGGGACAACATAGCAATATCTTTTTTTTTTTTACCACTGGCACCAATTTAATTGAAGGAGCTCATTTTAAATTTCATGTGTACTCAAGTGTATCTCTTCTTTATTTTGGTGCCCATTTCAAGGGGACCAATCAAACCATGAGGAGGAGAATATTATCGGACTCTAATGATGTCTAACAAGCATACGTCTGCCGCTCTAGGACCTGTGAGAACTCACACACCCTGGCAACGGAGTGAAGCCCTGTGTATATCCACCGAGAGGATATGTCCTAATTATAGCCACCCGATTCGATCAGATGTGGTCTGAACTTGACACTGTTTCTGGCTGGCGCAATGACAATACACGGCTGATTATCAATCCGGTAGGGGTGATCACTGCACAAACAGATAGACCGCTGGAAGCGCATCAGGCTATAATGTCCTGAGATCCACTTCCTTCCCCCATCCCCCTGCAAAGTCACATTCGACACTAGGCACGCACATAGAA
Organism: Sardina pilchardus; assembly: GCF_963854185.1. NCBI lineage: Eukaryota > Metazoa > Chordata > Actinopteri > Clupeiformes > Clupeidae > Sardina > Sardina pilchardus. Next base: position 19,946,540 of record NC_085001.1, on the reverse strand, counting down.
ACAGACCGATTATCTCTCTCTTTCATCCTCTCGCTGCCTCTCCCCCTCTCTCTCTCTCTCTTTCTATCTCCCCCTCTCTCTCTCTCTCTCTCTCTCTGTGTCTCCCTATTATACACACTGCATACACACATGTGCGCTGAACTAGAAAAAAAAGGGAAAAAAGAACCATTTGAAAACATTCTCTTCCCCTAATTAAACAAATCAATCTTAATCACCAACCAGCTAATTACAACTACTTAGCTGTTAATACAATCAGATTTGGCATCTTAATCGAAACGTATCTCTTTTTAGCTAAAATACCCATCCAAGACTGGCAGAATGCAGAATTAGGACTAATTAACATCGGAACTAACAAGGACTTCTTGAGAATTTGCCATTTGTCTTCATCATATCAAAGAATATACTATTTAATTTAATTGTCTTCATCGTTTAAGTCTGTGTTTGTGTCTCACCCTCGTCCACTTCCTCATAGCGATGGCGGCCTCCCATCATGCCCCGCTCAGGGTCCATCCTGTAGGAAGAGAAACGAAGAAAAGAAATATATCACATGAGCCACAAGACCTTCAATTCAAATAAAACAAACACCACAAAAGTAGACCACCACAAAGCTCGCACATGTAAGAACATACTGAATGCGTCCATGAGTATGTGTGTGTCAGCTTGTGTGTGTGTGTGTGTGTGTGTGTGTGTGTGTGTGTGTGTGTGTGTATGTATGTATGTGTGTGTGTGTGTGTGTGTACATTTGCATTTGCCTGTAGGATAGTGTGATGGACACATAACAATTTGATCACTTTTATTCACCTCCTTGATCTAAATCTTGAATAACAACATACAACATTTTGCACATCACAATCCTAACCCTAAGACAGGGCATGGAGCCTAAAAACGTGCAGCAAATTAGGGGAACTATGCCAGCGATGGCCCTCCAGTCTGTGAGCGTGAACAACGCGAGGTGGCTACAGCTTTGACCATCCCAGAAGCATGCATTGTGCATTGACCTGCACGAGAGCCCTGCGCCTGCTGCCAATCAATGGCGAAATAATTAAACGGAGAGAAGCTCAATGGAAAGATGTCTAATTAAAGGCGAGGAGTGAGGGGACCCGTGCCACATGATACAGATACACACACATACTGTACATGTCCCTCTGTCGGCATTGCCAACTGGGATCATGACTGCAGTGCCCACAGCGTTGACATGGCACCAGCAGGTGGTGGTGGTGGTGGTTGGTGGCGTGTGCTGAGTTAGACTATGAAAGTAGGCTTGAGCCTTAAGTGAGACTGTGCTCAATTCTAGTGGCCACATAAAGCATGAAGGACATGATTTGTTTGTTGTCACTTGAACACCATACTTTTTTTCCTTTGGGGATTAATGAAGTAATCTATCTATCTATCTATCTATCTATCTATCTAACGGTATCTATCTATCTATTTGTCACTGAAATTCAGTATTTAGATATTATGAATGTACTGATCCTGTATGTATGACACCATTCTGCTTGTTACCACAGAGCCTGGGAATAAACACGTAAAGCAATAGTAGGTCTATACTGACAGCATAAACCATACAACCCAAACTTCAGAAAAATGAGTTTTAAAATGGCTTCCAGAAAGTAGCTCTGCTGCTCTCCAGACCAAGCCAAGGCAAGGGAGAGTCAGTGGAGTATAAAGGCCGGTCCGAGGTGTACGTGTGTGTGGGAGGGGGGGGGGGGGGCTCCAGTTCGGATGGACGGCCTGGCCAGTGTAATTAGCGCTGTCACATCGGTGTCCTTCACACCCAGTGGACAGGCACCGGCCTGCAGGCCATCAGCACTGACAGCTCTGATCAATAGCCCAACGAAGGCACTTAAACTCACAGGGCCCGGCAAATAGCCCCACTGGTGCTGCCGCCTGCCACCACAGGCCCCGCTCACGTTTGTACTTCCTCCACAGCACTCTCTCTCTCTCTCTCTCTCTCTCTCTCTCTCTTTCTTCTCTCTCTTTCTCACTCAAACTCTCATTCCTTTCTTCTCATTCTCTCTCTCTCTGTCTTTCATTTTATCTTCATTTCTGATATTTTTCTTCTCTCCCCCCACCTCTCTCTCTCTCTCTCACACACACACACACACACACACACGCACGCACACTCATTTACAGTATATCCTCTCACTCTGTCTCTCTCAGTTGCCTCCTCTCTCTGTCATTTTCTCTTCATTTCAATTCCTAAAATCTTTCTTCTCTTTCCCTGTCTCTCTCTCTGACTCTGCCTGTCTCTCTCTATCTTTCACACTCTCTGTTTGTCTCTCTCTCACACTCACACACACACACACACACACACACACTTTTCATAAAGTGCCAAAAAACACGATGTCCCCAAAATAACATCATGTACAACATGGGAAACCATGGCTAATGCTAGACAGCTCAGCAACATCTGTCTTCTGCTGACAGCTGCATTTATAGGCCTTCATACGAGCTTCCTCTGGTGTTAATGGAGCCAGTGACAGCCTAATTTTCTCATTCCTCTTTCCTCTCTATGCTCAGGAAGTCAAGCAATTAAGATAAAGCTTTCAATCAACAATCTGCCATTACATTTAAAATGGTTTGCATGGATTCTCACTTGAAGAAAAAGAAACAGAGAGGCAGTGAGCATACAAAATGTAAACAGATTCAAAGTATTCCATTAAGAAGACTTCCTTTCACGGTTTGATATTTAGCCTGCAGGCTCACAAAACCCTGTGAAATTAGTTTTGATTTAGTTTTGATCAGTATTAATTTCTGACTTTGTTTTTGAACCGAGGGAAATGGTGTTAAATATTATGACAATCTTCAAATGAATATTCAAGAGGGGAATGAGACGCTGCTCTTAGGTCCTGTGCTATTCTCTTTGGGGCCATGTGACTCCACTGAGAACTGAGCAGCTCACGTGCAGTTGGTGACAATGTGGTGTCACCAAATGCCAATCACAGCTGCTCCAATTATGCGAACCAGTGCAAAGGTGTCATCAATATTATTACAAATGAATGCATTCTCTTCCAAAGTAAATCAACTGACACAGAAAGCTCACAAGTTGTAAACATCTCACCAGAATTAGAAACAGATCCACATATTCTCATAAATAAAAACCCATAATAGCACAGCTAAAACCTGCACAATGAGTTGCCATGGCAATTGTGAACTTGGTCTCATGTGATTAAGCTTGCTTGTCTTACTGCTTACTAATATATTTCATCAAGTCACCTTTCAGCAGAGATGACACTATGAAACTGTAGATTTGGATACAGGTCTAAACTTGTATCATTATTTTCTTACCTCAGGTTCAAATTGCCACTTAATATATGTGCATGCCCAATCGCTTGACACCAAATCTGCTCAAGATAGCACCTGTTTACCATCACCACCATCAGCACAACTGACAAATAAGAACCTCAGACACAAAAACAGCCAATGCTATTCAGAGGATTCATATGTGTGAACATTACTCTTATATTGCTATTCTTTTATAAAAAATATTGCTGAATATTCCAGGCCTCCTAAAAGAACTGGTCAAAAGCATGAGGAGTTCATGTTCATGTTCACATATCAAACAGCTGAAAAACCAACATAGCCAGTGTTTACCCACCAAGTAGGGCACTTAACGTCCGTCGTATATCACTTTGGTCTAATTTTCATCAATGACTACTTGTGTTCACCAGTACAGTACTCTCATGCAGGCAGTTTGTCATATAAACACTTCAAACTCTGTATAAAAACAAATATGCCACAAAAAAGACTAGCACAGCCTTACGACTAGCACTGCCTTGACTTGCCTTGTCAATACTGGGGTTTTACAAAATGGTCAGCTGACATTACAGCTGACTGCAGATCCACAATGGTCTCTGACCTCTTGCTACATAAAACAATGGAAACACCTACCTGATTTAAGTTTCAGTTGCAGGAACAGGTGAGGAGAGAGACACCGCCACTAATCGAACGGATTCATCAAGGCAAACTTCTCAATGACAGCCACGTCTGGAATTCTGGGGGGGAAAAAGTTGGGTCAAACTTCACAACGGCACAGAGAAAAGTCAACTGGACAGCTTTCTGTCAGCCTCCCTCACTGACACGTTCCTCCCCCTCCTCGTCTTTCTTTCACTCTTTTTCTCTATCTCTCTCTTTCTCTCTCTGTTGCAGTGGTATGGTGACCAGATCGATTCGGGAATAGCTGTGATTCATGCAAGTAGGCCGCTGGGGGAAGAGGGGGAGGAGGGGGGGTTATGTGGGGCAGTAATGACTGGTTGACCAGTGCATTGAGCACTGGCATCTCTTTAATATTGAAGTACAGTCCATGGCCACTCATAACAATAACTCATAGAATAGGGCACAAAGGGGACAGGAAAACATTGAAATATGAAATATTTAATTTGATGTTTTTCTCTCAACTTCAAGCTGTTATTTTCCCCCTCAATGACATTTATTCAATAAGCAGGGCTGGTTTGGCTGAAAGCAAATCCAAATACATCAGACCACAATCCGAGGTATAATGTCTGAGATGGAGAGAAGTTCTAAAAGAGACTTTTTTATTGATTTGTTTTCCATCTATTCTGTGGACAATGTAAGAAGTATCACATGCGGGTGTCTGATCATTGAGCATTGAGCATCTATTGCACTGCCAGTGCATCACATGAGAAAAATATTATGCATTGTTAGACTGGGTGTGTGTGTGTGTGTGTGTGTGTGTGGGGGGGGGGGGGGGGGGGGGGGGGGGCGGGGTCTGTGTCATAAGACGTGCATCTGCAACTCAATGAAGGCTCTGAGTTGTATATTTCACACAATCATATAAAAGGAGAGGTCTCGACAAAGCTTTGTAGCATGATATTGAGTTGGGGCGATGGGATTTGCATTGCATCAGCTATCTCCAAATGACTTTGCTTTAAATATTCCCATGGCTAAATCCCAGCTAAGTTTGCTATACAGCATTATGCATAAAAGCCCCCCAGGGTTGATAGTTTACCAAACATGCTACTTAAAAAAACTGAGATGTTAACTTTGTGTGCATATCTCTCATCTCATCCAATCTGTGATTCCAAAATCCCATAATTAATGTATACGGTTTAATCTGTGTACCAAAGCTATTCCTTGAATTTTGAATCTCTTTGGGGTCTCTGATATTGAGGCATTGACTAATCGGCGTGATGCATTGCCACTCTGGCTCTGTCCACATGAGGTCCTTATTGACCATTGTGAAGGCACAACGCCATTCATGACAGCTGCAGATGAGTTCTTTCCTCAAAAGCCAGGAGTCAGCTGCAGAATTCTCTAAATGCCATTATAGTGCAGTGCAGCTCACTGTTGTTTAGTCGGTCACTAACACTGATTAAAAGCACTGTGAGGAAAAGTCAGTTCCATTGACCAAATATTACAAATGACCAAGTGCACTGTAAATAGCACAAGACTCCTGTGCTGGTGATTTGAAATACTCTTTGGTGTTCATGACCAAACGTGCAGCACGTGCAGCAAATTCTGGAGGGAGACTCCCATTTCATCTTTTGAAATGGAAATTCTATGTTCATTTCCTATGTCAAAAGATGACAAGTGATAAATCCCGACTTGCAGTCTGCCATCGTCTGAAAATTGCTTTCAAGGCATTTAACATATTCCTACCATAAAAAAAATCTCTGAGGATAACTTTGAAGCAAACTCTTTCGGTATAGTGTGCAGCTAAATTCAATCCTCTCATCCACTCATCACTGACACCATTGAACCCTTTTGTCGTCTTTCCCCACTAGTTTCTCAATGCACCTCAGACATGGCCTCTTCTCCCATTTATACTGTGGAATATTAAATAGGAGAGTAGTTAGAGTAGCTGAATCTGAACCAAATCTGGAAGCTGTCAGACTGATGACAGGCGTTTCAGCATCTACTTCCAATCGACCTACCAGTGGTATGGGGGCCATAAGATTCAAGATTCAAGATTCAAAAAGCTTTGTTGTCTAATACTGTATGTTACCATGTTAGAATGCTTTTGTTTTGATTGAAAGCAGAGTGTGTGATGTCAGTAGCATGAGTTTTCTATGCATTGCTTTGGAAATGAAGGATTTGTTATATAATGACATTTTAGCCAGAGGCACTTTGAACCTTCTTCCTGATGGTAATAGCTGAAGCTTTGGTGGAGGGGGTGGGAGACATGCTGGATGATGAAGTTGGATTTTCTTCCCACTGGTTGTATAAAGATTAGATGCCATTTTGTGGAATGCCTATGATCTTAACGGCTTGCCTGATATCCTTGCCAGCTCTCTCTTGCGCTCGGTAGGAGGCTGTACCAAGATGTGATGTTGAAAGTGATGTTAGACTCTATCAGTGACTAGAATGCCCTGTCTCACTTCAAATCCTTTAAGCAATGTCAAGTTGAGAAGCTTCTGCGTTCCTGCAAAATTTCCATTGGATAAGAAGTTTCAGTGCAGCTTCCGCCTTTCCTTCAAGAATGTAAAGGGTACTGAATGTGAAACTATGACCTTTTTACAAGGCTGGGGATGTCTGATCAAGCTGTTTGCTGCCCACAGTTGTCACAAATGCAAACAGGAAATTTGAAACGCAGGTCACACACAAGGTCCACACAATCCCGCAAACACTTCGCAATCTCAGAAGTGTCACACAAAAGAGCCAGACTATAAAAACCCCTAAGGGTCATGGAGGTGATTTCTGAGCTACTTTTGCATTTTTTCTTCATAATATTTTTGAGATGACAAAAAAAAAAACGTTTTCTGTCCATAACAATAAGAGATTTTGTGGCACCTTGGCTTTGCATGGACACAATGAAGGAGAGTGATTGAAAGGAGTGAGAACTTTTCTCAGAAACACTATGACCCAGGTGTGATTGGATGTATTGGCCGTACAGTTTATGCAAGAGACTGACCGAGGTAACTCGACCTAAAGCAACACTTTCCAGGCCACACTAGCCATCACTACATCTCAGTCCAGTGGTGGAAGCCATTGAGGAGAGAAACCAAATACACAGAGAAAAATGGCAGATTCCTTTTCATCCCATAACCACTGCATATATCAGGGGTGGTTGGGAGTCACCTTTGAAGCGTGTTTGAATGCCACTATATAGTCAGGTGGGCGGGGTTCTTAAATAGGCTACTTACTTTAGTGATGACTTTTTGATTACATACTTTCTTCATGCATGGTTTCATTCATTGGGGTAACGTGGGTGAGGATGCATGGTGTCTGAGGATTGTCTTCAAAGCAGCTGAATATAAAGCATGAAATCTGTTTGATGGAAATCCCTCTGAACAGAGCTATTTTCTCCCTTTTACAGACATTTTATTGACCTCAAAACCTATAGCAGAGCAATGGGGACCAATCTCTGCAACAGCCATCTTCGCATCGGCTGGCTTTCAAATGTGAATGTTAATGCTCTGACTTCTCCTGATTGGGCCAACGCATCTATTCTGCCAGACTGCAGAGTGAGGGAGAGGTCTGGAGAATTGTCCTCAAACGGCTGCGAGTCTGCAGTTAGTGATTACTCCGGATGGCACCAATGTTATTACCATAATCGAGACTGTTTGGATGGGTCCGCTTCGTGCAGTGTTGTTCCGCCGGCCCATCTCACTCTTCCCCCAGGTTACAGTAATTATTCCAGCCACTGGCTCTTGGTCTTTTCGCAGGGGGAACGGACAGGTGAGGGGCAAAAAAGCATTAAGGATGATGAGCCAACCAACAGGCCACGTGTTCCCTTTGAACCAGGGTTTAAAGAACAAAACGCAAATTGGAAATGAACACAGTTTTTGGATGAATTAAGCCAAACTGAAAACAGGAACAAAACCCATTTTTCTAATTTAGTTCCGGAGTGAACATTTTATTTTTAATTTTAAATAACTGGTTAATAACGGTATTTATCGTTCCGAATCAATTAACCTTTGCTTGAATATTATTTAAAAGTCCATAGGTTTGGAATGTCACCTGCCCACAGTGTTCCCTAGATCCCTTATAGAATTAATTTAGTCAGTTTTTATGAATCAGTGTCTCCACTGTATAATATGCTAGAACTAGTTGATAAAAAGGATTTTCATATCCAATACTATCTACTGCCTTTGTAAACTGCCTAAATTACTGAAACATTGTGGCTACCAGAGACATTATGAAAATGTAGGCCTGTCACAGCTGGTAGCACCACACATACTGTAGGTTTGGATATTACAGGGCTTAAAGTAATGACATTTTCTGTGCCTGAAGTTAGGCTATTCAGACATCTTTTTAAGATTTAATATTATGTAGACCTACTTGCTTCTTTCAAATCTTGCCCCACGCCACACTGATTTTAACCGTGAGCCTTGATAATGAATGTGTTTTGATTTAAGCTTATTTAGGCTATTTAAGCCTACAGTATTGTGCTACGGGCAATACATCAATTTGTAAAGACAATGGCATTTTCAACAGAACGTTTAGGGAACATCATTAACCATTCTTATGTTTTAACCGGTTACCATTTAGAGGAGAGGCCTAGGAACCATGGACCAGAAGTTAAAAAATTGTTTTTACTTAAAGTTTTCAGTCCCTGCTTTGAATCTACTTATTAATGAACCAACTAACTAGGACCACCAGAGGAAAGGATTTTGATTGTAGCCCACTGAGGAATACGATTTTGTAGATTCTTACAGGCCCAGAAGAGATTTTTGAGATTCTGCTGGCAAGACCATGTGTTACAGTAATGACCCATGAAGAGCTCCTATGTTGCCAAGGCCCTATGTTTCCAAGTTGGGAATATGACAAAGGTTCTATACTCCCTAGCTCTAGCCTCCTATGTTCCCAGAGTATTATGTTCTTAAGGTCCTATATGTTCCCTAGCTCTACACAGCACATAATGGGAGCCTCTGCCTTCACTTAATATGACATACTGTAGACGCTCAAACTGGTAATGATTCAAGTTTCCTTCATTGTTTTAATGTAAATGAACATGTATGTAGGGGATTGTGAGGATAATAGAAAATTGTCAAGGCGTTTCATCAGAACTGCATCAGTATTGTATGTCTACACTTGTGAATAAATGTCAAATGTTGGAGTCATGGGAAAATGTGAACAAAGCAAACACCCAAAAGAATACTGTACATTTAAAGAGAATTTGAGATGAGCACACAAAGGAACATAAAACCTTGGAAACGTAGATGCGATCTAGCCATTCTCCAAGCATCTGCTGCAGGAAGCCTCTCCATCCTGCGCCGCCAACCACAACTCCTTCAACGATTCTGGAGCATGCACTGCTGAAACATGAATCAGGTTGACATTTTGTCATTCTAATCACACCATTCAGAGACCAAGCCAGGAACCCAAAAAAAGCACGCTTGAAAAGGAATCATCTGGATTCTGTTTATTGAAGATGGAAGTAATGTGATGACTGGGATGCAGTAATGTGATGCTGTAAAATGGGGATGGATCTTAAGATGCAGATGGAGAATAGCTCTGCCCTTGTAATTCTTTATTCCATGAGAACAAGTTTACAGATTTCTTTAACTACAATAGAAAAGGGAGCATTTTCTTTATAATGGAGGTTATAAAACCTGTGTTGTGATAGCCTAACACAGTTGTAAACAGAATAGTATCCCCTCACTGATTAAAAAATGAGCACATACTCCCAGTCAATGCATATTCAGAGAGGGAGCACAACAGCACACTGGTAAAGATTGTAATTTTAGCATGAAACTGGAAGGAAACAATTCACTTGCGGCCATGGCAAGGCGTGATCGGTAGTGAACCTGAAAGGCTGTAATGATCTTCTGTGGATCTCTACATTTAGAACAGGGCTACTTCACACCAAAAACAAAAAATCAATAATTACAATTTTAGTATCTAAAATGCTTCTGAATACCAGTATTTTAAATCTGTAAGACTTCTGCATTTTTTATCGTCATACCTTCATAAAAGCAGTCAGCAGAATACAGCATGCCATTGTCAGTGCAGACGTGCCACCTGATAGCCATTTCCTGTAGTTTCCTGTAGGTGACTTAAGCCCAGTCATAGACAAAGTGCTTTTTTTTCTTTTAGAGATTTTCACTCAAGTTTTCTTTTAGTCTAGGACTAGGCTTCATCCATGTACTAGAAACTGGCACCTAGTGTTGTACACTGAAAAAAACAAACAAGTAAAAAGACCCTGAGAAAAAATACCCTCAATTCTCTATTTTTCTTCTTTTTTTTTTTTTTTTTTAAATCAAACTGCTACAATACTAATTCTTGTCACGGCAAAGAAGGCTTTGTCTTGAATTTTCTCATAAAACTGCTAAAATCCTAAACAATACAAAATTATGAAAAACCCTCATGAACTATTGAGCAGTCCTGATCAACAATACGATATACTGACATTTATATCCCAAATAAAAACAGTAACAGCACAAATGCAGATAAAAAAAATGACCAATCTAAAACTGCAGTGTCTAAAGATGAGCAGAACTGTCTGGATTGCCAATTCCATCACCACACAGTGTAACATGGCAACCCCCTAAAGGTCAGGACAAAATAACCTAAATAGATTTGAAACCTAAATAGATTTGAAAACAAAAAAAAGCCATTTCACAATCCCGAATATCTACAATGTATCCCTTCTTTTGAAAATTTCCTTCATGCACGATTGTCTACTTCATCAATGCCAATCAGTGATCCCGACTGTTGTGGTGCAGGTATGGAGTACGTCAGAGGGTCCTGGACTTGGAGTTGGTCGAGGTCAGCGAAGGTGAGGTCAGGAGCCCAGGTGTCTGGTTCCGAGTCAGGCACGGGCAGGTAGCCGCCATCGCGGGGCAGGCACATGCACCAGCCAGCGCCGCCCAGGTCTAGCTCGTTGTACTTGTAGCCGGCCCGCTTCAGGATCTTGAAGTCCACCATGTCCTCGGACTCGCTCAACTCCACCAGAATGTCCCAGAAGACACAAGTGAGGACGATACCCAGCATCTGGAAGGCAACGGTTATGAGACTTAATGCACAATTTACATTTACAGTGCCCTCCAGAATTATCACCACACTTGATAAAGTTGCACATTGGCCACAATTGTTGGCACCACCTAAAATTGTATATACAAAATGTAACTGAAGCACTTTTACCATTTATATTCAACTTCTTTAAGTTTATCAGCGTGCCGGTGAACTTTCAGCAGTAGTTCATGGCTGTCTTTTTCACTGAGGTATGAAAATAAAATGACAGGGAGGTCAAATCCCCTGTCACTGTGGCACAACTGGCTACAGCACCCACAGGGGCCTGAGTTCAAGTCTGACCCGGGTCATCTCCCGATCCCACCCCATCACTCTCTCTCTCCCAGTCATGTCCTGTTGGTCTCTCCCAGTCTGGTCATAAATAAATAAAAAAATAATAATAATAAATAAATATAACAAGTATTTATTCTATATTTATTTTAAAAGAATTATGGTGGATGGTATGTGAAATTGTAGAGCTGTTTTCATTTCAAAGGTCCTGGGAACCTTATTAAGGTGCATGGTATCATGCCTCCAAGAAAAATCTGAAACATTGTCAATGAAAATCTGTTTATCTCTGTCATGAATGGATCATTCAGCAGGTCAATGAACCAAAACACATGTCCAGATCAAAGCAAAAATGGTTTTCCGATCACAAAACCAAGCTTCTGCCTTTGCCATATCAGTCTCCTGATCTAACCTCAATAGAAAACCAGTGGGGTCAGTCAATTTTGTAAAGAGGAATGGTCTCAAATCCCTTGCTTTGCAATGTCCAGCTTTATGGGATGTCACATGAAAATATTACAAGTTGTTTTACTGACAAAGAGAGGTTTAACAAGGTATTACATGTAGCGATGCCAATAGTTGCACTTGTCTTTTTACTCAAAAATATTTCTTTATGAAGATTTGTTGTTTCTCCGAATACATTTGCTTCCCTTCAAGGTTGGATTTTTCCTCATTGTTTTCATTGTGAGACTTCAATAAATCAACAAACGATGATTTGGCAACTTTACCAGGGGTGCCATTAATTCTTGAGGGCACTGTATTGTAGGATAATTGTCTGTGGTGCTAATCTAACTGCTAAAACATTTGAGGAATTTGTCAGCTGTAGCTGTAGCCGTAGCTTCCCAGCCCTTATACTAGACAGTAGACAATAAACAAAACCGGTGGACGAAACGCAGAAACCTTATACATATTTCCATAAACTATGTGCATATTTCAACAACTTCTTGGAAACCCCTTAAAACAGCATAACTGAAATGTACATTCCAAATTCCTTACGGAGCAGAATGTAATTTTTATTTTCTGAAAATATTTTGTTTAGTGAATACCTCTGTGACACGGGTATTCATGCAGCTCTGGGATAGAGAGGGGAATATTGTGATAATTGTGACAGCGGCCTTGACATGGCAATGTGCCCAGGTGATAATTACAGCTCTCAAGCCATAAATGATGCACTATGGCATTACATGTGCAATGCTATTGACATTCAAACATACCCGTACCAACTGACTTTTTGTTTTGCAATGACATGGATGTGAGAACTGGAACAGGGTTATCAAAAGTGTCATCCGTAGCTCAGGATAACAAAGCAGTCTACCTAAAAAATGGTACTATAACTTGGGAAGCAGTGATGCACCAGTTGATTCCAAAGCAGGACTCTAGCCAGTAATATATTGGAATGCATTCTGACCTGTCTAATGGCCTGTGCAGACTACACGATTTCAGCCCGATTTTGCCACGATTGTGTCGTGGCCGACGAATTTCCATTGTCGGGTCCGAATTTTAAAGTCGGGAACGACGTTCGTAGGAGGATGCGTCTTGTAATCTGACATGTTCAACGACCCGCGATTTATTGTCTGCGACATTCTAAGACGTTACGACCAAAAGTCTAGCATGTTTGATTTTTTGGGGAATCTCCTACGACTCCCGTGTTGACACTGATACTGTGACGACACACGACGAGAAGGCAACGATAAATGATCTTGTAATGTGGCCACTCTTGCGGCCACGACACTGCATGATTTTGTGGTTCTCTGATCGCCTAGTCTGACATGGTCAATCGTAAAAGATAATCGTGAAAGACAAAAAAGTCGTGTAGTCCGCACAGGCCATAAAGGACTCTTGTCCATCTCTACGGTGCCAGGCCTGCCCCTGTGATTTACTGGGTCGAGCAGAGTCATCCCCTCGAATGCCCTCCCCTTCCCAAGCGTCGGATGTTCAGGTCAGCGGTGACAAGTTTCCTGAGCAGTGTCACACACACACACACACACACCTCATTTCCTCTTCCCTTAATTGGGCTAATCATCTAATGGAAAGTCTGGAGCTGCACAAAACCTGTGTGTGTGCATGACACTGTCACTGCCTTCTCACCTCGCCACAGGAGCCCCGCCAGTTACTCAGAGAGGCATCAGGCTCTCGCTCTCTGTGTGTGTGTGTGTGTGTGTGTGTGTGTGTGTGTGTGTGTGTGCGCGCGCGAGTGGTAATTATCTCTCAGTCTGCACACTCCAGGTGTATGTAGGAGAGAGTCTATATGACGACGCGACGAGATGATGAAGACGATCAATATGATGAAGGTGAATGAGAGAGAACGAGAGTTAGGATGAGCGTTAAGGCGTCACCATCACACCTGAGGCGAACACGCAGCCCTCAGTTAGGAGGCTCTCCTTACTCACGTCCCGGTGACAACGCCCACTTTCCTCTGTATATTACAGACACGGAAGTCTTAATGAAGTGATAGATAAACACGGAGGATGCAAAGCAATCAAAATGGAAATGCAGCAGGGGTGTTTGAAAAGCACCCACGAGAGAGAGAGAGAGAGAGAGATAGGGAGATAGAGAAAAAGAGAGAGCGAGAGTAGGACAGAGAGAGAGAAAGAGAGAGAGTGAGAGAATGTGCACGTAGTGAATGAGCAGGAGATGGGTAATGGGGTTTCATAATCACTATTCCATTTTCACCATCACACTAACACGTCCCCCAGTACAGACCAGTCACTATGCATATGGCCCGTCAGTCAAAATTGTGGGTGTGTGTGTGTGTGTGTGTGTGCGTGTGTGTGCGTGTGTGTGTGTGTGTGTGTGTGTGTATGAAAGCAGGGGAGAAATGGGAAATAGGCTTTCAGCACAATCCTTTTTGTGCTGCCATAAACTGACCTCTCCAGGTATAAACCTATCTGAATTCTGCTGGGCTGCCAGTTAAAATGTTGCAATGGCATTTCAATATGAATGTATCTGCTAGTGTGTGTGTGTGTGTGTGTGTGTGTGTGTGTGTGTGTATAGGGGACAACAACAAAGGGCGTCTGTTCTGAATGACATTTATCTACCTGTGGCAGGCCAACTGCGCAGCAGAGCCCAATGGTAGCGCCAACGTTGTCCCCCATCCAGAGATTGACCGCGTGGATGCAGCCACGGACGTGAATCACTCCGTCCAGAACCTCCCGCTAGAACCGAAAAACAACAGAAGGACAAGACCAGAGAAGAGGACAGAGATGGAGAGATGAGCAAGAAAAGAGACAAAAGAATGTTTTATGGGGATGCCTAAGCGATACCGTTGCCACAGCAACAGACATAACACCATCAAATTAATACAACAATAACAGACTCGATGGAACTATTAATTAATGTGTCAATGTTGTTGCCGTTGTTTTTTCCCTCTGCATCGTCAGTTTAGAAAAAAGCAAAGAGCTGAAATAACTGCAGCGACAGCAGGAAGAGACGGTAGCAGATGGGATATGGTCTGTGCTCTTGTGCAGTAAATAATCTCACGGCCACTCCAATCTCCATCACTTAAAACACTTCAGACGCTCCATTCAAAGGCAAACGGCCTGCAAAAGCATCCTCCATTTCAAAATGTAAAGCAACAGAAATCGCTGCTCTTTGAATGGATTACGCCATCAAGTCTGCTAAGATGATGTGGACGTGATGCAATCAAATTAAAAGGTTCACATGGTGTGGTTTTACCACTGATGTGGATGCGTCTGTGCAACGATGGCAGTTCAAAGGCCTGAAACACTCACCTGCTGTTTCAAAGTCTGGAAGCCACAGAGCGTGTTGACAACCTCTCCCACCTGATTTGCAAAAAGAAAGGAAGGACATCAACCTGAGCATGAGCAAATAGAAGGTGACCACGGTGATTACACGCTGGACCAGACAAGAGATATCATCACATTAGAAGGCTTTGTCGGCCATTAGGAAACATCAGAGTTTTGTCTGAAAGGCTGAAGTGGCTTCATTCCACGGGTGAATCAGAAACCTTCTGGTCACCTAATAAAGGCCACAAAATGACCACATTGGCTAACTTAGGGTGTGATGAGACACCAATAGAGTCTGTTAGTCTTTTGATCAAAGACCAATCACTCAGTCTGAGCATCTTTGCGTCTCTCTTGGGCAGAACATTGGCAAGCACAGGAGGGTGCCGACTTGAATTTCTCCGGGTGACAGTGGCACTGTGATGACAAACTTCAACAGTCGAGCACCCGGAGCGATGAGATCTGTGAGCGTTTATCAAGCGATTCTGTTTTTATCAGTGCCAAATATCACTGGGTAGTGTGGCAGGAGTACCCCAGGCTAAACCATGGGTCTCACAATCGCCCCCAACCAATCATTTAACCTATTTGTTGATAAAAACCTAAGATCCACACCTGGAGAAATCTCTAAGCATTCTTCCACCTTTGTAGGTTTAACTCCATTCAGTCCGTGAGGCAATTCTGTTTGGCTGCACTTAACCGAATAGAAAACTCCTTAAACAACAGGATATTGAAAGAGAAAAGGTCTGAATCTAAAGAAAAATTTAACCATTTCAATTCAGAGTTGGCTGAAACTTAATAAGGCGATGCAATTTTACTCTGTAATTAAATGCCACTGAGATTTAACACAATTTGGCTACAAAATGGCCTGATTAAATTCTAGCCAAGGACTGATTTGAGGCGGCCAAACAATCAGGGTGCTAATGTAATTTATCAGCACGGAAGTCAGCTATTGCCAAGGGACAAAACCTCCCCGAGTCTCCACAATGACTCACGCACATAATAAACATAGGAATGGACTGTATGCATAATTCATACAATTGTACAGTACAAAAGTATTGCCATGTCCATTACCAGTGTGTCTTCTGACTGATGTGAGCTCCATAAACCAATAAGATAGAGTTTACTCATTCCCTCCGAGTATGTGTCTCTAGCCTCCCAATCCATAACTGCACCATTAGCAAGAGCTAGAACCATTAGCCCCATATGATCCTGTGCTGGGAGCCACTCAGAGCCCATGATGGGGCCCTCTTGCTGGATGCGGAGCGGTGACTAAGCCAATTCAATTTACCGAGCTCATAGAGCTCTCCCCTCTTACTCTAGAGCGGGGGGCACGCCCCCAGACATGCAATTCAATGGGAATGGAAAGAGTTATCAATGCTGGGGTTTTGCCTCATTGCGGATGGAGGTCTGGAGGATCTGGCAGCTGGGTTGGGCCTGGACAGGACGGGACTGCTCACCTGTGACACACAGCATGTGTACGGAACTCCGCAGGCCAGGGGACCCGTGCCGTTGCAGAAGTGGTACTGGTTGACGCCCCAGTCCTTATACTCGTCTCCACCGCAGCAGGAGAACTAGGGAGTGGAGGAAAAAGAGAGGATGATTTAGAGAGGGAGGGAGAGTGAATGAATAACAGAATGAGAGAGGGAGAGAGAGAGAGAGAGAGGCCAGCAAACTCGGCATAAGCCATGCTTTTTCCATTATTACCTTTTTTGGAACTAGCGCCATCCAAAAGAAATTAGCAAATTTCTAAGTGAGTTAATTCAGCACCAGCCTTTTAAATCCAGATATTGAAATCCAGGTGAGTGATATGACATCGGTGGTAAATCCAGCCTGAGACAGCATATTGACTTTAATCTTACTGCTATTTCTGCCAAGGGAGAACAGATAGCTGAGGGGAAGATTGGCTTCGAGTGGTACCATGGCACCATGATTAAATTGAACACTTAATTAAAAGCTCCTATTTACACTTTGCAATGGCAAACCTAATCTCTGCTCAGCTGAATGGCATATAAACGGGCCTCTTCTCAATCCGCCACTCTGAGGAATGGTTATGGCTTGGGTGGAGGTTTCTTATATTTAGAGTTTCTTAGGGGGACACAGTATAGCACTGCAGAGTAAACCTGCGTAAAATTGCCCTGTCTTGGGATCTGTGTCACACGTTTCACAGTTAATAGATTCAACCACTTATTTGAGCCCTCACCTTTCGCTGCACATAGTCCAAGATGTTCTTGAAGTCCAGATCATCGTAGTAGTGTTTTATGCCCTCTCGAATGGTCTTGTGGAACAAGGCAGCTGTCTGTGCAGTAAAGGGCAGAAAGACTGATGAGATATCTCTTGAGGGAGAAATGGCTATAACAATGGCTATAATAAAAAATAATAATAATCGTCTTAAACTGTCTGAGAAAATGTGGCAATTCAGTCACCTTCCTTTCGAAAATGAGAGCTATGATGAGACCCAGTGCCTGCAGGGCCAGCAGAGCACACAGCACACAGAGGAACTGCGGTGGAAGGAGAGAGAGAGAGAGAGAGGGGGAGAGAGAGAGAGAGAGAGAGAGAGAGAGAGGGAGAGTTTTGAGAGCAAGTGAAAGATGTGTTTACAAGAGATCAAAACACACCACAGTGACCACCTCTTCACATACTGAAAGTCACACTCAAACTGACCTCGCCCCCCCTTCCCCCCCCCCCCCCCCCCCCACCACCAAAGAAGCCATTGAGAGCACTGATTGACTACGCACTTTACTCCAAAACAACACGCGCGCACAGCCCACCCCCGCTGGCAGTGCAGCATGTTTATGATGTTTGGTCCACTGCCACGGAAGGCCATTAGGTGGCCATAATAAGCGCCATTACTCACCATGTGCAGCAGCGTCTTGTTGTCCCTCAGAGAGCCCACCATGCCCACCAGCGAGACGGTAAACATCACCAGGCCCAGCAGGATGAGCACCACGGCCGGGGCCAGAAACACGCCCTCCAGCGTGCGGTGCCTCTGCCGCTCCACCTCAGCGTACAGCCCCACGCAGAGCACGCACAGGCCCAGGAGCTGTGGGGAGGGGGGGGGGGGGGGGAGGAATTAGAGACTCGGGAGGGTGGAGCCACTATAGCCTGGCTAGCGCCACCACTTCTCAATGAGACGTGCATGGTCTGGGAAACAAACTTTCATTTTCTCGTATTTGAAAAAAAAGAAATGCCAAGATCCGTTTATTGGGCGCCGCGGATGTCTATCAAATGCGTCTGCGCATAGCTTATCATCGTCTTGCTTTCCCCCCTGTTCTGTGATTGGTCAAACTATCTGAGGCAAAAATTAGGGCGGCTAGATGAGATTAGACTAGATGAACTTTATTTTCCCAGATGGGAAATGTGTCTTGGGTATTACAGTGCAGCACACAACTGCTTATTATAAAAAAAACACCAACTCAAGCATCCCACAACAAGAATTACAGTGAGCGCAGCAGACATAATAATCAGTACCTCCAACTCTAAGTGGAGAAACACTCCTGATCACTGATATTGCACATAGTAGCTAGTGTGACCCATGATAACATGTATATCCACCTCCGTAATATCGGCATACAAATCTTGAATCACTGAGAAGTCTTCTGGATATTAACAATATGACTCATTTTTCAAACATGGGCCAAATATGCTCCGTATATTAGGAACATAATAAGAAGCATCCGGTCAAAATATCTCATAATACAGGCCTATTTCATCCAGTGGAAACAAGGAGACCAAAGAGGAGGATGGATAGGTATGGCACCATGGACAAGCATCTTCCTGCACAAGCTGCCAACTACAGTTGTTTGTATGGCAGGTGCCCATATGCTCATGCATTATTTAAACACATCTGGGTTGAACAGACAGTGGCAAGTGTAGATTTAAACGTACAGCTGATGCTCTGTCACATACAATGCCAGTAGATAAGCGTCCGCACTGACTATCAGAATAGGGAGGTGCGTGACAATGACTTAAAGTTGGACACTGACCTAAAAAGGAGACGTGTGCGAGAGCGAGTTTTTGACGTGAGGTCAGCGAGCTAACCTAATCTGATTAGTCTCGGCGTCTGATGGGCCAGTCCTGACGGATCCTGATGGATTTACAATTACTTGAGTCTGATTGATCTGTGTGCTCATCCTTTACGTCAAAATGCAAATGTCCCTACATGCAAATGTTCCTTTCTGAAGTTATTTGCCTTTCTCTTTGAAGCACTCTGTACAAATCAAATAAATAATGCCCGCAGAAGATTGAAACAGACAGCCTTCCAGGCTTTCTCCATTGCCGGGCTTCAAGCCTTTCATAGCATCTTGTTGCACCAATGGTTATTAACTCCCCTGCGGCATAACTGGCTGCACTCCATTCTACATCTCCCGTGTTCCACAGGCCGTATGTATAACCTCCAGCAAAGATGTGGGGACAGACAAACGACGTCATGTCAGCTGAATGGGAAAGAATAGCGTTTCCCGCTCCAATCTTGCTCGTGACAGCGGCTGTAGCTGGCCAGATTGCAGCAAATCACTGTTGTCCTACGAGGCGTGAGGGATCCATTTGCAGTGCTTCAAACAGCTGGCGGCCAACTGTAAAGCCAGGGATGGGCACGCGTTCTCGCCACCTGCATATTGATTTTCAATTTACGAGAAGGACCATTTCCTAAACGCACTCTCTCTCTCTCTCTCTCTCTCTCTGGTTAACAGCCGGCATCTCTAACCTTGTCCAATCTCCAGCATACACCTTTCATATGATTCCCTTATTAATTTGACAGAGGGCAACATTGGCCCCTTTTCAATGTTCGAATGTCTCTGAATGAAAAGAGTGGGCAGGAAGCAATGAAAGTGAAACAGGTTTGCCACTTTGTGGCTCTTCAGCGCTGCGAGAGCAATTGTTGTGCTCAGAGAAGACTCTAAATCACTAGGCAGGGGCAAGAGCCAGAGAAAGAGAGAGATTAAAAAGAAAACAAGAGCACAAATCAAACTTAGCCTCCGGAGGGAGACTAATATATGGCAAAGAGCAGTGATGAAACAAAAACAGGAGATGAGTGGAGCACAAAGAGTGAGTTATTGAAAGATAGGCCAGGTTCTCCAAGAAGAGTCATCAGGACTGTCTGTAGTAAAACAAAATACTAACTGAGGGCTATTGGGCTAAGAGCTACTCTACTCATCTAAGTTCATGAATTTGAAGTAGTCGTCCAACACAGCTTAATCTTAATACATAACATAAGAGATAGACTGAGAACAACTATAGAGAACAACTTTTATTACTCTTGGTGTTGCCCTGATATACAAAATCAAATCAGGGAGATAAGCATCTCACCACTTTAAACACTTTTCAGATAACACTTTGTCGCTCTGAGCATAAAATAATTGTCCCAGATGACATAGATGTAGATCTCTCACTTCAATCTTTACTGGAATTATAGTGGAGAAACACTCAAGTGAGAGAGGAAATCGTTAACCATTAATAAGGGGTGTTTAATGCGGTGTAATTTCAGGTCTGACATTAAATAGTGCACAGTCCATAAAACCAAAACAAATTCCAATGGATGGCGTGCTCACTCTGAAATCAGTTAAATGTGCACCTTAAAGGTAGATTCATTTAATGGTTTGAATGTGCATGTGCATGTGCAAGAGAAATCTACAGGTTCCGTGTCAAATTCTTTCAGATGCTAATCCAGGCCCAGTCTCACTGTAGCATGTCACACTGGCAGCATTGCCGGCAGGGTTGCCATACATTATTTTAAAAACCCCATCAAAATTGGTTGCCATTGCCATCAATCAAGCACACAGCTTAGTTTGTTGGCTAAGGACAGTCATAGAGACATTGAGACTGCAGGCAAAAGTGGCCCCAAATTTGTTGAGGGTCAAGTGACCAGGTCAGACTATTCTATTGTTCTTTTGTGCATGTGGGTCAGTTGGGAACTACAAACAGTTCACAGTGGAATCTGATATAATTTAGGCCACATTTTAAAAGATAATGTGAACCCAAACAAAAAATCAGATATGAGCCGAATTGAGCATTAAGATGTGCGGTGTGAATGTAGCCATAGAAATCTTTCTTTACCTGAGAGATTTGGGATAGCCTACACTGATTTATATGGCAAATCAAAGGTTTGTTTCCATTTGACCAATAGCACTGATAGTATAGATTATGCACTATAGCCTATATTTTGAATAAGGGTATAACTTTCCTTTTAAACTTGAATTGATATTCAGTAAGATCAACATTCAACTGAATTTCTATTCGAAAGAGCGGTAATCGGTAATTTCAGCAAATCCAATAATCCCTACACGGGCTCAGTGTCTGAGCGCCTGTCTCTTTAAATCTTCCCAGTGCGCTTCCTTGTCCCACGCCCTGTCTGATTCATGTTGACATGTTAACAAAACAAAGAGTTACTGTTTGGACTGATGATCGCTCGGAACCCCATTATTTTAATGCTTATAACAATGCTATAAACTAAAGGCCTAAATGCAATAAGACATGCATTGACGGTTCCTGTAAAATGTTTACCTCTGTAGGCTAGCTACATTTGTTTAGGGAACTTGGCAGAATTCATGCTGTAAACAATAACCCTGAGACGCACATCAAGTACGTAGCATTCGTCTCTGGTTTGCTAATGCAGGTTGAAAACAGGATAGCCTATCTATCTATGATGTCTAGCAGGTTGATGCTAGGTCAAGAGAGGAACTTATTGTCTAAAATACACCTAAGTCTCAGACTGCATGCTGCACCGCGTGCTACTAAGAACTAACAGCCCACAGCTAAATCTAGCTAACGTTAATATTAGCACACTGTCTCTAGGAGAAGCCACAATGTGATACTTACCGAAAAGAGCATAGAGTACACGTTTAGGGTGAACTTGATAAAATAGTAGAAGCGAATATTGTCTTTCCATTTTGAGTAATATTCTGGCATGATGAATAGCTGCTACCATACCCTACCGTCTACAAATGGTTTCATTCATGCTAGTTGTTTAAGGAGTCTACAAATTGTCTGAATAACAAGACAGCTGCTCTATTTTACTTTCATTTTCTGAATTAGGATTGATTCAGAAACTGATAGACGGCTGCCGATGACAGCGACGCGTAGCCTACACTGTAAGAAATACTCGAAATCTTCTACCCGTAAACAATAACAACTTCCGTGCCGCTGTCCAGTGTTGCCTTTGTAAGACACCCTTAAAGGGCCAGCATCCCCAGCAGCCTGATAAAGAGAAGAAACCGTAGCCGTCGGCGTTATCCCTGTTTTACACACGTGTGTTACTTTAAATAGTCGTTGAAACAAATATTACAATACTACGCCGATGAGACAAAGACCGTTTGCTTTCTAGCGCCTGAAAGAAATAGGCCGGGCCTATCCAAATTCTGGCTTCGGGCTATTTAATTGGCTAGTGCGCCTCATAGTCCTGCTTTGTTTCGAGGATGTAGACCTACATAGCCAGCACAACACCAATGTGGACTTGCATTCTATTGCATCATCTTAAGTCATATTTAAGCTATGCTAATTAGTGTTCCGATTGGACAGAAAAAAGACTGAACTTAACAGTAGACCAGAGAATGCAAATAACGGACTCTGAGTAGACTATTACCAGAAGGTAAACGGTGGCCCATAAGTAGCCTAAGCAAGCCTGTTACCATGCGCTGACCTTATGCCGTCATTTAGCCAGTTTTACTCTGGTCCTGATAGTCTAGGTTGGCCTTAATGTTAAGATCTGCCAAAAAGTGTGGCCTAAGTGTGTGGTAGAAGTCAGATAGGCCTACTGATAATGAAGAACACAAAACTATTGCAGCACAGAATATTTCAATATCATAAGTTAGACCTAGTAGTTCACAAGCCATTTAGCCTTTAAGTGCACTTTTATGAAGTAGGCTTGGTAGCTGGATTTTTGTTCTAGATCTGATATGTAGCAGCAGGCAAATCAGTCCATGCCTCTGAGATAAAAAAAAATAATAAAACAGGACTAGGCTATATGGATATTTCATCTAGCCTGATTACATTCTGGATATTTCTGCCAATAACAAGACAACGAAGTGTGACTTTTCTCTCTTTTCTCATAGGCTACTCAAACATGGGGTTATCTAAAACATTGCAACAGACTAGGCCTGCCTGCTTTTGGTCAGTTATTTTCCAATGTTATGGAGTTGATGAATTTTCAGGAATGGATCCAGTCATGTCGCATGAGACAGGGCACAAGATTTTCTGTTGTATGGCGCTAGTACGTGTAGCCCTCTACACCCTTGGATGGTGGTGATTATTATGCCATGAGAGCACTTGATGCACCACATCAAATTTTTGGTAACCTTACAAATGGATAGGAAGCATATTCAGGAGGGATTATGCATACAATTGTGTGTGTGTGTGTGTGTGTGTGTGTGTGTGTGTGTGTGTGTGTGTGTGTGTGTGTGTGTGTGTGTGTGTGTGTGTGTGTGTGCACATACATGATCTCTCAAAACACTTTGCTGCATTACTTAGCCCAAGGCTTTTTGGGCAAAAACAATCCTTTGTGTGACACTTCACCACACAAGAACGTGTTTAGACTATAGGAAGCTGTCTATAATTCTCTGTGTAACATTTAATAATATATTGTTCATAAATTATGGATCTTTGAAGGGCCCGATTCAAACAGTGTTGTGCAGAGAAAGCTTGCACATGTCATCATCACTGAGAAAAAGTCTATAACCAGTTAGGCACTGAATGTACAGAGGACAGAAACCAACTTAAAACCAACAACGAAGCCTTTCTGGCAATGTGGTGCCATGTAAGAAATGTTTTGAAGAATTTTAGCAGCCCTATTTGACATGGCATAAAACATTGGCTGCCACAAACTATTTCACAGACAAAGAGAAAATAGTAGAGCATGAACTTTTGGCAACAGAAAATATAGTTTGCAAAGGAGAAATAGGAACTATATAGACTTAGGTACATGGTCTTGGGTCAAGAGTGATTAAACTGCTGGGAGGGGAGAGGATCCTCTGTAATGCAGCTAAGCACAGTGAATCCCTTCATATTGAATTCCCCTTGCATGACATAACGAAGCTGGATTCAAAACATTCATTCACTTCATCCTACAAGCAGCAGTAGACCGAGGAGGGCGCTCATCTACCTTAAGTCGCAGAAGATATCAACGATCTTTTGATTATTACCATCTCAGCCTATTTAGGCATATGGTAGACTAACTGATGCTAGAGCAGTTGGGGTGTGAAATTAAGTTTCTGATTCCTCTTCACTGAAAGCCCAAGGAACCTGTTTTTTGGGGGGATGTTGGGCTCCACTTAAGAAAATAGGCAATGTTACAGTGTAGGAAAACATGACATTGACCAACAAAAATTTAGCTACAGTGTAACCTCACAGATTAGCCAACATTTCACATGGCCTCTACTTGCTTTTTAACCTCTAATTAATTAGCATGTTCTCCGTCTGACGTGCGTGTGTGTGTGTGTGTGTGTGTGTGTGTGTGTGTGTGTGTGTGTGTGTGTGTGTGTGTGTGTGTGTGTGTGTGTGTGAGAGAGAGAGAGAGAGAGAGAGAGAGAGAGAGCCCTTCAAGGCCCTTTTTAATTGAAGATCCTGATGTGAGCATGGTCCAATTAAGCACTTTTTGATGCCACTGCAGCTAGTACTTTGTCATGGAGCTATCAGCACTGCATTAGAATTGATGTATGACAGACACCGGTGTCTGTCATACGTCAAAGACTGTGCTCACAAACGGACCCCAATGCGCCTATTTCTTAGGCCTAATGGTTATCATTAAAGCAATGTGGTCATTTGAGGGAGTGGGAGAGAAGATCTATCAGCATAGGAGGACACTTAGGCCACCTATCCCACTAAGGGATATATCATATTATATAAAACAATGTAGATTACTATTTGTACAGTACACTCATCCCAAAAACAAGGAATACAATGCCAAGAGCACACAACACTCCCTGGATGATGCAATTTAATGTGCAGTGAAGCAATACACTAAACTGTTGAAATATAGACATCTGTGACAAATGATAGGCTACCTAATATCTGATTCTAACCTGTAAAATATCATACATGTAGCTGCAATAAAAGATCTGATTCATCAGTGAATCGGGGTGGTTAAGGCATCGCAGTGAATTTGTATGCCAGCCCAATGCTGTTGATGCATCATTGCTCAAGGCAGGCTTAAATATTTGCTTTGCAATGGCAAATATGTAATTTGCCAGGAAATCATACAGAATGAAGTGCATGCTATTGCAGAGAGGGCTATTGTATTTACCTATTTGCACAAGTTGCATGCTGCATGCGCTGATTGAGTTGGTTCAACAACAATCCGCCAGGTGGTGTAATGACCAATTTAAGTCAATGATGACAGGCCTATTGGTCGGTGTCCATGTGAGTGAGGTCTATCCAAGTGAAGTAGAAAATCTTCAGATGACATATTCATTGAGGGTGAAATGAAAAGTTAGGCAACTGGTCTATAGCAGTGAAAAGAAAAATACAAGTAAATGCTATATAGCTCCCCCCCTACACCCCCAACCGCCGTTGAAAAAAAAAAAAACTGAAGAGGAGAGGCGCAAAAATACGCTCTTCTCTTAAGCAGCAAAAAAGAGAGACATTTTCTTCCACGTTCTCCCAGTAGTCAGAAAAGCAGCTTCTCACACCGACTCACGTCCTCGGCGTTTTTCATAGGCTGCGTCGGTATCGGACCTCAACTGGTGACGTGCGAGAGTGGATGCTGCCGTAACCTGGCGTTGGCAGTGGTGGCAGATGAGAGAGAAGCATGTTGCGGTCGGTAACCTGAAGCTGGCAGGGGAACTGTTTTTTGACAGTTTTCTTCCGATCTCGTAAAAAGGAACCCTATCCAATTTTACGAGAGGGAAATACTGAGGAGTATTGTCCACGACTCTGGCGCTCTTTTTCTGTCAGCAAAAGTTTTGATATTTTTGCAAAGTTATGACGTTGCTCTTGATAATATGTTATAGATAATATTGGAACGCCAGGAAGTGTCAGTAATTGCGCATTTACCATGTTGGGTGTTAAAAGCAAATTGTCGTTCGTTTGGTGCAAATAATAAGACCAAAGTAACCTAATGATTTCAAACCTGTAGTTGGGAAAATGGATCCACTTTTCAACGCAACTAATTCATCAAGCAACTGGACTAAGTCATCGGAGACAAATGACACAGATTATGAGAACCAATTTGTGCAAGCCGTTTGGAAAGTGGCTCTTTGGGCACTAGCTTACAGCATCATCATCATCGTATCCGTTGTGGGAAATATAGTGGTAATATGGATCATACTGGCACACAAACGCATGAGAACTGTGACAAACTACTTTCTTGTGAACTTAGCGTTTGCCGAAGCATCTATGTCAGCCTTCAACACCGTAATCAACTTCATCTATGCAGCGCACAATAACTGGTATTTTGGCCTGGGTTACTGTCGGTTCCACAACTTCTTTCCGATCGCCGCAGTTTTTTCAAGTATCTATTCAATGACAGCAATTGCTTTAGACAGGTAAGTGTCCTGTAAATTATTCTTATAATTTATCTTTAGTGTATATACTCCCCGGACGCTCAGTGTATTGTATTTTGTTATGCTACAGTTTATTGTAAATCACAGATGATTGACAATAGAATTTGCAAATTGCTGAGAAGGACAATGAGTTCATTCCACATTCTGTAATTAATGACAATCATGTTGCATGCTAATCTCATTAATGACAATCATGTGTGTGCCAGTGTGTTCGGAAGTGATGGATGGACTGTTATTTTTGGTATGCAAGCAAATTAGAGCTAAATAATTAATAATCATTTGCATGAGCAAACATGCCAGCTTATATGTGAGCCAACCCATCATCTTTGACAAGCACAATATGTTCATCTCAAAGCAGCAAAGAGATGCTCGGAGGAGCTCACCAATGCCCATGGGAAGCCAAAGTGAAGTGCAGTAGCCTATGGATGCACACAGCTTAGCTGGGGTTCAACCTTCATCATTGTTGCTAGTGACTGGTTATCTGTCATCTATCTAGTAACACTCGATTCATCATGGTGATGTCTTGGTATACTGTAGCAAGGCTATAGGAGAAATGCTCACTCTGTATGCAAGGAGTGTCCTGTGTGCGCACAGCCATTTGTTTGTTGGCACGGACATCTGAGACAACGCAGCTTACAGTCTGCCCTTAACATGGTAAAAATGAATCACATAGCAGACAAAGCCTCAGGAACTGGGGAAACACTTCCAGAACAGGTGCACCTTTTGACTTGAGCTGAGCCTGGCATCACTTGATCAATGGTTTGTGATATTAAGCAGTTGATATCTGCCTTATAAGAAAAAAAAAAGCAAGGAAGAGGAGCCCCATATTTCATTGTAAACAGCAGTGAATCAGTCCCGCACTCTGAGAACCAGCAAAGAGAGACTTTGCTTAGTTGCAGTGATCCACAGCGCATTTTCAAATTTCCCCTTTACCCTCTGACTGTTGCCGCAGCAGGCAATAGACTATAACTCACCAGCAGTTCCCCCTTCTTCCCCATGTGCAATTGAACAAACTTGACCTTTGCGACATTGTAGCAATTCAATTACCCCTTGGAGTTTGAGGCTGGGGGCAGATATGGTATGAGACGGCAGGAGGCAGCAGTTCGCCCATCAGATCTATATCATGCTGGGAGTCAGGTGTGACATTCAGCCCTCTAAACTCATCAGTGGCATATCAGAGTTATGAACTAATACATTCTTGAAGAGTTGTGGTTTGTACTTTTTGTTTATGTTAATTCTGTTAAATATCATTTAGTCATGTGAGGGGGAAAAAGGTAGCCTACCATCATTGGAATAAGGCTGTCATTTTTGTTGTTGTTTTGTTTTATTGTTTGTCTCAAGCTGGCTTGAGATGTTTGCTTTGTTTTCAGAGCTCAGTGGAAAGCCTCTATGGAAATTGACCATGCCTCTGCAAAGCCTCTCCGTATTCCCTTTTCTAACATGGTTAATACAGCTTTCCCCCAGATCCAACATCTGCTGCCGCCGCCACCTCCGTTGAGTCATCACCTCACCATCTCGCACTCGGCTCTGCTCACTTTCGCAAATAGCCCTGGAGCCGCCACCTCCTTATGTGAATAGCGGTTGTCAGCCTCATGCGCTGATGTGGCGCCGCTCACATCAATGACGACGACACTGAAGCTCACTTTTATCTCCTCTAGTTTTCTCAGTTTCCTTGGCACACACACACACACACACATACACACACACACACATACACACACACGCACATGCACACACACACACACACACACACACACACACACACACACACACACACACACACACACACACACACACATGCATGCACGCACACACACCCACACCCACCCACACACACATGCATGCACACACACACACACACACACACACTCTCACACACACACACACACACACACACACACACACACACACACACACACCACACACACACACACACACACACAGGAGAATGATGGCATCAGCAGTGGATCGTGCAGTGTCCAGGTGCTTGCTGGTTGCATATATATTGCCTCAAGAGGGCATTTTGCTTCGCATTTGTCAGGGGAAATGTCCACCGCCTCAATAAAATGGGCACCGCTGTGGTGCAGGAACAGAAACAATCTGCACAATCAGTCATGATTCTGCAGCGTCGCTAGCACAACAACACACTGTGGGCCTCCTTCATAACTTCATTTGTTTAGGCCTGTTTGACACAATGATAAGAAAATCAAAATCCTTTGAAAGCTAAACCCCCCCCTGTAGAGGCAACAGAGCCATGGAAAACGGGGACCATAATGACATTTTGCAACACAGACAAAATGAAAAATAAGAAAGCTGTTAGCAGTCACTCCTTGATTACCCCCTCCCTGCAACCCATTATAGTTATCGTGCCTGCATCTCACTGAACTGTGGGATTGTTTTTTGTCTCTCTGGGTCTTGGGGGCATGGGTAATGCCCTTCTAACATTTGCTGCTCTATGCATCTTTTTAGTTTTATGTTTTCTTATATGGAGTAAAAACACGTCCAATTCAATCTTTTCTCCATTTCAGTAAGGTTTTTTTTTTTTTTCAACAATACCTTTTACTAAAGGTTCATCCATCATCAGATCAACAAATGAAATCAACCAGCAACTTTGTCCCAGTTTTGAGGTTTGTTTCAGCAAAGGTAAAGCTTAGTTCCTCTATTATCCCCCTGGCATTTTGAATTGAATGCTTTAGAAAATGCCTGTTAGATCTAGCCTGACAAAAGGGTCTGTGTGGGCCCTGCAGTGTATAGTATCACCCCTGTAGCATGGCCAATGATTTGGAAAAGCTCACCACTCTATATACAATGTGATTGGCCCGATAGCGGTTTAATTTTTCCAGCTCGCAAGCCAACGGACAGTTGCTAGACCACCCTGGTAGCAAATTCCTTTTTTGCCACTAAGGCGTGTCTAGATTTCTAGGCTATGTTAGATCATTTACTAGTTACAGTTACAAATTACAGTAACTCACTCTTTTTGGCAGCCTAGTCTGTCTGCTCTGTTTCAAGCTCTTCCTGGAGCAA
The DNA here is from genome assembly GCF_963854185.1 of Sardina pilchardus. Lineage (NCBI taxonomy): Eukaryota > Metazoa > Chordata > Actinopteri > Clupeiformes > Clupeidae > Sardina > Sardina pilchardus. The sequence continues at coordinate 19,917,085 of NC_085001.1, read as the reverse complement.
AATAATCCTACCTTCTGACTGGACACATTCCATAGGTGCTTCACAACATGCCTCCTCGATCCTCGATCCTTGATGGGCGTTCCCACTGATCTCTAACTAACACTGGATAGAATATCCCATTGTTTTCGCCCCATCATCCTTTATGTAGATCAGTGAGGATCGAGGCCCGAGGAGCGACGGAGGACGTATAAAAGCCCAAATGAGAGGCACCCCATGTCACCACTCTGACCACAAGTGCACTTCAGACCAAGGAAAGGCCAGCTAATGGTCAATCAGCCAAGAATTTGATAGGTAATAATTTGAAGGTAACAGCACAGACATAGATAAAGACAATGGGACAGACAGTAATAGATAGAATCTGAGCCCACATCCTTAATCAGTGATGAGATCGTGCTACAGTTCATTATTACAGTGTTAACAGTCTTGTGTTTTTATGCTCCAAAAAGTACCCGTTTCTCATTCACATCCTTGTTCAAATAAAAAAAAAATCAAAGGTGTAATGGAATTGTCATCTTCGCTGTGTACAGATTCCTTGAGAGTGCCCGACCATGTTACCCTCAACTGAACTCACAGCTCAGTCATTGTTGAATTACCACCAATGTGTGGCAGTTATGTGCCCACACAACCATAAAATGTCCTCATCCCAGGGGCAATTAGCCACCTGTCATTTGTGGAGAAATACTGTATCTCCTCACTTTTCCCTCCTAACTTTTCGATCATCAGCTCTCAAGACAGAATCTATAGGTCTCTATGGGACAGGCCTGATCTCTCAGGGCCACCTGTCGTGAGTCTTGTCATCTGCCTAATCTCTTCTCCGCCACCCCAACTGCTACCAATTTGCCTCCCCCCTCGTCTCCACACTTCCCTGAATCAAACGAGCTCTGATTACATTTTACCGGCCCTCAAAGTCCTCGGAGTGCTTTCATGTCGTGGTCCCAGCTGACTATGATCACACTCCATCTCCTTCCCCTGACTACTCAGCGCTCGTTTGAGTCAGTGGCGAGGTTGTCATCGCTGACTCCTGTCCCGTTTACGACGTTATTGCTCTCTCTTCTCACCACCTGATCTGATCTGATCTCTTGTGAAAGCGGTCGTCCATTTCACAACTGACAGGTTCAGCTCATGGAAAAAAATGGGCTTGTCAGACTGACGTCAGGGTAAATACCCATCAGACACCGACAATTTGTGCAATACTGTCAAGACGTGGGCTGGGTGTTGGCCAAGTCCATCAGTTTAAATGAGTGGTTCTAAACTACAACTGATTCCGCTGGTAATACACTGTAAGTTGGATATAACTTTCAGCTGAGTTGAAACGTTTAGAGATAAGCCTGTTGGCCGCCATCTGCGAATCACATTATTTTGACATGTGAATTTGATTCAACTCAATTTCCTGTGAACAGGACAATCTCATTCTCACAACAGCGGAGGCCTGCTTCTTCCTCGCCCCTTCAGTTTGAGCAGATCTGCAGGTGGTCAGTGTGTAGAATATTTCGACAGACACCTCATCAGCAAGAAACTCCAGTACAGCACTGGGGAAAAAAGAGAGAAAAGAGAGTCTTTTTCCTCTGAGTAGAATCTTAGTATGAGAATGAATCAAAGTGCTTCTCTGCTATCATGTGTGGTGTGGTATGCCATATTGAACAGCTTTTCCCCCCATTTACTTCCTTCGACAGGTACATGGCCATCATCCATCCCCTCAAACAGAGAATGACTGCCACTGAGACCATGGTGGTCATCGGCGTGATCTGGGTCCTGGCCCTCGTGCTGGCCTTCCCCCAGTTCTATTACTCGGACCTCGACTACTTCCCCACGCGCGTGGTGTGCTACATCGACTGGCCTGTCTACGTCGAGAAGATGTGAGTCTGCAGGTTTCCGCCTGCATTTTATTCGATTCTCAGACATGCCTTTTTGGGACACTTTGAAGTCCGCTTGACGGAAAAGAAATGTCATGCACTCTTAATTGCGTAACGACAGAGAGAGCAACGGATGAATACAGATAAGGCAAACTATTCCCTCTAGAGGTTTCCTTAAATAGCCTTGTGGTGAACCAAGAGTTAACTTGAAGTAACTGCTCCATAAACAAGTAAGCTTACTCTACTGTATAATGAACTTATTACTGTAATCAATTAGGCACTGCAGTCTTCTTAAAAGAGACGGAGTGCTCTCATTAAGTATAATCTCATACCATTTATCATGAGTCTTAAAAAAAGCACATCAAAGCCTACAGCCTCTACATAAGCATGCATTGAATGAGTGAAATGCCTTTGCTTTATGCATTTAATTTAGAGGCATCAATTCTCGCCATATGCAGAGGCATGCTTGATCAGCCACCACAAAAGCAGCAGCCATTAGTGATATGTTTCAGTCTGTGTTTGTCTGCAGTGGAAAATCAGCACATGATAATATTGTAGTGATATATGAACATGTGATATCTGTGTTGATTGAAGCACGGAAATAAGAATCAAATTAATCCCACTGATGGCTCTGGGCACTGATAGAGAATGTTCTCTTTCATCAAGACATGCTTTTTTCAGAGTCGAGGAATACCTTTGATATATGTCCTCCTTCATCAGGCTGTGTAGTTTCTCACATCTTAGAAAGAAGCAAAATTAAAACTTCCGTCTGTCACCTTTCTCACTCCTCACTTTTCATAGTTTTTTTTTTTTTTGCCATAGGCCACATGTCATTGTTGTGAATCAGTGATATGACAAGATGCATACCCTTTTCTCTTTTTCTCTCAGTTGTTTCTTCTCTATTAATATAATGTGCCAAGACGCATGTTGGCTTGTGATGGATAGCTTTCAGTGCACAGTGCAGCTCAGTGACATTTTCAAAGTGTAAATTTCCAGCCAATCTTCTAATGCAGTGGGCAGAACGCTGAAGATCAAGCAGTACACAACTCTCTCTCTCTTTCTCTCTCTCTCTGTCTGTCTCTCTCTGTCTTTCGTTCTGTATTCGCACTCTCTTTCTCTCTCTCTCTCTCTATCTCTCACTCTGTATTCGCTCTCTCTTTCTCTCTATCTCTCTTTCTCTGTCTCTCTCTCTCACACACACACACACCCACACACACATACACACAAACACACACACTACTCCATTCTGTTTTTCACAGTTCCAAATATCTACCACAGGTGTCTGTAAATGCAGCATCTGCCGTGCTTTCACCATTTTGTCTCAGAGTGCCATTGTTTGGCAGTTGGCTGGGTTTCACACGTTGATTGTTTGTAATAAATAGCAGCAAGACAAAACATTGTCCGTGTTGGAATAGCTTGTGTACTTATTACTATTTTAATGAAACTATAATGACTTGCACTTGTGGGTTAAGTGGGCTGAGCCTGTGAGCTACAGTAATTCAGTTTGTGTGTGTGTGTGTGTGTGTGTGTGTGTGTGTGTGTGTGTGTGTGTGTGTGTGTGTGTGTGTGTGTGTGTGTGTGTGTGTGTGTGTGTGTGTGTGTGTGTGTGTGTGTGTGAGTGTGTGCGTGCGTGTGTGTGCGTGTGTGTGTGTGCGTGTGTGTGTGTGTCTGTGTCTGTGTGGGTCTGTGTTTGTGCTTCTGTGTGTGTGTGTGTGTGTGTGTGTGTGTGTGATTCCTGAGTGTATCTGTGTGTGGGATGAAAGCTAATGGACATGTCTGACTGGGGGGGACTCCAGGGCCAAACAGTAGCCACTGTGTCTGTCTGCTCATTGACCACATTAACTTGCGTTGACATACGGTCATTGGCTATTGGCTATCAGTAATGTCTGGGTTGGTTACTAAAACCAAAGTCTTTTTAAAGCAAGTCACGTCACTCGGCAGCCATATTGGCCATGGGGTCGGGCAGCGACTTTGACCGGAACAAGACCAGGCTCTATCTAAATGAATGGGGAGAGAGCTGGATGTCCGTGTTCCGAGGTGTAAGAGACATAAAAATCACATGTTTGAAATCGCGATGAAAATCTGACTAAAATCGCTGAAAAAGTTTGGTGGTTTTGTATCAAATTAACGCTTAAAAAGCCTTTTTCTTACTGGTAATTTTGGACTGCGCATGCTCTATTCTTCACGACGCAGCCTTCAAAAAGCGTGACCGCCAAGGATCGGCCAAATGATTGGAGCAACGGCACTGGAAGAGGCGGGACATGTGCAAACCATAGCCAACCGGTGTAAACAACCGCCATCTTTCGTGTTACGAAGTTACCCCATGCTTTTCAATGGGCGATTTTTCCAGTGCAGTGTCTCCTCATATATAAGTGTCTCTGCTAAAACTTGTCCAAGAGTTACACATATACATGCTCCCACTTACTCCTTTGCACACTGGTCCAAAAGTACATGCAACTGAAAGCTGCATACACACACACACACACACACACACACACACACACACACACACACACACACATACACACACTTCTTTGCCTCCCATATCACTGCCTTTTTCTCATAAAACACATCTTCAGTTCTTTTCTTCAAGCTCAACCGCAGTTTACTCGCTCACACACAGGCACATAAACACACACAGAGAGACAGAGAAACACCATGCAAATACCTTTCACAGTCCCTTTGTCATTCTCTCTTCTTCTTTCTTGCATGCAGTGTAAACACACACACACACACACACACACACATGCCCCTCAGCCACTGACTGGTAACTTCAGAGTCTTTGAAGAGTTCTGGCAAGTCATGGCGCATTATGCAGTGTGTCAGGCTATCTCTGCCACCTCATTCATCTCGCTCCCAATACAGGCGAGCCGCTGAGCCGAGGCGAAGGCTGTTTGTGAGAACACCCACCCGGCGCCCTGCACGAAAACAAGTTGCTAGAAAGCATGTAACGTCGGTGGCGGCACCGGGACATGAAACATGCCGAATAAAACCAAAGGAAAACCCCGACCCTTGCCTTTAATATCCGGTGCCAAGGCCCAGCGGACACATGACGGGAGTTTGTTGATAAGCGAGCGCTGACAGCTTGGAGACGGAGTCGGTGCCCTGAGTGCAGCTCAGCATCAGCATCCCTCAGAGCGCTGATGTCTCCGTAGTGACCTGGGGCTGCCCCGTTTTCCCCCCTCCCCTCGCTCCATATAGCCCCCATCCTTTACCCACTCGGAAGCAGTCGGCAGGCAGGCAGGCAGGAGAGCGGAGAGTGGGAGAGCAGAGCGATGTATCCATAAGCGAGAGAGAGAGAGAGAGATGGAGAGAGAGAGAGATAGGGGGAAAGGGAGAGATGGATAGAGGGGGAGAGACGGAGAGAGAGAGAACCTCATTGGGCATGCTGAAACAGGGTACTCAGAGCAGCACTGATTTTTGCAAATTGCCATAAAATCCCGGCCAGCCGCCACCAGAGCAGGCACCAGGTCTTTTCAGCCTGCTCATTATGCTTTCACCTCGCCTCTCCAACATGGTGTTTTTGTCTGTCAGGACCAGTCTGTCCAGATATGTCTTTGTAATTGAGGCAAACAAACATGCATTATGTAGTATTATGGTATGTCGGAGGTAGGCGTTATCGCATCAGTGTGACATGGGAGACAGTTGTAGAGTCCTGATATAACAAGTAAAATAAATGCCCCTGTAATTCAGCTGTCAGAAACCAACACAACAGATTTAGGGTTTTCCGCTCCAGCGAATAATGAATTATTACTATTATAAAATTATAGGGTATATGCATCAATACATACACACACACAAACACACACACACACACACACACACACACACACACACACACACACACACACACACCACACCACACCACACCACACCACATATATGTGTGTGTATTTGTGGGTGAAATGGTACCTGTGGAACTAGGAGCTCATTCGATGTGCGTGCGTGCACATTCTGCAGGAGATATCATCAGTATGCAGCGATAAGAGAAGGCATCCCATGTCGGGGGCTTTGCTATGTGCTCTGCAGCTCGATGCCTCTCCATCCTCCGCCTGCGCCTCTAACATGGGCACAGCAAGGGTTTTTGCCAGTCCACGCAGGCTGCATTTTAGGGGAAGGAAAATGGCTTTTAAAACGCCTGCTGGTGCCAGCGGGTAATCCGCCGGGAGGCAAGCGAAAGAACAGTTCACATCCGGAGTGTAGCACGGGTGAGAGAGAGAGAGAGAGAGAGAGAGAGGTTGTCCGTTTCCTCTCTTTTGCCGCACTCTCCATTTGAAAATTGACTTATTGTTTTAATTAGCTATGACTACTTCAGTCCGTGTGGAGTTAATCCCTTTGGCACTTAAGAAAATCGCAGAATGAAAATGGTCTACTTGACTCATATCCATGTGATTGTGTTAAAAAAAAAAACATGAAAAACACAGGACCCCAGTGATTTTTAATATGAGACTCCACTTGGTATGCTAACACCACATGCTGTTGGACTCCTGCTTGTTGCATCACTAATAGCAGCCATCTATCACCCCATTACAAAAAAGTGTCTAATGAGTCATATTTCTCGGAAGCTCTTAAACTCTAAGGAGATAAATCTCGTTCTCATAGTATGCATTTTTAATGCTTTTCCGCTCCTTTTGCTTATACTGACATCAGACTTGTTCACACATTTCCATGTGTCATGCTACATGTCTGTTAATGTATTGTTAATGTATTGGGTCTGAAGCAGAGGTGGAAAAGTCCATCTTCAGAAAGTGAAAGTCCTACCACATATCTGTGCCAACCATTCACTTGTAGCCAGCTGATTCTAATCAGCACAACTCTTCAGCCGGCTTTTATGTTGTACTTGCTGTGTCGTCTTGTTTGTGTGTGCTATGTGTTTATGGGGCTAAAGATGAATTTCCACAAGAGTGGACAAGAAAGATTTCAATTTTCATGACGATTCATTGCATTATCACTTCCCCAACATTCAAACAGTAATTACTAACACATGTTTGCCAATTTCACACATCTGTGATTATTGAAAATATTGTTTTTCCTCCGATGCATCTCCTGAAAAAAAGAAAAACATATTTTGTTGATAACCCTAATCTGAGGGTCATTGTCACTGTTGTTCATTTACACTTTGTTTAAATTGATTGCCTTCTCACGGCCACAGCAAACGCAGAATGAATGCATGAAAGAGCGTCAATAGAGAAACAAATTGAAAGTGGCCCTGGTACATTACTCTGATTGTGAGTGCTTGCTCCATGTTTTTCTTTTTTTTTTGTACTGAATGTGTCAATCTTACTTCCTCCTAGAGAAACTGTAATGAAGAGGCAGGGTCCAGAGTGCTCTTTGTCTGCTCTCCTGTGCACACTCCACCCACTCCTGATTTCTGCACAATGCCCTTATATACATCCAGGAAGCTCTAGTTAATGCAGCAGGGAAATGAAGTCCATTATTTATAATTACGTTTCCACAGCCAAATCATCCTTAAATAAGTCACAATCAGCCCGTCACTGTCAGGCATGTGCTCTTGCTCGGAACCCAGTAAGTGTAAGGTGCCTACATCACGTATTGCGGTGGGAGTGAAGAGGAGACTATGTTGCACAGTCTACTCTAATACATGTTGTTTGAGGTGTTGAGTTCAGAAAATTAGTTGCAGCTGTGCGGGTATCTTTAGAGAGTCTTTGTGTGGCAATTGGGACACAATTCACAGTTTAGTGCACTTTCAGTACACATGCAATTACGTAGTTATTATTGAATGCATTCATGGCATGGCACAAATGTTCTACGTCTAACTGCTATTTCTGTAACAGCTTATCTCTCATTACAGTGCATGAAAATGCACTGTACTGTTCTTCCTAGGCTTCTTATTACAGTGCATGAAAATGCACTGTACTGTTCTTCCTAGGCTTCTTATTACAGTGCATGAAAATGCACTGTACTGTTCTTCCTAGGCTTTTTCTTATTATTACAGTGCATGAAAATGCACTGTACTGTTCTTCCTATTCTTCTTATTATTAAACTTCTTCTAACGCTCGCAATTCAGCTTCAACCGTTTAACGTAGAAACTTCATTCAAACTTTGTTGCGTAGGTCTTGCTTATGCCATATGTGCTTTGTATTTTTCAACTTTGTAACTTTTATACTTTTTAAACTATTAGTTAAAAACTATTACAATTTCCCCCATAGACTTAACATGGCTCATTATGACATCACGGCAGCAATTAGAATGTTACCCCAGCTGGTCAGCCACCTGGGCACCAACTGTCAGTTTCTCTCAGGCTTTACAATCTCTCTGAAGACTTCTGTTCTGTTCTGTTCCCCTGTATCCTCTGCGCACAACAGTATCAAAATAAGTCCTCCTAATTCCATTCAACTTTATATCCATTCATCTTCTTCAAACCATTCACTCATCCACCCATTCTAAACAGTCTGCCTATCAACATCAATTAGACGCTCTACATTCAACTTTTAAACAATCTACTCTGTCTCAGGCTGACTAGCCAGTTAAATTGATTACACCTGTATCTGTATCCACTACTCTCAGTAGAGAGCTGTGTCTCTCCATTCTACAAGAATATAAGGCACATTCCATCCAACATTCTATCCATTCATCTTCTTCAGACCATTCACTCATCCACCCATTAAACTGTCTATCAACATCTATTAAACAATCTGTCTATCAACATCCATTAAACTCTCTGTCTATCAACATTAATTAGACTATCTACATTCAACTTTTAAATTATTTACTCTGTCTCAGGCTTTAAGAGTAGGCTACTCTGGCTCTCTTAAGACTAGCCAGTTAAATTGATTACACCTGTGTCAACTACTCTCAGAGAGCTGTATCAGTGTCTCTCTTAACAAGAATATAAGGCACATTCCATCCAACCTTCTATCCATTCATCTTCTCCAGACCATTCACTCATCCACCCATTAAACTGTCAATCAATATCTATTAAACAATCTGCCTATCAACATCCATTAAACATTCTGTCTATCAACATTAATTAGACTATCTACATACAACTTTTAAAGTATTTACTGTGGGTCCCTCTCAAGCAGCGTTTATATGTCCTCCCTCGCTCCTCGATCCTCAATGATCTACATAAAGAAAGATAGAAGAAGGGCTAGACTATCCCATTGTTGCCGCTCCATCATTCTTTATGTAGATCAGTGAGGAACGAGAGAGGACGCGTAAACGCTATATGAGAGGCACCTTCTGTCTTAGGCTTTAAGCATACAATCTCATTAAGACTACAGATCCTGTTTCACTACGTCCTCTGTCCACAACTGTTTCAAAATAAAGGTCCTCACTGCAATAATACACTATTAAATCATTTAACCATTGAAACTACTCAACTATTGAACTGTTCAACCATTCCAACTGTCAGTTATCATCCACTATGCCTCCAGTCAACTACATGAAACCTCCATGTACCTAGCAACCAACATAGCAACCATTAAAATTAAGTGTTTATGACTGTTTCCATAGCAACCAACATGATTATACTGCAGTAACTTCTTGTTTCCTGATAGTGGCCACCATGGATACCCTAGCAACAAATGTTTCAAAATAAAAGTCCTCACTAGCAAGTTAGCTAGTTAGCATTGTTAGCATAGTTAACATTTTTAGTATAACTGCAAAAAATCATCAACTAAGTTAGCTAATCAACCTGGTTAGCATTGTTAGCAAATTTAGCATTGTTAGCATAGTTAGCATTTTTAGCATTACTGCTAGAAATCATCGGTTAAGTTAGCTAATCAACCTGGTTAGCATTGTTAGTAAAGTTAGCATTGCTAGCATAATAAGCATTTTTAACGTAACTGCTAGAAATCATTAGCTAAGTTAGCTAATCAACATTTTAACATGAATAGAAATCATTACTTAAGTTAGAACTGGAACGTTTCATCTTTAAAACGTCTACCTTCACACTATCAACTCTCTGTAAACTATGCAACCACCATGTTTACCCTAGCTACACCTTAGTAACCATATCTACATTATCTATCTATTTTTGCATTTTCATGCACTGGTAATTCCTTGGAATTGCATTTCTAGTTCTTCTTCTAACGCAGCCAATTCAGCTTCAACCTCTTAACGTAGAAACACCATTCAAATTTTGTCGCGTAGGTCTTACTTACGCGATGTGGGCTTTGTATTTTTCAACTTTGTAACTTTTATACTTTTTAAACTATTAGTTAAAAACTATTACAATTTCCCCCATAGACTTAACATTGCTCTTTATGACATCACGGCAGCAATTAGAATCTTACTCCAGCTGGTCAGCCACCTGGGCACCAACTGTCAGTTTCTCTCAGGCTAGAGCATACAATCTCATACAAGTGCATACAATCTCTCTGAAGACTACATATTCTGTTCCCCTGTATCCTCTGCGCACAACAGTATCAAAACTAGAAATGCAATTCCAAGGAATTACCAGTGCATGAAAATGCAAAAATAGATAGATAATGTAGATATGGTTACTAAGGTGTAGCTAGGGTAAACATGGTGATTGCATAGTTTAAAGAAAGTTGATAGTGTGAAGGTAGACAGTTTAAAGCTTAAACATTCCAGTTCTAACTTAACTAATGATTTCTATTCATGTTAAAATGTTAACTATGGTAACAATGAGGTTGATTGGTTAACTTAGCTACTGATTTCTTGTAGTTATGGTAAAAATGTTAACCATGGTAACTATGTTAACAGTGCTAACCAGGTTGATTAGCTAACTTAGCTAATGATTTCTAGCAGTTGCTAATGCTAAAAATGCTAGCTATGCAAACAATGCTAACCAGGTTGATTAGCTAACTTAGTTGATGATTTTTGACAGTAATGCTAAAAATGCTAACAATGCTAACTAAGCTAACAATGCTAACCAGATTGATTAGCTAACTTAGCTAATGATTTCTAACAGTTATGCTAAAATGCTAACTATGCTAACAATGCTAACCAGATTGATTAGCTAACTTAGCTAATGATTTCTAACAGTTATGCTAAAATGCTAACTATGGTAACAATGCTAACTATGCTAACCATGCTAACTAGCTAACTTGCTAGTGAGGACTTTTATATTAAAACATTTGTTGCTAGGGTATACATGGTGGCCACTATGAGGAATAAAGAAGTTACAGTAGTATAATCATGTTGGTTGCTATGGAAACGGTCATAAACGCTTAATTTTAATGGTTGCTATGTTTGTTGCTAGGTACATGGAGGTTTCATGTAGTTGACTGGAGGCATAGTTGAAGATAATTGACAGTTGGAATGGTTGAACAGTTAAATAGTTGAGTAGTTATAATGGTTAAATGATTTTATAGTGTATTATTGCAGTGATGACTTTTATTTTGAAACAGTTGTGGACAGAGCAAACAGTTTAACAGGATATGTAGTCTTCAGAGTGATTGTATGCTTAAAGCCTGAGAAAATGACAGTTGGTTCCCAGGTGGCTGGCCAGCTGGCAGATGAGTCTAATTGCTGCCATGATGTCATAATGAGCAATGTTAAGTCTATGGGGGGAATTGTAATAGTTTTTAACTAATAGTTTAAAAAGTATAAAAGTTTCAAAGTTGAAAAATACATCCCTCCAATGTCCTAAGTAAGATCTACGTAACACAGTTTGAATGAAGTTTCTACGTTAAACGGTTCAAGCTGAATTGCGTGCGTTAGAAGAAGAACTAGAAATGCAATTCCAAGGAATTACCAGTGCATGAAAATGCAAAAATAGATAGATAATGTAGATATGGTTACTAAGGTGTAGCTAGGGTAAACATGGTGGTTGCATAGTTTACAGAGAGTTGATAGTGTGAAGGTAGACGTTTTAAAGATGAAACATTCCAGTTCTAACTTAACTTATGATTTCTATTCATGTTAAAATGTTGATTAGCTAACTTAGCTAATGATTTCTAGCAGTTACGCTAAAAATGCTTATTATGCTAGCAATGCTAACTTTACTAACAATGCTAACCAGGTTGATTAGCTAACTTAACCGATGATTTCTAGCAGTAATGCTAAAAATGCTAACTATGCTAACAATGCTAAAATTGCTAACAATGCTAACCAGGTTGATTAGCTAACTTAGTTGATGATTTTTTGCAGTTATACTAAAAATGCTAACTATGCTAACCATGCTAACTAGCTAACTTGCTAGTGAGGACTTTTATTTTGAAACATTTGTTGCTAGGGCGTATCCATGGTGGCCACTATCAGGAAACAAGAAGTTACTGCAGTATAATCATGTTGGTTGCTATGGAAACGGTCATAAACACTTAATTTTAATGGTTGCTATGTTGGTTGCTAGGTACATGGAGGTTTCATGTAGTTGACTGGAGGCATAGTGGATGATAACTGACAGTTGGAATGGTTGAACAGTTCAATAGTTGAGTAGTTTCAATGGTTAAATGATTTAATAGTATATTATTGCAGTGAGGACCTTTATTTTGAAACAGTTGTGGACAGAGGACGTAGTGAAACAGGATCTGTAGTCTTAATGAGATTGTATGCTTAAAGCCTGAGACAGAAGGTGCCTCTCATATAGCGTTTACGCGTCCTCTCTCGCTCCTCACTGATCTACATAAAGAATGATGGAGCGGCAACAATGGGATAGTCTAGCCCTTCTTTTATCTTTCTTTATGTAGATCATTGAGGATCGAGGAGCGAGGGAGGACATAGGCCTATAAACGCTGCTTGAGAGGGACCCACAGTAAATACTTTAAAAGTTGTATGTAGATAGTCTAATTAATGTTGATAGACAGAATGTTTAATGGATGTTGATAGGCAGATTGTTTAATACATATTGATTGACAGTTTAATGGGTGGATGAGTGAATGGTCTGAAGAAGATGAATGGATAGAAGGTTGGATGGAATGTGCCTTATATTCTTGTTAAGAGAGACACTGATACAACTCTCTGAGAGTAGTTGATACAGGTGTAATCAATTTAATTGGCTAGTCTGAGACAGAGTAAATAATTTAAAAGTTGAATGTAGATAGTCTAATTAATGTTGATAGACAGAGAGTTTAATGGATGTTGATAGACAGATTGTTTAATAGATGTTGATAGACAGTTTAATGGGTGGATGAGTGAATGGTCTGAAGAAGATGAATGGATAGAATGTTGGATGGAATGTGCCTTATATTCTTGTAGAATGGAGAGACACAGCTCTCTACTGAGAGTAGTGGATACAGATACAGGTGTAATCAATTTAACTGGCTAGTCTTAAGAGAGCCAGCCTGAGACAGAGTAGATTGTTTAAAAGTTGAATGTAGAGCGTCTTATTGATGTTGATAGGCAGACTGTTTAGAATGGGTGGATGAGTGAATGGTTTGAAGAAGATGAATGGATATAAAGTTGGATGGAATTAGGAGAACTTATTTTGATACTGTTGTGCGCAGAGGATACAGGGGAACAGAATATGTAGTCTTCAGAGAGATTGTAGCCTATGGTTAAAGCCAGAGAAACTGACAGTTGGTGCCCAGGTGGCCGGCCACCTGGCCTAAGATTCTAATTGCTGCCGTGATGTCACAATGAGCAATGTTAAGTCTATGGGGAAATAGCTCAATGTTAAATCTATGTGGAAATCGTTTTTTAATTCATAGTTTAAAAAGTATAAAAGTTACAAAGTTGAAAAATACAAAGCAGACATGGCATGAGCAAGACCTACGCAACAACGTTTGAATGAAGTTTCTACGTTAAACGGTTAAAGCTGAATTGGCTGCGTTAGAAGAAGAAGTTTAACTAGAAATGCAATTCCAAGGAATTACCAGTGCATGAAAATGCAAAAATAGATAGATAATGTAGATATGGTTACTAAGGTGTAGCTAGGGTAAACATGGTGGTTGCATAGTTTACAGAGAGTTGATAGTGTGAAGGTAGACAGTTTAAAGATGAAACGTTCCAGTTCTAACTTAACTAATGATTTCTATTCATGTTCAAATGTTGATTAGCTAACTTAGCTAATGATTTCTAGCAGTTACGCTAAAAATGCTTATTATGCTAGCAATGCTAACTTTACTAACAATGCTAACCAGGTTGATTAGCTAACTTAATCGATTATTTCTAGCAGTAATGCTAAAAATGCTAACTATGCTAACAATGCTAAATTTGCTAACAATGCTAACCAGGTTGATTAGCTAACTTAGTTGATGATTTTTTGCAGTTATGCTAAAAATGCTAACTATGGTAACAATGCTAACTATGCTAACCATGCTAACTAGCTAACTTGCTAGTGAGGACTTTTATTTTGAAACATTTGTTGCTAGGGTATCCATGGTGGCCACTATCAGGAAACAAGTTACTGCAGTATAATCATGTTGGTTGCTATGGAAACGGTCATAAACACTTAATTTTAATGGTTGCTATGTTGGTTGCTAGGTACATGGAGGTTTCATGTAGTTGACTGGAGGCATAGTGGATGATAACTGACAGTTGGAATGGTTGAACAGTTCAATAGTTGAGTAGTTTCAATGGTTAAATGATTTAATAGTGTATTATTGCAGTGAGGACCTTTATTTTGAAACAGTTGTGGACAGAGGAAGTAGCGAAACAGGATCTGTAGTCTTAATGAGATTGTATGCTTAAAGCCTGAGACAGAAGGTGCCTCTCATAGCGTTTACGCGTCCTCTCTCGCTCATCACTGATCTACATAAAGAATGATGGAGCGGCAACAATGGGATAGTCTAGCCCTTCTTCTATCTTTCTTTATGTAGATCATTGAGGATCGAGGAGCGAGGGAGGACATATAAACGCTGCTTGAGAGGGACCCACAGTAAATACTTTAAAAGTTGTATGTAGATAGTCTAATTAATGTTGATAGATAGAATGTTTAATGGATGTTGATAGGCAGATTGTTTAATAGATATTGATTGACAGTTTAATGGGTGGATGAGTGAATGGTCTGAAGAAGATGAATGGATAGAAGGTTGGATGGAATGTGCCTTATATTCTTGTTAAGAGAGACACTGATACAGCTCTCTGAGAGTAGTTGACACAGGTGTGATCAATTTAACTGGCTAGTCTTAAGAGAGCCAGAGTACTCTTAAAGCCTGAGACAGAGTAAATCATTTAAAAGTTGAATGTAGATACTAGATAGTCTAATTAATGTTGATAGACAGAGAGTTTAATGGATGTTGATAGGCAGATTGTTTAATAGATGTTGATAGACAGTTTAATGGGTGGATGAGTGAATGGTCTGAAGAAGATGAATGGATAGAAAGTTGGATGGAATGTGCCTTATATTCTTGTAGACTGGAGAGACACAGCTCTCTACTGAGAGTAGTGGATACAGATACAGGTGTAATCAATTTAACTGGCTAGTCTTAAGAGAGCCAGTGTATGTAGCCTGAGAGAGAGAGAGAGAGCTGCTGCACCTGGACTGGCCACCTGGCGTAACATTCTAATTGCTGCCGTGATGTCATAATGAGCAATGTTAAGTCTATGGGGGAAATTGTAATAGTTTTTAACTAATAGTTTAAAAAGTATAAAAGTTACAAAGTTGAAAAATACAAAGCACACATCGCGTAAGTAAGACCTACGCGACATAGTTTGAATGGAGTTTCTACGTTAAGCGGTTGAAGCTGAATTGCGTGCGTTAGAAGAAGAACTAGAAATGCAATTCCAAGGAATTACCAGTGCATGAAAATGCAGATATAGATAGATAATGTAGATATGGTTACTAAGGTGTAGCTAGGGTAAACATGGTGGTTGCATAGTTTACAGAGAGTTGATAGTGTGAAGATAGACTGTTTAAAGATGAAACATTCCGGTTCTAACTTAACTAATGATTTCTATTAATGTTAAAATGTTGATTAGCTAACTTAGCTAATGATTTCTAGCAGTTACGTTAAAAATGCTAATTATGCTAGCAATGCTAACTTTACTTACAATGCTAACCAGGTTGATTAGCTAACTTAACCGATGATTTCTAGCAGTAATGCTAAAAATGCTAACTATGCTAACAATGCTAAATTTGCTAACAATGCTAACCAGGTTGATTAGCTAACTTAGTTGATAATTTTTTGCAGTTATGCTAAAAATGCTAACTATGCTAACAATGTTAACTATGCTAACCATGCTAACTAGCTAACTTGCTAGTGAGGACTTTTATTTTGAAACATTTGCTGCTAGGGTATCCATGGTGGCCACTATCAGGAAACAAGAAGTTACTGCAGTATAATCATGTTGGTTGCTATGGAAGCGATCATAAACACTTAATTTTAATGGTTGCTATGTTGGTTGCTAGGTACATGGAGGTTTCATGTAGTTGACTGGAGGCATAGTGGATGATAACTGACAGTTGGAATGGTTGAACAGTTCAATAGTTGAGTAGTTTCAATGGTTAAATGATTTAATAGTGTATTATTGCAGTGAGGACCTTTATTTTGAAACAGTTGTGGACAGAGGAAGTAGTGAAACAGGATCTGTAGTCTTAATGAGATTGTATGCTTAAAGCCTGAGACAGAAGGTGCCTCTCATATAGCGTTTACGCGATCCTCTCTCGCTCCTCACTGATCTACATAAAGAATGATGGAGCGGCAACAATGGGATAGTCTAGCCCCTCTTCTATCTTTCTTTATGTAGATCATTGAGGATCGAGGAGCGAGGGAGGACATATAAACGCTGCTTGAGAGGGACCCACAGTAAATACTTTAAAAGTTGTTTGTAGATAGTCTAATTAATGTTGATAGACAGAATGTTTAATGGATGTTGATAGGCAGATTGTTTAATAGATATTGATTGACAGTTTAATGGGTGGATGAGTGAATGGTCTGAAGAAGATGAATGGATAGAAGGTTGGATGGAATGTGCCTTATATTCTTGTTAAGAGAGACACTGATACAGCTCTCTGAGAGTAGTTGACACAGGTGTAATCAATTTAACTGGCTAGTCTTAAGAGAGCCAGAGTGTACTCTTAAAGCCTGAGACAGAGTAAATAATTTAAAAGTTGAATGTAGATAGTCTAATTAATGTTGATAGACAGAGAGTTTAATGGATGTTGATAGACAGATTGTTTAATAGATGTTGATAGACAGTTTAATGGGTGGATGAGTGAATGGTCTGAAGAAGATGAATGGATAGAATGTTGGATGGAATGTGCCTTATATTCTTGTAGAATGGAGAGACACAGCTCTCTACTGAGAGTAGTGGATACAGATACAGGTGTAATCAATTTAACTGGCTAGAGAGCCAGCCTGAGACAGAGTAGATTGTTTAAAAGTTGAATGTAGAGCGTCTAATTGATGTTGATAGGCAGACTGTTTAGAATGGGTGGATGAGTGAATGGTTTGAAGAAGATGAATGGATATAAAGTTGGATGGAATTAGGAGGACTTATTTTGATACTGTTGTGCGCAGAGGATACAGTGGAACATAATATGTAGTCTTCAGAGAGATTGTCTGCCTGAGAGAAACTGACAGTTGGTGCCCAGGTGGCTGACCAGCTGGGGTAACATTCTAATTGCTGCCGTGATGTCATAATGAGCCATGTTAAGTCTATGGGGAAATGTTTAATAGTTTTTAATTTATAGTTTAAAAAGTATAAAAGTTACAAAGTTGAAAAATACATTGCACAGGTCTCCTTAGTAAGACCTACGTAGCAAAGTTTGAATCAAGTTTCTACGTTAAACGGTTCAAGATGAATTGCGAGCGTTAGAAGAAGTAGTGGAATAATAAGAAGCCTAGGAAGAACAGTACAGTGCATTTTCATGCACTGTAATAATAAGAAGACTTTGGAAGAACAGTACAGTGCATTTTCATGCACTGTAATAAGAAGACTTGGAATAACAGTACAGTGCATTTTCATGCACTGTAATAATAAGAAGTTGAAGTAGAAGACTAGGAAGAACAGTACAGTGCATTTTCATGCACTGTAATAAGTCCTCCTAATTCCATCCAACTTTATATCCATTCATCTTCTTCAAACCATTCACTCATCCACCCATTCTAAACAGTCTGCCTATCAACATCAATTAGATGCTCTACATTCAACTTTTAAACAATCTACTCTGTCTCAGGCTGGCTCTCTTAAGACTAGCCAGTTAAATTGATTACACCTGTATCTGTATCCACTACTCTCAGTAGAGAGCTGTGTCTCTCCATTCTACAAGAATATAAGGCACATTCCATCCAACATTCTATCCATTCATCTTCTTCAGACCATTCACTCATCCACCCATTAAACTGTCTATCAACATCTATTAAACAATCTGTCTATCAACATCCATTAAACTCTCAACATTAATTAGACTATCTACATTCAACTTTTAAATTATTTACTCTGTCTCAGACTAGCCAGTTAAATTGATTACACCTGTATCAACTACTCTCAGAGAGCTGTATCAGTGTCTCTCTTAACAAGAATATAAGGCACATTCCATCCAACCTTCTATCCATTCATCTTCTTCAGACCATTCACTCATCCACCCATTAAACTGTCAATCAATATCTATTAAACAATCTGCCTATCAACATCCATTAAACATTCTGTCTATCAACATTAATTAGACTATCTACATACAACTTTTAAAGTATTTACTGTGGGTCCCTCTCAAGCAGCGTTTATATGTCCTCCCTCGCTCCTCGATCCTCAATGATCTACATAAAGAAAGATAGAAGAAGGGCTAGACTATCCCATTGTTGCCGCTCCATCATTCTTTATGTAGATCAGTGAGGAGCGAGAGAGGACGCGTAAACGCTATATGAGAGGCACCTTCTGTCTCAGGCTTTAAGCATACAATCTCATTAAGACTACAGATCCTGTTTCACTACTTCCTCTGTCCACAACTGTTTCAAAATAAAGGTCCTCACTGCAATAATACATTATTAAATCATTTAACCACTGAAACTACTCAACTATTGAACTGTTCAACCATTCCAACTGTCAGTTATCATCCACTATGCCTCCAGTCAACTACATGAAACCTCCATGTACCTAGCAACCAACATAGCAACCATTAAAATTAAGTGTTTATGACCGTTTCCATAGCAACCAACATGATTATACTGCAGTAACTTGTTGATTCCTGATAGTGGCCACCATGGATACCCTAGCAACAAATGTTTCAAAATAAAAGTCCTCACTAGCAAGTTAGCTAGTTAGCATGGTTAGCATAGTTAGCATTGTTAGCATAGTTAGCATTTTTAGCATAACTGCAAAAAATCATCAACTAAGTTAGCTAATCAACCTGGTTAGCATTGTTACCAAATTGAGCATAGTTAGCATTTTTAGCATTACTGCTAGAAATCATCGGTTAAGTTAGCTAATCAACCTGGTTAGCATTGTTAGTAAAGTTAGCATTGCTAGCATAATAAGCATTTTTAGCGTAACTGCTAGAAATCATTAGCTAAGTTAGCTAATCAACATTTTAACATGAATAGAAATCATTAGTTAAGTTAGAACTGGAATGTTTCATCTTTAAACTGTCTACCTTCACACTATCAACTCTCTGTAAACTATGCAACCACCATGTTTACCCTAGCTACACCTTAGTAACCATATCTACATTATCTATCTATTTTTGCATTTTCATGCACTGGTAATTCCTTGGAATTGCATTTCTAGTTATTTTTCTTCTTCTAACGCTCTTAATGCAGCTTCAACCGTTCAACCTAGAAACTTCATTCAAACTTTATTACGTAGGTCTTACTTAGGACATGGGTGCTTTGTATTTTTCAACTTTGTAACTTTTATACTTTTTGAACTATTAAATAAAAACTATTAACAATTTCCCCATAGACTTAACATTGCTCATTATGACATCACGGCAGCAATTAGAATGTTACGCCAGGTGGCCAGTCCAGGTGCAGCAGCTCTCTCTCAGGCTTTACACTGGCTCTCTTGAGACTACATTTTCTGTTCCCCTGTATCAACATAAGTCTTCCTAATTCCATCCAACTTTCTATCCATTCATCTTCTTCAAACCATTCACTCATCCACCCATTCTAAACAGTCTGCCCATCAACATCAATTAGACAATCTACATTCAACTTTTAAACAATCTACTCTGTCTCAGGCTGGCTCTCTTCAGACTAGCCAGTTAAATTGATTACACCTGTATATGTATCCACTACTCTCAGTAGAGAGCTGTGTCTCCATTCTACAAGAATATAAGGCACATTCCATCCAACTTTCTATCCATTCATCTTCTTCAGACCATTCACTCATCCACCCATTAAACTGTCTATCAACATCCATTAAACTCTCTGTCTATCAACATTAATTAGACTATCTACATTCAACTTTTAAATTATTTACTCTGTCTCAGGCTTTAAGGATACACTCTGGCTCTCTTAAGACTAGCCAGTTAAATTGATTACACCTGTATCAACTGTCAGTTTCTCTGGCTTTAAGCATACAATCTCTCTGAAGACTACATATCCTGTTAACTGTTTCCTCTGTCCACAACTGTTTCAAAATAAAAGTCCTCACTGCAATAATACACTATTAAATCATTTAACCATTGAAACTACTCAAGTATTTAACTGTTCAACCATTCCAACTGTCAGTTATCATCAACTATGCCTCCAGTCAACTACATGAAACTTCCATGTACCTAGCAACCAACATAGCAACCATTAAAATTAAGCGTTTATGACCGTTTCCATAGCAACCAACATTATACTGCAGTAACTTCTTGTTTCCTGATAGTGGCCACCATGGATACCCTAGCAACAAATGTTTCAAAATAAAAGTCCTCACCAGCAAGTTATCTAGTTAGCATGGTTAGCATTGTTAGCATAGCTAGCATTTTTAGCATAACTGCAAAAAAGCATCAACTAAGTTAGCTAATCAACTTGGTTAGCATTGTTAGCAAATCTAGCATTGTTAGCATAGTTAGCATTTTTAGCATTACTGCTAGAAATCATCGGTTAAGTTAGCTAATCAACCTGGTTAGCATTGTTAGTAAAGTTAGCATTGCTAGCATAATTAACATTTTTAGCACAACTGCTAGAAATCATTAGCTAAGTTAGCTAATCAACATTTTAACTAATCATTAGTTAAGTTAGAACTGGAATGTTTCAGCTTTAAACTGTCTACCTGCACACTATCAACTCTCTGTAAACTACGCAACCACCATGTTTACCCTAGCTACACCTTAGTAACCATATCTACATTATCTATCTTTTTTTGCATTTTCATGCACTGGTAATTTTTTGGAATTACATTTCTAGTTCCTCTTCTTCTTCTAACGCTCGCAATTCAGCTTCAACCGTTTAACGTAGAAACTTCATTCAAACGTTGTTGCGTAGGTCTTGCTCATGCCATGTGTGCTTTGTATTTTTCAACTTTGTAACTTTTATACTTTTTAAACTATGAATTAAAAAACGATTTCCCCATAGATTTAACATTGAGCTATTTCCCCATAGACTTAACATTGCTCATTGTGACATCACGGCAGCAATTAGAATCTTAGGCCAGGTGGCCGGCCACCTGGGCACCAACTGTCAGTTTCTCTGGCTTTAACCATACAATCTCTCTGAAGACTACATATTCTGTTCCCCTGTATCCTCTGCGCACAACAGTATCAAAATAAGTTCTCCTAATTCCATCCAACTTTATATCCATTCATCTTCTTCAAACCATTCACTCATCCACCCATTCTAAACAGTCTGCCTATCAACATCAATAAGACGCTCTACATTCAACTTTTAAACAATCTACTCTGTCTCAGGCTGGCTCTCTTAAGACTAGCCAGTTAAATTGATTACACCTGTATCTGTATCCACTACTCTCAGTAGAGAGCTGTGTCTCTCCATTCTACAAGAATATAAGGCACATTCCATCCAACATTCTATCCATTCATCTTCTTCAGACCATTCACTCATCCACCCATTAAACTGTCTATCAACATCTATTAAACAATCTGTCTATCAACATCCATTAAACTCTCTGTCTATCAACATTAATTAGACTATCTACATTCAACTTTTAAATTATTTACTCTGTCTCAGACTAGCCAGTTAAATTGATGATACCTGTATCAACTACTCTCAGAGAGCTGTATCAGTGTCTCTCTTAACAAGAATATAAGGCACATTCCATCCAACCTTCTATCCATTCATCTTCTTCAGACCATTCACTCATCCACCCATTAAACTGTCAATCAATATCTATTAAACAATCTGCCTATCAACATCCATTAAACATTCTGTCTATCAACATTAATTAGACTATCTACATACAACTTTTAAAGTATTTACTGTGGGTCCCTCTCAAGCAGCGTTTATATGTCCTCCCTCGCTCCTCGATCCTCAATGATCTACATAAAGAAAGATAGAAGAAGGGCTAGACTATCCCATTGTTGCCGCTCCATCATTCTTTATGTAGATCAGTGAGGAGCGAGAGAGGACGCGTAAACGCTATATGAGAGGCACCTTCTGTCTCAGGCTATAAGCATACAATCTCATTAAGACTACAGATCCTGTTTCACTACTTCCTCTGTCCACAACTGTTTCAAAATAAAGGTCCTCACTGCAATAATACATTATTAAATCATTTAACCACTGAAACTACTCAACTATTGAACTGTTCAACCATTCCAACTGTCAGTTATCATCCACTATGCCTCCAGTCAACTACATGAAACCTCCATGTACCTAGCAACCAACATAGCAACCATTAAAATTAAGTGTTTATGACCGTTTCCATAGCAACCAACATGATTATACTGCAGTAACTTCTTGTTTCCTGATAGTGGCCACCATGGATACCCTAGCAACAAATGTTTCAAAATAAAAGTCCTCACTAGCAAGTTAGCATGGTTAGCATAGTTAGCATTGTTAGCATAGTTAGCATTTTTAGCATAACTGCAAAAAATCATCAACTAAGTTAGCTAATCAACCTGGTTAGCATTGTTAGCGAATTTAGCATAGTTAGCATTTTTAGCATTACTGCTAGAAATCATCGGTTAAGTTAGCTAATCAACCTGGTTAGCATTGTTAATAAAGTTAGCATTGCTAGCATAATAAGCATTTTTAGCGTAACAGCTAGAAATCATTAGCTAAGTTAGCTAATCAACATTTTAACATGAATAGAAATCATTAGTTAAGTTAAAACTGGAATGTTTCATCTTTAAACTGTCTACCTTCACACTATCAACTCTCTGTAAACTATGCAACCACCATGTTTACCCTAGCTACACCTTAGTAACCATATCTACATTATCTATCTATTTTTGCATTTTCATGCACTGGTAATTCCTTGGAATTGCATTTCTAGTTTCCCTTGTGATTGCGCTTAATTACTCCCCTTGTTTTCTGTATCTGTTGTTCTGTCCTTTCTCTCTTTCTCTCTCTCTCTCTCTCTCACTTTCTCTCTCTCTCTCTCTCTCTCTCTCTCCCTGTGGTCTCTTATAGTTACTATGTGTTGCTGGCTGTGCTGATCTACCTGCTGCCCCTGCTGGTGATGGGCTGTGCCTACCTGGAGGTGGGGCTCACTCTGTGGGCCAGCGAGATCCCCGGGGACTCGTCTGATCGCTACAAGGAGCAGCTTACTGCCAAGCGCAAGGTACCAATGTCTGGACCCATTGATTGGGCGGCGGCCCCAATCCTCTAAGCGATCTGTGGTCGAGCATGATTGTGTAAAGAGGTAGACAGCAAAGCAAAGGTTCCAAAGTCATATGTGGTTGAACTTGATTGCATAGACAGGACAGGAGACAGGAGAGAGCCCAAAAGGCTGTGCATTGGCACAGACCTAGCTTAAAAAGGCAGACAGAACAAGAGGAGACAGGAGACAATGTTTTACTTTTATTTTTGTATTCATCCTTTATTATACCAGGAGTGTCCCATTGAGATCTTACATCTCTTCTACAAGGGATCCCTGGTCTCACAAAAGCAAGAAGTGTCAGTGCCAACTCTACATTTACTCTGTAAAATGATAATGTGAATAGGGACAAGTGGTTGACAATGCTCATTAACGGAAAGACAAAAAACCTGCTAGCTGGAGTTAGCTGAGAGCTCATTTACATCCACTGTCCCTATTGACCCATCCCACGTGACGTCAGAGCAAAAGTAAGTGCCATTTTGGACATGAACTACCAGTAGTCTACCACGGCTAACACGCGGAAACAATTAAAAGGATAATCGAAAGGAATAGAACAACAGCGTCCTTTGGTAGCCTCAAAGTAACAATAAAGTTATCAACACATATCTTTGACATGTAATTTGCGAAACTCAACATCAGGCCCATTCTAGTGCTGCATGGACTTGCTGATGGCCTTGGCTCATATTCAGTGAGGTGACGTTTTATGCAAGCATTGAGGCTTTAATCGTCTGCTTCGTGAGCGCAAGTTTGTCTTTATATTTTTTAATATGTGATAGAGATTTCTGGCATGCGTGTTTGCGTTTGCAAGATCAATCGCATGTCCGCGGGCAAAGCTTTCGAGAGCGAACACAATTTGACTAAATTCAGCTCTCCTCTGAACTGAATAGTAGACTAGGATTTCTCACATGCATAAGTGGAATCGAACATGGTCAACTTGTTAATGCTATGTTAATACCAGTGACGAGGCGTAAGGGACATTTCCGAGGAAGCCAAGTGACGAATACGTATTTAGTTGTTTGTTGTTCACTTATCGAAGTGTAAAGTCCCCTCCGCCTGCGGCGTCGGGTCCTTATTACCACTTCGAACGTGCATTATTTTCCTATAAACGCACGGCGCGTCGTTGATTATCCCTACTCTAACCTACAGACCATGTAAAACACATAACAGACTGGACGAGGGTCATTGGTAACTGCAACACACACGCACTGTCTCTCTCTCTCCCTCCCTCACACATCTCCACACAAAGAAAGAATGCACAAAACAGTCCTGTATTTACAATAGTGATTGTCGGACAAGAGAGGGCCTTAGCTCCCGGGAGAAAATGCCACTGGTTGATACTAACTTGTTTCAGTGTGCGACATGCAGTTCGTTAAATGTGAATGTAAACAAACCTTAGCTGTAATAACATGGCGACCACCGGCTCCAGGGACGATCCCTCTGCTCACCCTGTAAATGCCCTACATCGCTGGACAGTGAAGGTGTTTTCTGCATTTTTATTTTACTCGTTTTTCATTTACGTTTTCTCGTCCATTGCATTCAAACTTCAGTCCACTACATGTCCAAAATGGCAGCCGCTCTTACTAAGGTCACGTGAGTGGGATGGGTCAATAGCCAGCTCTTACAAAAGGCAGCCTAGAATAGAATACTAGACTCAAGACTAATATACACCTCATTGCTCTACTCCAGTAATAACCTCTCTTTTGTTTTGTTATCTATCTGGCTTTCCTCTCCATTTATAGACCATTTATAATGGCACTTCCTAGAATAGAATACTAGACTCAAGACTAATATACACCTCATTGCTCTACTCCAGTAATAACCTCTCTTTTGTTTTGTTATCTATCTGGCTTTCCTCTCCATTTATAGACCATTTATAATGCCACTATACCTGCAGCACACAGTGTGCCAACTGGATCCGTGGTTTGCTGCAATTTAACCTTGGCAAGGGTAATAACGGACAACACAATTTAGGCAGTTGTCCGGAAGAACACTTTTTAGCTGCTGAGTTTGTAACAAGGGCAGCAGACTTTGGCGCTTCTCTGCTGTTTAGCCAATACAGAACATTGCTCAGTTTCACAGTACAATCAGTGCCTTAATAGCAGCTTGTTCATTCACAGGGGGGCAATTTGAAATCACACCAATAAGCTCAGTTCCTTTTTCAGCGTGACTCATGGCTCCCTGAACTCCTTGACTCACTGTTTCGATCCAATACTAAACTCACATGTTCGAAAGCTGAAGACTTTGTCTATGCCTTTTACACCACAAGCCTTGAAGTCATCATCAGGAAGCCTTGTATTACATGGACACATTCTCAGAAACTTGAATAGAGACCTTAAAAACAAATGCAAAACGTATTTTTCATGTGTTCATCACAATAAACTTTCTTTCTCCTTTCTCAAGCCGTGGATACTACAAAGCATTCAATAAGTTGCGCATTAGCAGTCATAAGCAAGCAAATTACCCAGTCTGTCAAAGGGCAAAGGAGATAACAGAATAGAGCTGCATTAGCTCAGAAAGCTTGTGTTATAATCTACCGAATCTGTCAGAATGCATCTAGACTTCAAAGAGGTGGCTTTGCCTTGTAAATCCATGGACTCTGTCTTCTGCAAGCTCAGCAAGGCACCTGTAGCTGTGCTCGCACTGATGACTAAGTGTGAGTTCCTCATCCAGTCTCCTGGCTGTATGTTCTGGCCCCATACTATGCTGTGAGATCCTCACAGTTTCATCCGGGAGCTCCAGAACGCCACACTGATCTCAATTAATCTCATGGCTTTCCTAAAGGGAGACGTAAACATCTAGATAGTATTGATCAGGTGAAGGACAGAGAAATTCACTTGTCATTCCCATAAGCTATGCGGAAAAATTCTACCACGATTTGGTTCTCCCTGTGGACTCAACACATGCGATTTCACTCCTGAGTTGATCAACCTGACTATATCATAAGAGTGGTGGAAGACATACAGTATGTGGTCGGAACAAATTGCTGCGGTAGGGAAAAATATGTTGTAGGAAAGAATTGCTTTCAGGTATATCTCTCTGTCGACCTCATCTCTCCCTCCTTTTCCGTGTCTACCTCTCTCTGAAGGTGGTGAAGATGATGATTGTGGTGGTGTGCACCTTCGCCGTCTGCTGGCTGCCGTTCCACGTCTACTTCTTCCTGGGCCACTTCTTCCCCAGCCTGCTGCAGAGGACCTTCATCCAGCAGGTGTACCTGGCCATCATGTGGCTGGCCATGAGCTCCACCATGTACAACCCCATCATCTACTGCTGTCTCAACGACAGGTAACTCAGAAGCATGTGGAGCCCCTTCTCTCTCTCTCTCTCTCTCTCTCTCTCTCTCTCTCTCTCTCACGCAGGGAAGAGCCACATTGGTTTTCCTCTCACGGCATCGCATGACCAGGAAAGAGCCTCATGGTTTTCCTCAGGGTGCATTTCATCCTACTAAGAATTGATAGCACTGAATGTGACATTGTCATGTTAAATGTAAATTTATTTGTGAAATGGATGACAGCACATGCCCAAATAATTCCACCTGTTTGTTTGCACCAATATGTCTCTTTGCATTATTTTGCTGCTTGTCAGAGTGCAGCAAGAATGTATTCTAACAATTTTCGGGATAATTAAGTTAGAGAGTATTGTATCAATAAAGTTAGAATTATAGAAGACTATATTATAGTAAGTGAAAGTTATTGGAGACAGATAGGGGTTTCTCAAGGTTACAATCAATGCACCAACAATCCTGCGACATCTGTGTGCTGAGAACTTAATGCTCATTATGTGAGTCTGTGAGGTCGAACTAACCAGAAGAAAGCTGCTGGCTTAGTGAAGAGGATCCGTCTCCTGAACCAGCATGTGTGTGTGTGTGTGTGTGTTGTTAGATCCCCTTGCTGGCGCACGAATTGTGCTAATTAGCAAAGTCAAAGTGGTCGACGCAAAATCCCAGGGAGGATTTCCATATCTTTAACCCACACCATCCTCCTCCTCTCAGCCTTTACCCTGTTTGTCTTGCGCTGTAGGTTCCGCGCCGGCTTCAAGCAAGCGTTCCGCTGGTGCCCGTTTGTGCCCGAAGGCGCCTACGAGGGCCTGGAGATGAAGTCCACCCGCTATCTGCACACACAGACCAGCATGTACAAGACCAGCCGCATGGAGACCACCATGTCCACGGTGCTGCCGCAGGCCCCCGACAAGGACCCCAGGGCCGGGGCGTGCGTGTGTGCGGCGGGGGGAGTCGCGGCTGCGCGCCGGAGCTCGGCTGACCTGGCCTCCAACGGCTCCTCGTCACGGAGCATCTCCAAGACCGTGTCGGAGACCTCCAGCTTCTACTCCAGCAACAACCTGCCTGAGTAGCCTCCTCCTCCTCCTCCTCCTCCTCGCTCCTTTGCTTCCTCGCTTCTCCTCGCTCCTTCTCGCACACCCCCAGCTCTGCTCATCCACTGTCAGACTCACTGTTTGTGAGTGTGTATGTGTGTGTGTTTGTGAGTGAGTGAGTGAGTGAGTGAGTGAGTGAGTGAGTGAGTGAGTGAGTGAGTGAGTGTGTGTGTGTGTGTGTGTGTGTGTGTGTGTGTGGGTTTGTGCGTGTGTCTGTGTGTTTTTATGTGTGTGTGTGTGTGTGTGTGTGTGTGTGTGTGTGTGTGTGTGTGTGTGTGTGTGTTTTCATGTGTGTTTGTGTGCGTCGCCGCTGTGCATATCACCCGTGTGCCAGCATGTCCGCTGAACTCTGCTGAAACAGCATGCCCTGGTTTCTGGGCAGGATCGTTTCACCAAGGGCACTATCGCACAGTCACCTTCTTTGTGTAGATTTAAAGCTATTGGACGTTTTCATTTCCTGTGGCCATTGATGAATCACACACACACACACACACACACACACACACACACACACACACACACACACACACACACAGCAGTCTGGCTCATTGGTTTCATAATCCCTAGTTTACCCGCTGCACACCAGTTGGTGATGTGGTTTGTGCAATCCAACCTCCGTTGTCTGAATGTATATTTTACAGTATTGATTAGCTGCTAGGCTTCAAACTGTTAACTGCAGTTTGCCTGTTCATAGCAGCTTGTAAACTGAAGCTCACTCAAAGTGCTTTCCACTGAAGAAGAGTATGTCAAAACCACTGACCTCAAATGCAGCCATGGATTTGTGTACATTAGACTCAATTTGATCATGCCACAGGCAAGAATGCAGATGACTGGAGCTTCACAACTTTGTTATCGTTGTTATGTTTTCCATGTAGCGCAATAGACGGGAGCATACCTATGTTCCCCAGGTCCTATGTTCCCCGGGTCCTATGTTCCCCACTTTGTATGGGACCGGAGAACATAGTGCCCTTTTTTTCTTAAATTTTAGAAAGGGTCCTATGTTCCCCGCTTTTCCCAAAAAGGGTCCTATGTTTCCCGGGATGTATTGCAACCGGGGAACATAGGACCCTTCTGGGAAAAAACGGGGAACATAGGCCCCGGAGAACATAGGGATGACCCCCAATAGACACTATAAATGTGTAGCAGAGCATATCTGAGAAAAATGAGAAGACTGTACAGCACACTGGGTTATAAGAAAAAAAAAAGAAATGTGGAGAAAAAGAGTTCCGAGGCGCTGCCACCCTGTGTTACTGCTGGCCGGGCTTTACCAAACAAGACTGTGTTAGCATCACAGCTGAAGGTACTGCATTCAGCGGAACATGATATCTCGGGGAGTAGTTTTCACAGCTTGTTTTTCTTTTTGTGCCATCGCAAGCAACTACTTCACACAATCTAGCCGCGTGGCAAGACGCTAACACTGACGCTAACACATACACACAAACGCACATAGCCAGGGTAGAGGTAAAATTAGCTCAGCAGTCTTCTACAGGCCTCTTCCCAGATCTGCTGTAGAAGCACTGGTGAGTGTGAGTGTGTGTATGCGTGTGTGTGTGTGTGTGTTTCTACACGGAGGAGATGTGGAAGAAGGGGATTCTGAACAAACAACAAATGCATCAAACACATATCATGCTATATTCCCGTGAGGGCCAGAACTTGCCCTGAATAGTTAAGTAATTGCCTCTTCCTTCTACCATACACACCAACGTATTACATGTGGATCAACTGTGACATGCTGTTTCGTCAGCCTGGTGGTGTTTGTGTGTGGGAGAAGGTGTCAGATTAAGGATGGAGAGATACGCTTGATAAAGAATTCTCAAATAGAGTTCCCAGTGACAGTTTGGTATGTGGTGGTATAGGAGAATACAGAACAGCCATCGACGGACGCTATGGAGTATAGAGGGTTCAGAACATGCCCATTAGAATGACTGTTGTACTGTATGTACAGTATATGTGTCTTCACACTAAGTCTGTGTATGACTGTATATGTATTGGGGTGAGGGGACTCCATGGCTTGTGTACATAAAATGTGTATGTTTGTGCATATGTATGAACGAATGTTTCATGTGTGCAAATTTGTCCTGAAATGAGTGCAAATCCATGCATATCTGTATGCATCCAAACAGTGACTGAGGCCAGCCACACACTAGATGCATCCAAGGGCCCTGAATGATCTCACTCTCTCTTTTTTCTCTCTGTCTCACACACACACACACACACACACACACACACACACACACACACACACACACACAGACACACACACACACACACACACACACACACACAGGCACATCTGGACACCTCAGGCCTCCTGGTAGCGCTGAGCCTCCTGAGACCTAACATGGCTCACCCCGACACGCAGTCCTCCCTGCATTAGCGGATCGTCCGCGTGGCCCTTAACACTACAGCAGAACTAGGTTCACCGTGCTCGCTGTGGTTAATGTATGCAGCTGTTCCAGAGTGACTGCGGCCGTCTGGTCAATGCCCGACATGTGTGGCCCTACCTAGCGTTATCCGATGGTTGATGCAAATTGACATATTTTAACATGGCTCTGCTGTTGCATCCAGTTTTCAATTCTCCTGGAAAACAAATTTAAAAGCAGGAAATGAGGTGCAGTGGTAGAGCCATGGGCTCTGTGGGTTTGACACAAACAGACTGCATTGCATGCCAAATCAAATGGCTGCCTCAATGAGATGTGCCGGTGTAGTCACCCGTTAAAATTTAGAGATTCTCTAAAGTTCTTCTGTTCAAGATGTAATTTCATGGATAAAGTAGTTGTTCTATAGAATATGAGAAGGAGATAAGTAAGAGATGAAACAATCCTCAGATCAGCAAGATTTTGTTGTTTTATTGTGTTATTCAACGTGTTGTTGATAAATTGTTTTTTTATTATTATTATTATTATTATTATTGTTATAATTATTATTGTTAATTTATATAAGACAACGTTGTTCTCTTAATGTGGTTTTATTTAACTTGTACTGTTATTTAGAGTGGTTGTACTTGTACATGAAGAGTGGTATTAATGTTACATATAGAGAACAATGTATATAACATTTCTTGTCACTTAAAGAACACATGGTCATTTCTAATCTAGTGTGCAAGTTCAACACAAACCATTACCATTTAACAGTGCAAATCACTGTACAGTAGCTTTCCTGAACAATGTTGTTGAGCATTCCTCTATATGTTGCTGAATTGTTTTCCCAGTAAATCTCACATTATTGTCACTGTAGTGCAATTGTGCTTTTGTTGTTCTGTGCTCACCATGTGCATCACAAACAAATGTTCAGCCTATTATGATGGACAACAATTGACATACATCA
Organism: Sardina pilchardus; assembly: GCF_963854185.1. Classification (NCBI taxonomy): domain Eukaryota; kingdom Metazoa; phylum Chordata; class Actinopteri; order Clupeiformes; family Clupeidae; genus Sardina; species Sardina pilchardus. The sequence continues at coordinate 19,886,018 of NC_085001.1, read as the reverse complement.
TCCATCTGTCAATAAAATAGATTTATTTAGTTTTGAACTAAAAGAGAATGAAAGTACCCCAAGTCCAATAATGTGCCTTCAACTACACAGGCATTGCATCGCACAGGTCCTTAGGAAGACACTGTGTCTAGGCAGACATAAAGGAAACGTATTCGTCTCTCATTCTTATTCCAGACCACTGTTGTTGTGTCTGGTCAGATGGTGCCTAGAGGGGGGTGCGGAAGTAACATGCTCGTATTGGAGAAGACCTTTGTTTCCACCACCAGGACGGTCCTGACGGCTCGTGCACTGAACTCAGTCCCCAGCTGAGATCGCTCTCTTTCTCTCCCTCTCTCTCTCTCTCTCTCTCTCTCTCCCTCTCTCTCTCTCTTTCCTTCTCTCCACGTTCCACTCAGTTTGAGAGTCTCTGTTTTTCTGGCAGTATGCTGTCCACATCAGTCAGCAGAGAAAGGGGTGTTCGGTCCTGTTCCGTGTTTTGTCTGTCATTCCGAATCAAGGGCAAAAACTACAGTAGGGAGGCAGCAGCTTTTTTTTTAGGTAACTGTTTTTTTTTTTTTTTTTTACCCCATTGACTTTCATAAGTGTGGTAGTATTTCAGAATATGAGCCTGCATTGCTTTGACTTAAATGTCAAGCACTGACAACACAGGAATATGAGGAGAAAACGTAAAGGGAAACACCAGTGACTGGGCATCTATTGCACAATGAAAGGTTATGGGAGAGGAGATCCAGGGTGAGAGAGAGGTGAAATGAACGAGGAATTTCACACACTGTGCCCTGCGGAGGTATGCCAGAGAGAAGATGAAGGAGAGAGGAGGAGGAGGTTGATATCAAAATTAATGAACAGACTTGGGTGGGCGCCACAGAAACAGATCGATTAAACAGCGTATAGTGCAGCCAGCATTTTAAGCGAGGAAGGCTGATATGAGAGAAGCACACAAACTCCCCCAATAGAAGAAGCCATGCAGCGGGAGAAAGCAATCACCAGGGAAACCACCGCAGCAGAGAGAGAGAGAGAGAGAGAGAGAGAGTGATAGGGAGAGAGTGCCCGATGTCAGCACGTCACACCTGTGGAGTGTTTGCCGCCGCGCCGCGTTAAACCCAGCAGCTGAGCTGCACATGCAAACGCATCCTAATTCCATCTCCCCACTCTCATCAAACAAGGAGAGGCTCAATGCGAAAGAGGCTCAATAAAGCCGAAAAGAGATGAATTTAGAGGTGTGGAGTTGAAAAGAGAGATGATTTGAGTTGGGATGTAATTTGCTTAACCCTCGTTAAAATCATTTGTGGCCATGGGAAGAAAGCTGCTTAAGTCCTTTAGAGCAAGGGGTGCTGCTTTCAAGTTGAATCGTTTTCATAACTGTCATTACACCTACATATCACCATCCACTTACTTTCCTCACCGTTTGTGATAGCAATCATATTTCAATGGTATGGTCTTCTTGTGTGACAGTAAACTGAATGCTTTATTAGTTTTAACTGGTAGATGTGTGAATGCATTTAAAGCAGTGTAAGTGTTCTGCTGACTTTTCTTGGGGCTGATATAAAAGAAGGTATTAACCTAAATCTCAGTCGCTGCTCCCCCTTTAGACGTTCCCATTCAGTCTCACAGGGCATGTGTTTTTATGACTTGCTAAGACAGTGTGCATAATGTATTTGTCACAGCTTTGCCATTCTGCCCCCCAAAATAAAGAATGCTCTTCATCCCGCTATTGACCCTTCTCGCCTTTTCTGTGTTACAAAACAAACAAAATAAATAAATAAACAGCGTGATAATGGACATGGTGGTGCTGCTGCTGCAGCTTTAAATTGCCTTTGAACTGTATATAAAACCATAATGAAATGATACCCTGATGCGGAAACAGTGTGATTTGTCTGGGATCTCTAGAGCAGGTTCTGCGGTGTTCTGCGCCAACCAGAGTGAGATCGATGGCAGATGGCGGCGGCTGACAAAAACGTGGCTGGCTCTGGCTGCGATCTGAGCAACAAGCTCCCCGCCGTCCCCTGTCTCCATCTACCCCACATCTCCTCATCAAGCTCAAGGGAAGGGATTAAGACGAGGGGCCTCTCCTGCTCCAGGCCTTTCTGGAGGAGAGGGAGAGCTGGAGGATAGAGGGCTCCAGAGAGGGAGATTAAGGCTGGAGAGCCAGATAGGAGCAGTGTGGCAGAGAGGAGAGGAGAGGAGAGGAGAGGAGAGGAGAGGAGAGGAGAGGAGAGGAGGCACAGATGCAAAGGCTGCACAGATGTTCACAATGCCCCTTCAGGGTGCGTGTGGCGTGCTGGTGGCGATGCAAAGGTGCCGGGGATTACGAGAAGTGCTTCATAAACACGACAAGAGCACGTTTCACACACACACACACACACACACACACACACACACACACACACACACACACACACACACACGGACACACACTCACACACTCACAAACACCACACCTCTCATATCTGTGTGTCTCACAGACACACACAGATATAATTGGTTTGTCCTTCTCTGGCTCTTGCAGCTTGCCATTTGTGATTAGGTTTCTGAAGGCCACATCCAGATAAACTTCAGCACTATGAACTGTACTGTGTGACCTGTATGAACTGTGTGAACTGTGTGACCTGTATGAACTGTGTGACCTGTGATCTGATTCCCTTAGGTCCATACAAAGTGAGGTCCTATTTATCTGTGTGTGTGTGTGTGTGTGTGTGTGTGTGTGTGTGTGGGCGTGCGTGCTTGCGTTCGTGCGTGCGTGCGTGCGTGTGTGTGTGTGTGTGTGTGTGTGTGTGTGTCAGTGGTGGTGGTGGTGTTGTGTGTGTGTACGCATGTGTGTGTGGGGGAGGTGTCATGGTGTGTGATCTGTCGTCCACACTGGGCTGCACAGGTGAGAAGCCAGTCACTCCGGAGCCCTGGTTAATAGCCAGAGCAGGAGTCCCTTATGTCACCCCTGACTGCCTGCCTCCCTGCAGTTCAGATAGCACCAGCAATTCAGCTCATTCGCACCTTCCCACACACCAGATGAAGCCATAGGAAGACATGAGAGAGTGACTGAAAAAGAGAGAGAGAGAGAAAGAGAGAGAGAGAGAGAGATGATAACAGAGACAGACTACATGCACATGTTATTGGTAGGGACAATATGGATAGAGAGTGGAGAGGACTGATGAAAAATTGACCTCTTTAGCCCTGTCTCGGGTCTGTGGCCTGGGGCCAGGCACTGTTGTCACAGATGACTTCCTCATTGCGAAGTTGAGGAGACTGAGCCGCGCTGCTCATTCCTTCTCCAGAGCAGCGCCCCGGACCCTGATGAAATAGTAACAATGATGTGTTCGGCCTGCAGCGAACGCACCGGGCATGACAGATCAAATTTCTTCATGTTACCCCGACCACCACAAGTCTGGTGCCGGTCTTTTTGTGTCCCTTTAACAACAAAAAGGAATGTCTTTTTTTTTTCTTTCTCTCTTTTCCTCCCAACACAGACATGTTTTCTCTCTCTCTCTCTCTCTCTCTCTCTCTCTCTCTTTGCCTTTTTGTCTGCTTTAGTATCACTCCATTTTGTCTCCTCCACAAGCTCCCTCACTGAGCCTAGAATGTGTCAGTTTTTCTCCCTCCTTTCTCTTTGCTCTTCTTACACACTGTTTTTATTCCTCTGTGCCATTCTGCTCTTGTCTGAAGTCTCCTCGCCTTCTCCATTTCCTCTTCTTTTCTTAAACACAAACATCTTGAGACTGAGTGCGTCAGATAAGATTGAATTCAAATCAACTTTTTTCAGACCTCTCATTTTTAATATCTCCTTGAAACAACACCCCATGGTGAACAAGACTGAGAAGAATTGTAATGAATAACAAGAGATAACATCCATTACATGCGTCTACAAGACAATAACAAAATGTGAACCGTGCTACATAATCTCCAAACATGACATTAATGAAACATTTTTAATATGAATCATAACATGAGAAAAAATGAAAGACCAAAGGTTTATATTTAACTTCTGCTTCTATTTGAGTCAACCGGAGAAAATGAGGTGTCAGCAGAGACAGACGGGGGTGGACAAAATATCATTTAATTTCAGTTTTCCCGTTCATTCCTCCTTACAAAGACATATGAAGAAGTGAGGGGGTCTGACAGCAGATTAGAAACCATTCTCGCTCTCTCCCCGAACAACCATTGATCTCCACAGTGCTCTGGCTTGAGTCACACATTGAATATTTCATAAGCAACAGATGACAAGTCTGTGGCATTTAAATTCAACAGTGGCTATGCTGCTCAATCACAGGCTTTCGCGGAATGCAGAATGACATTTTAAAACAATATTAATTGGGAAAGCGAAATGAAAAGACCCGTTGCTGTCTTTTTGACTTGTTTGTACATTCGCACAAAACGCTATGCAAAACAGCTATAAGCCAAATGATAGAGAATGGCGTTTGATGTATTGTGGCTTTCAGGTCTGTAAAGCCCATGTGGTCCTCCATTTCACCTTCATATAATCTGCCAACAGCGGCCATGCTGGCAAAAGCATTCAGCATCTCACCACACAATGTGTGCAAATCCCTCCCCTGGGTTCTTTGTGTGTTTTACAGAAACTGTTACAGAAAGTAAGAGCAAAAGAAAAAAAAGAAAAAAACACTCTGGTCAAACCTTTTCCCTTCACACTCACTTTCTCTCTCTCCTTCACTATCTCTTTTTTTCTCCCCCTCTCCCTCTCTCCTACTCTTTCCTTCTGCCTCTCTCCTACTCTTTCCTTCTGCCCCCCTCCCCTCTTCTTGCTGCCATCCCACCCATCCATTTCTGGGGGCTGTATGAGGTCCAGTCTCAGCAGGGTCTCCACCCTCCCTGCGTGACCTTCACTCTGATGGTGGGGGAGGGGAGGAGGAGAGAGAGAGAGAGAGAGAGAGAGCGCTCTGACCGCTCGCTGGGCTCCGGACCCAAGGCAGGCGCTGGAGCACGGAGGTCAGAGGCTCCCTGCACCACACACACACTCACCTCTCGTCGTTCTCCAGCGGGGGCAGCTTTAATACCTTTCCCCTCCGTCAGCAAAGCACAACAGAGCAGTGCAGAACACAGCCTCACAGTTCCGGCTCCAAGGGTGAATATAAGGACAGAGTGGCAGTCCCACCCCTTCATATACCTCAACAACCCCACTCCGCCCCCCAACATACACACACACGCACGCCACACACACACACACACACACACACACACACACACACACACACACACACACACAAACACACACACAAACACACACACAAACACACACACACACACACACACACACACACACACACACTCCCAGAGGGACTGCCAAAGGTGTTGGCAACTTTCCTCAAGTCTAATCAACATGGATTGGCAGCGACATTAGTATTCTCCCCAGAGAAAGTTGATAACTAAATGTATTCTGCAGTGGCGGATGCTGTGTGAAAGAATATAGCTCGGGCCCCATGCCCTACCGTGACACCGCCGTAAGAGCACAGCATCAAAAGCACATCCAGCAGGTCTGACACACGGGCTGCCTGGTCCAGTCTTGACAGCTCTGATGCCTTTAATGTCAACCAAACGCAAGTGCAAAGGTGTTGATAGGAAGCTACTCAAGTTGTGATGTTTCCAACTGTCATCAACAAACTGACTTCATCCACAGCCACATGTCCGTCACTCAGCTCTCCTTTGGAGAAATTATTGATATGCTGGACACAACCCCCTGTCAGACAGCTTCACCTCTCTACTCACTCTAATCAAATTAAAGTTGGCAGGAGTTGAGACAGGAGAAAGTTCCAGGAGATAACAAACAAACTCAATTTAATCGTTTTTTTTTCTACGTTCTTGTAAAGAGGAAATAAAAACAAAAAAAATCATCGCTGTAGTGACTTAAGTAACTGAAGCTACTTCAACATTCTACTCTCATCTCCTTGCAAATTAGATTGAAATTGAGATTGAATTCTGTCATCACTTAGCTCTTTTTCACAAACACATTAAAACTGGAATTGGATGTTGAACAACACATACTGTTTCTGAAATCAGATGATTAACACTTTAAAATTTTGTCAGCGCAATCACTAAATTGAAATGTGGCAACCTCCAGACATACAGCTGCAGCATTAACTCAAGGTCCGCACACACCTGCTAGTTCCAAATATTCAGGCAAAACACTCCATTAAAACCTTCATTACACAAATCACATTCATGTAAGTGCCATTTTCAGAAAATAGCTTACGTCCCTAATTTAAAAATCAGCGGTTTCATTATCTCAGTCCAAACAGACTCAGCAAGTATTTTCTCTATTTCCTTACATTTCACACTTCACACTTCTTTGGAAGCAACCCGACCATATGACACAGCTGGGTAAGAGTCAGTATCAAATGTGCTGTTCTCACAGACCTCATCAACATCTTTGGTAATGACTAGAAGAAGTCAAACTCCTCATTTGGATCTTGCTGTAAGTCGCGGAGTCACTTTCAGCTGTAATGTTGCTTTAAAGCATGACCAACTCCATCAAGTTGGAGAATGATATGACTTTGAATATGCCAATATGTTTCACCAAATCTCATTCAACATCTGCAAAATCAAAGTCAATTTGAATGTTGATTTGTAGAGTACATTCCTCTAGAGAGAAGTCCACAGATTAACAGTGTGGCCGTTTCCTGTGCTGCATATGGAGCTTATTCATCTCTCCTTTCCTTTATTTATAACGATTGATAAGTGTGTGTGTGTGTGTGTGTGTGTGTGTGTGTGTGTGTGTGTGTGTTTGTGTGTGTGTGTGTACGCGAGTGCATGCGTGCGTGTGTGTGTGGGGTAATAACATTTTGTTTATGTACACTACCTCAGAGATAATAAACTTGAGAGGTCTCTCTCTCTCTCGGTCTCTCTCTCTGCCCTCTGCACAGGGTGCTTTGTCAATGTTATTAAAGTAGTGGAATCCCAGGGAAGTGAGATGTGCAAATCAAACGGACTTGTTAAACATGTCTGTCAGGCCTGACGCAATGGTAGCATGTGACATTTTTGTGACATTAACTTCCACTGGTTCCCCATGATGTGATTATCACAGGTAACAAGATTACCCAAGGTATTCACCCAGCCCATGATTAGATCCACAGGGGATGCCTGTGGTTACGGTATTCGTGTCGATTCTGGTGGTCAATCAAACCAGGGACCCCCTGTGCCCTGAGTGCTATGGTTGTCAAAAAGTCATTATCCGTCATTTGCATTCCGGCTAATTGCCAGCACGAGCCATGTCTCTCTAAATAATGAGAGTCTCAGCAAGCACCCATGTAGAGGAGAGAGGTCAGGTGACTAGAGGCTATGTAATCATCACTTACACACATACATGCAGGGGGGAGGGGGTGAGATGGTGCATTCTCAAAGCACTAGGAAGATAAAACTGCACACACATACACACAAATATATATATATGTGTGTGTATATATAAATATCCTGTGATTGTCAGATCATCTATGCATTTGGTGCGACCTGGAGGAGCTAAGAAGACAGTGAGAGAGCTAAAGGGCTCATCTCCATGGCGCTGAGTGACAGAGATAATGAGGAGGACAGGTAGAGGAAGGCCGGTGATGATGGGTAGCACGGATGTCAGGAAGGCGACGGGAGGTCTGCCTCTGTGCCGCACGCTGATGGAAATGTCACGGCAACCCCTCACAGCCAACATCCCACGGTCTCTGATGTGCCATAAGGCTACCATCCGCCCCATCTCCATGGGTCCTTTCCAGCAAACAATTGGTCTCCTTTTCAGGAAGCGCACGGGTCATTTTAGTGGCTCTCCAACGCTATTAAGATGGAGCTAATTTCATCTCCATTATATTGTTACAGGCAGTGCGTCTTCTCATGACATGGAGGCAGGAAGCGTGTCAGATTTAGGGGATTCAAGAAGTTTTTAGCCAGAATATAATGTCATTTCAGAGCTTACCTTACCGTAACAGAAATGAAGGTAACTGGAATAGAAAGAGAAAAAAAACGAAATGGTAGGAGATTGGCATCATTGAGGTAAAATCGTTATACTTAATGTTTGTACTCTTTCAATTGGGAATTCAGTTATGATGCAAAAGTGAAAACAGCTACAAATACAAAATACAACAAAGATTAGGTGTGTGCTTGTGTGTGTGTGTGTGTGTATGTGTGTGTGTGTGTGTGTGTGTGTGTGTGTGTGTGTGTGTGTGTGTGTGCGCTCATGCATGGCCTTCTATTTGTATACTGTAACTCATGTAGTATGCCTGTGTTATGAATGAACTTATCAATGAAATGAGTTTTGTCTCTGTGTGCCGATGCATTCAGAATGTCTGATTCTCCTTAGCTGTAATATCAGTGCAATTATAAGTAGATGTGTTAATGAGGAATGAGCAGAAATCACAATCTCATTATAGATGAAATATGAAATATGATGATGATCATCATTGTCTTAAGGCCCATAAAAGATGCTGATGAGGATGACAGAAGGTAGAAAACCAGATAAGACCAGGCTTCAAATGAGCCTTCTCTCACATGATGAACACAGTGTTCTTCTTATGCGTCCACAGACGCAACACATGGTTTTCAGAAATTGTATTTCCAATGCTTTAGTCGACAGCCCTCCTGGGCTCCCTTCCCATTCTCCCCCCCCTCGAAACAGCGCTAATAAAATAAAGCTTTAGCTGGAAGCCCATTACAGCAGGGTCATGCAGGTGTTTATTACGACTGCTACAGTAATTATGCCCACTCCAGCGCCATGGTCGGAAACTGACTGTCTGTCCGCTGCCTGGGCCGGCTCAACTTAATTAGCTCTCCGTGTAGTGTCTGCCACAGGTGAGTGATGGAGTCTATGCTGCTCCTTTCCAGTCCACCGCCTCGTTGGCTGAAGCATGCAGCCTCTTGTCAAGGCCTCTCAGTGGATGAGGGGAGCAGGGTGGGTGAGGAGGGGAAGGGCGTTAAGTGGGGTTGTTTTTTTTTGGGGGGGGTAATAGAGTGGAGGGGTGTAGCTGCAGTCCCTCGAGGAAGTGAAGAGCTTGAGGGGGGTGGGTCGAGGGGGACGCTACCCTCCCTAGCAGGATGACACACGGGGACCGTGATTGTGTTCAAGAGCGGTTTTGGTGATGGAACTGCAGCACATTGAGACAGAGCAGGCCCTGCCCTTGCTGACAGACAGACGATAATTAGCCTCATGTTCCAAATAGCAGCCATTTCCACGTCTCTGCAGGTCAGATCACTGTCAGATCTCCTCCACAGTCCACAGCTGTTACAACCACAACACAGACAAATGTGTGCAAAGGACACTAATAAAGATTCACACAGAGCTGGGGCATTTGCCATGAATCGCTTCCAGAAGGTTCTTTCTGTAAATTATATTTCATGACGCAAACAGCAGAGCCTATGAGGAAGGTCTAGAGAGAGCAGGCTGCATTTGTGCTCGAGCCGAGAGAACAAAATAGCCTATTGTTAAGAGAACACAGCCCCTATAGCTGGCTCGGCTGTACAGTAGAGCCCCATCATGTTCCATCAGCCTGGAGGCATACATCATTCACTTACAGACCTGTCAGTCACGCAGGTTTGGATTGAAGGGCGTGACCCGCGCAACAACATCAGTCCGGCCCCGTGTTTGTTTCCATGCATCCCCTCAATTGCGCTGTGCATTCTATTAGCAGGGTAGAGGATGTGGAAAATTGCAATAGGCTCAGGGCAGCATCGGCACCGACTGGGCTTCACAGTGATGCTCTTTTTTTCCCCACAGATCCAGCCGCAGCAGGATTGAGATGGAGGACCACTTCAGAGGGTAGAAAGACAAGGAGCTTCTGGCGATCATTATTTTACGGCGGTCCAATCTGCAGTCCACACCAGAATTTGAGATTATTTCTCACAGAGAGAGCTCGGTCCAGGGAGAGAGATGTCACAGCTATATGGCCGAGTGGAGTCTATTTGTCGGAGCAGCATGCGGATAGGAAACAAATGTAATAATCAGTGGGAGACAAAACAGCTTTATCTGTCAAAGCGAGGATAAGATGTGCTCTCTTTGACAAAAGGAATCACATAGTTACGTGATTGAAATATTCTCTTTTCCATGGACATTACAGTCCCATGTGTAAATGACTTATTTTTTGCACCCAGATGATGTGTTATTACAAAACCTCAACTCCAACCATGTTTGTAATCACACATACTGACATTTGTGGAGTAGGCTTGGTAGACCCAAGATGTGGGCACTCAACATTCAATTCCAATTAATGATATTTTGATTGTAAAGGCAAAAGCAGTACAGAATGCACTAGAGATATAGGAACCTTGGAAGGCCATTTAAAGAATTTGATTACCTCAGTATTCTCTAGAGATAAAAGTAGCGACTTCAAGTAAATAAATTTTATCGGCTACCGAGATATATCTCCATATGCTTTCCCCTGGCACCTTTCTGATTTATTCAGAGGAATAAATCAAGATGTTAAAACAGATTTGATGTCTTTGCCTGATCAGCATTTTCAGCAGTATTCTAAGCCATCAATGAAGATGACAAATTCTTCACGTTTTATGTCCTTTAGGTTGATGCATTCTCTGTCAGTTTGCAAAATGTCTTTTTGTATTCTGCAGTCTGACAAATCTAGATGTAATTTGGGGTTTGGAAAAGTTTGTGAATACACACTCATGAGAGAGTATGATTTAATGCAAGGCCTGACTTTGTTAGGTAATGCCCACAGTTGGCTTGGGACTCAGGAGAGGTTCTGGTGCAAATCTGGGCATTGTGGAGAATCGGGCTCAAGAGAAAATCCCTGTCATACGATGACGACTGGAATTTAAAGAAAAGTAAAGACATTTGCGAAGTAGAAGAGTGTGAGGGGATAAGAGTGGGAGGATAATGTCGGAAGGTATACAGCAGAGAGAGTAGATTTATAAAGAATGAAGCAGACAGTCTTAAAGCAAAAACCCCTGAGCACCAAAAAACACCAAATGAGGAAGGGGGTTGAAGCTGTGGAACGAGTGAAACATTATGGATAAAAGGAGAAAAACAACAACAAGCAAAGAGAATTGAAAGAAGAGAGAAGAGTAGGAGAAAAAGGCTAGACAAAAACTTTAGAAAAAATAACGATGAAGTGGACAAGGAAGAGGAAGCATAGCACACTAGTGCTTCAGTGCATGGCAGAACTCAAATAGTTGTAAACTCTACCATAACATTGTGTTCTGATCTGACAGATTCCGGAATCCCAGAATGGATAGCCTGGGTGAACCCAGATAAACCTGATTGCAACTGTTGAATTCACTCTTCAGGTCCGTCTGGATATCCCACTGATGCCTGTTTCCCTATCACCAAAGAATCACCAAAAACCTATGATCCAATCACAATTGCTTATCTGGCATGGGCCAGGCTTTATATGACTAGATAGAGCAGTGCATTCAACAACCAAGGCCTGCAGGTTTACACAGATATGGATGTTTTTTTTTAAAATTATTATTGAGTAAACAACTGCATTTAAAACCTTTGGTTACAAGAAATATGTTTGCTGTACTCCTGAAATGATTTGGCAAGAGTTTAATGCACCAATTTAAGTTTAGCAAGTCAATGAAGCAGACCACTGAGTCTCAATTGAGATTTGAGAGGCTGTCTGGTGTTAACCAGGCTACAGAATAGGAAGTGAATAAAACATTGGACTGGAATACCTGATGGGGATTTTACAGACCTTTAACACCTCCGTGAACTGCAAGAGGCACTGCCATTTATTCTTCCAACAGCAGAATATCATTAGCAACCTGTGATTAATGTAGCTAACTTTGTCACGCCCTGCTGTTCTGCTGGGGGTACATGTGTGTCTTTCTATTCACAAAACCGGCAAAGAGGATGAGAGCTGCAGAAAAGAGACTGTGAAATGAGCTATGGGAGAAAACATTTATCTCAAAATAGAAATATGTCTATGGCATTTCATTTGGTGAAAAATGTTGAAAAGTGGTTCAGTCTTTCAATAAATTAGTTTTTTCCCATATGGGAGTACTGTTTTTAATATTTAGATATCTTCACATACTGCTGGCTGTCTTAGCAATAATTCATGTGTTTATGAGTTTGTGTTTATGCACATATGACAGGATCTGTCACATGGTATATGTTTAACCAGTTTTGTTTACTGTTAAATGTTGCAAAATTAAGTGTTTCAATCAACAATGTTAGCTAGGTATGCAGAGTAAACAAATTAATGATGTTTCATAGCCTAATAAATAAATAAGTAACCAAAGCACTGAGGCATTATCATTAGCATATAACGTCCTCTCAGCTCTTAGGTCACTTTAAAATACTTTTATATTACTAATTATCCAGAGGCAGCTCTCAAGCAGGCCTGACAGATTAACTTTACGTTTTGGGCTAATACCCAGTAAAGACTTGAGGTTCTGTTTACGCAAAATAGACATTTTTCAAGCACACTTTACAGCAGATATGGTCTATCGCGCTCTCTCTGAAACCAACTTAGTGACCCGATTATGTTGCCTGAAATGCCTGAAAGATGTCTCTCTGGTTATCTGTGAGAATAGTTTGCAAATAACCTTCATTCACACACACACACACACACACACACACACACAAACACACACACACACACTCGCTGTCTCTCTCTCTCTCTTTTTTACACACATGCACACACACACACACACACACACACACACACACACACACACACACACACACACACACACAGAGAGAGAGAGAGAGAGAGTACGCTTCAAAAGGTGATCCGAAATAAAGCCATAGATAACGGCGAAACAAACTAAGGTCTTGCCCCTCAGTCTTACCTTGTCAATTCATACCATGCATCATGCCAACTGGGACTGCCTGGTGACAGCCATAGGGAAATCGATTTCTCTGCTGAGACAGTGAGGCGGGTCCCAGAGGCATGTTCAAAAGACGGCGTTTAAAACGGAGGGTGATGGATGGAAGGAGATGGAGCGATTGCATTCACATGCATGCAGGTTGCTTAAATGTGGAGAGGGCAATATTCTCACATTAATAACTACAGTACACTGCAAGATGAATCTGTCACCAGATAAGAGGGGAAATGGGCGAAAGTGGGAGAGAGAGAGAGAGGGAGAGAGAGAGAGAGAGGGAGAGAGAGAGAGAGAGGGAGAGAAAGGGAGCGAGGGAGAGAATGAGATGAATGAAAGCCTCTCCCTCATCTCTCATGCTCACATACACAGGAAGGAGAGGCAGGCTGCTGTGATATGGTAATGGCTGCTGGTCAGCCCATTGTATGATGCTGTGTTATGTGTATTTCTGCCCTGTATGATGACAGAAAGCTCTCAAGCTCTTCTCAAGCCCCACATCTTCAATGTGGAGCACAAGTACCACTCTTTAAAAACAAAACATGTTGAAGGGCACCGAGCCTCCCTCCTTGGAGTGCATTTCAGAAGGTTGTGCTCTCTCTCTTCAAAGCAAAAAAACAGATGGGGGGGGGGGGGGCAGATCAAACCATTCACCGCCACGATCCCTGACTAAGACTTGATCAGCTCAGCCAATCTGCATGGGCCAGAGAAGGACTCAGCTGCTATGAAAATGGGTTCGCCAAGGTGAAAGAGTGGACCATAAAACAATCTAATGAGTAACTGAGACATGTAATGCTGGAGCAGCAAGAGCTGAATGAGGAAAATAAATACTCAAGAGGGGTGTGGGTGGGTGCGCTCCGCAATATTCACAGGCCAAATAGGTGCAGCGTGGTTCAGCAGAGTTCCAATACAGACTTCAAGAGGATGATTGACACAAATCGTACATTGCTGCCAGCACACAGGACATGCTCTGCATAATATGTCTCTCCCAAAGCCTTCAATTAGCGCTTCCGATGGGCTATTCTCTGTAATAATATATAACCAAATCAGCTCTTAACCTCAGAGGAGGTTGAACAGGGGCAAGAACTGCAAAGAAAATGGAGGAAATAGCAGTTTCATGAATAAATGTATACACCGTTTCCTACGCACTTAAGAGGGGAGAAAAGGAGATAAGCACACTGCAGATACTACATAGGTAGGCTACTGCACTTGTGCACTTGTGCCACTAATCCACACACTCCTATGCATGAGATGAATTCAGTTAGTACATGATATGCCTGTGATGCTAATTTGATCTGAATTCCAAATCCCTCTTTCAAGAAGTGACACTTACAGGAGGGAAAGCTCATCTCCATGGAGAATGAGAGACCTCACTCACACCACTTTATTCTTATTGTGTCTTCATCTCTCTCCCTTTTCTCCGTCTCCATTCTCCTCCTCGTTCCTCTGTGAACAGTCACAAACAGACACTCTGTGCAAATAGCATGTTGGGAAGCCTAGTACAGGTTTCGGAAAGCAAACGCACTGTGTGATCCCACTGTCCCGGCTTGCTTTGATTAAAGCTGGTGAGTTCTTCCATGGTTTTTCATCTTCCTCTGACCCTATGTTCCTGTCTCACCGTGATTTGACTGTATTTCCAAATTCAATCCGGCTTTTGATGTCTCTCTGAAAAATATAGCAGAACATGCAGGCCTGCTATATCACCACACAGCTGCAGGTGCATGTCCAGTGCGTTTGCCTTGGCCGAGTCTTTTAAGCCGAATGAGTCACAGGAGAGAGGGGGCACTAACAGCAAAGTGGATGAGTGCTTTCAGCTCAGCTGGCTAGGGAGGCAGTCGTAAAAGAAAAACTGACCAACAGCGTAAAAAAAAACTTGGCTGTCCGCAGTGACATTAGCAACTCCGTTCCCCCTGCTATTTTCTCAGGGTAGAGCTCCATCTCTGTCTTGCACTACTGCAGCCAAACTCCTAGGTCTCCTCCTTCTATATCGCACAGCTACCTAGATGTCTAGATGTCTTGTGTAGTGACATTTCAGTCGCCCTAGGCCCTAGACCCCAGTCGTCTTACACACTATGATTTACAGATTATCAGTCTAACAGCAGATAGCCACCAGACGGCTGGGGACGGGGGCCACGCTTCCTGGATGGATGCATCTCTCAGTGAGCACTGGTGTCTCAGTCGCCCATGAAGTTCGCTAAGTGCTGTAATTACAGCTAGACACTGAGCAGCGGGAGCAAAGCCATAACTCAGGAGCCAGGAGGAACACAAGGCCCACACAACAACACATGCAAATCATGCAGTGGATTTATTATATTTATTTTTTTTAAAGAAGACTCTCTACACCCCCCCCCCCCCTCTCTCTCTGATGATGACAAGACAAAAGGAATCGCTTTAGTCACAGGCAGCACTCAGCCCCAGCCATCTGTTTATTCCTTATCCTCCTGTCTGCATACATTAAACTCTGCACTCCTCTCCTCTGATAGAACCCCCCACCCCCACCCCAGCCCCATTCTCTTTCCCTCCACTCAGCTCTTGCAACTGGGCTAACTCTGCATTTCTAAAAACACGGGGATACGGGAAGGATCTTAAAAACCACTTATGTAGACAAAGTCAAAAAGCTCCGATGTCTTTGCACGCATCTTGTTTACCGTCGACACATATAGTCGGCATAGGTGGTCACCTATAGGATTAGAGTTATCTCGCCAGCACCCAGCGCAAGCCTCTTGCCCCCCTGCAGGGATGCTGGCCGGGCGCATCAGAATGCAAAACACCACCTTTCCAGTGCACTGATCTTCATCACCAGTCGGTCGCATGGCAGATTCCAGCCCTAATTCAAGGTCAAATCCCATTAAATGTCAGTACAACCACAGTGAAGAACATTAATATGAATATGGGAGCATGGCTTGGGGAGGAAATGGCATCATAACAAAAGCCACACATTTAACCCAAATTACTCTTTGCATCCATAAATATATTCCATCCTAAATGGATTAAATGTTGGGAATATAAGCCATTTAAACTGCCATGGTGTACTGCAGGTAGGGATTCAGGGGATTGTGCAGAGTTCTACCCATCAGCTGTAGCCTACATTGCCTTGCACATTACAAGAGGAGTGGTTACCTTCCCTGTTGAGCTAACAGAGGCACAGGAAGCCCCTGCAGTGTGTCACCACAGGAGATTGGGGTGTCATGAGTTGCATCATTATTTATTGATAAGACCCAAGGCACGTATTAGCTGTCCTCTTCCTGCTTAGCCATTTATCAAAACCTTAGACAGCAAAATACTGCGTGTGTGTGTGTGTGTGTGCGCGCGCGTACGTGTGTGTGTGTGTGTGTGTGTGTGTGTGTGTGTGTGTGTGTGTGTGTGTGTGTGTGTGTGTGTGTGTGTGTGTGTGTCACTGATCGTCATCATGCATTTTCCAACTGTTCATCTTTCTATATGTGCAGTATGCACTCAATTGCGTCAGCGTATTAGTGGAATTATTTTGAACTCTGAAAATAGTCCAAATGACTGTCTGTCTATAAGCAAATAAATTGTAGCATCACCAACAGCATCAACGGTTTTCTGAGGCCAGGGCCATCGGCAACAACAACCAGGTGTGTCTACTTCTGATGTAGGGTGAAACATGAACACCAAAGATGAAAGCAATGCCAATAGATGAATGAATAAAATGGCCTCAGATCAGATCCTAAGAGTGAGAAACATACACACCGTCTTTAGTTCTAAAACACAGCGGGCATAGACAGAGGAGGCAGCCCTCTGTGATGTTCACAGTAACTGCATGACTTACATCGGGGCTACTCAACTTATCCGTACCAAGTGGGCTCGACAGGAAAAGTATTGGGTCTAAGCCACCCAAAGACAGCGGTTTGTTACTTGTGGACAGTAAAGTAAACAAATTTACTTTATGAGAGTAAACTAATTTACTTCATGGACGATAAAGTAAACATATATCAAGCTATTACATTTCACTATTTTCACATGCACGGTTCAGTTTCTATGTATGCCAATGCCATTATCATTATAATGGCCTCAAATGTAGAGGGTAGGCCTATACATTTAGACCCATTCAAATATTATGTGGATAGGTCTTGGAAAACAAAATTCACCTTGTTGAGATAAGGGGTGTCTGCTAACCTTTGACACTCATTAGTTACACATGTAGCCTATTACACTGAAATAAGAAAGAAAAAAAAGGACTGGCAAGATGTTCAGAGCACAAACCCATTTTTCGGTAGACTATTCGGCTTTGTGGTCTTGTTTGGATGTTTTTCAATCCCCTCTGATATGTAACATCCCTGGGCCCTGTAGCATTACTGATAAAAGAGCAAACATAATGCAGCAGATAGGCCTACTGGGAGCGTTAATAACAGAGTCGATGGAGACAGATGAATGGGTTGAATTGATTGGGTTTTCCACATTGGATAGACTAGTAAATAAGTGAATACTTATCCAGCACTTCAAAACTCAATTCGTAAATCCATGTAAACACTGCGTAGGGATATTAAAATGACGTGGTATTGATGTACAACAGTAGGAGTCTGTCTCTAGTCCACAGATAGACCTCATGTAGAGCTCACCGAGCTGCGGCCCTCGTTTTTCATCATAATGATACTGCCACCTGGTGGAGGCAATCACCCATGTGACGTTAATACCACCGACCACCGACACTACGTGATGACGTAAGGAAACGTATTGGCCAAACCGTTCTCTCGCAGGCGGCGCTAAATTTCAAATGGGGGATTCGGAACAAGGGGTGATCTGCTAGCTAAGTTTCGAAGGCACATCGATTAAAAGTTTAATATTACAAATCGTGGACTGTTTTACGAGTATATCTTCAGTGGAGACTTTCGGTAAGATCATAATGTACACAACGACGTGTTACCTTTGCTGTTTGCAATTCAATCTGTGAGGCAGTCACGTTTTTTGAAAGTAGCACTGGCTAACGTCTATGTTGTTTACTAGCTTGCAAGCTAGCAGGAGGAGTAAGGTTATTATGCTAATATCATACCTTTTCACAACACGCGTTCAAGTGTAACATTTGTCACACAAAGGTTGGGAATACTATCCAGCTAGGGAGCTCACATATTTTGTGGGCATATTTTAAGATTAAAACTGTCTCCTGGACTGACTGCGCTAACTTCGTTACGGTAACATTAACTTATCGATAACAAAACGATGACAACCCGACTCGGGTTGTTGTTCGGTACATAGATCTATGTTGGACACACTCGGTATCAGTGACTACTGACGGATTGTTTCATGAATTGCAGGCAACTAATACTGATATTATTATTTACTCATTAGCAAAAAGAAAATGAGTGCAGTCTCTACCCCAACCTCCCGGGTGCGGCAATGGGCTTCCCCATCTTTGGGACCGAAAGGAGCTCTGTCTGCCACCAGCACCCCACGTCTTGCTGCTTGTTTTCCTGGCAACGACGATGAACAGGAGCGGCGACAAAGGCGTAGGTCCAGAGTAATTGACCTACAAGCAGGGCCAGACTCTTCCTTCAACGATGCTGCATCGCACAGGTAAGAGATGCCCGACTTCCAGTACAGTCGACTACAGAGTGGCGACAGTTAGATATTTGTTTATGGTGCTGGTATGTTAACCGTGCATGGTCTCCTCTGTCTGTAGTAATACGGGGACCCCTGCTGCTGTGCCCAAGCTGTCCACAGCCCAGATCTCTGAGCACTACTCCACTTGCATCAAACTCTCCACTGAAAATGTGAGTGCTGCTTCACTGCGTCTCAACACTGGACTGAAAACAAGCAATGTTTCTTGGTCTTGTCTGAGTACTGCAGCTGTCATGTGTATCCATCTTTTTAGCCCAGTATGTTTGTTTCCCCTGTATCCATTGCATTCATGGAATGATTGACCAAACGATATGTCTTTCATAACAAGGCTTCGAGCCAGGGTTCAACCATGGTTATTTTTTAAGAATTAACACATTTTTGTTACCCTACTTCACAGTCTCACCTTCGAGGTGGGTTGGACTTGAGCCTGAATAGGGTCAATTTCAATGTGAATGGCACAACCTGTGTCACCAATAGCCTTGCTCTTGTTTTGTTATTGTATTGCTAATTGCTGCTCCTGTCCAGCGTTGTGACCCAGGTCCTATCTGATTTCCCCAATCTGGGATTAATCCGTGTTGACCGGCTTGGATTGAATTGACAAAAGAATGGATCAGATGCTTTTGAATTCACTTTTTATGTAGCTTTTGTTTAACTTGGGGAAATCATGTTGAGATTTGAATATTTTATAAGTGAACCATGACCAAGAACAACAAAGGCAACAAACATATTAAAGTGGTATTAGTGTCCTTTTTAGGAATTAAATTACTATGTCCATCAGAATGGACTCCTGGATAATATCTAAATACCCTATCTGTTTGACAGAAAATTACAACAAAAAATGCTTTTGGTCTGCATCTCATTGACTACATGGCAGACATTCTACAACAGAAGGACTCAGAGCTCAATTTCAAGGTCAGTCCATTATCAAAACATGTCTCCCTTTGACTGAATTTACAAGAACAATCAATGAGGATATTTTAAAATTATTATCATTGTTGGTTAACACACTTGAATACTCTCGCCTTAGGCAAACAAGATATAGTTGAACACATATCACACATCACACCACTGTTTTCCAAGTATAAGCACTGTCAAGTATATTTATTTATATCTTTGTGATTGCTTGCCAAGGTTGCAGCTGGTACACTGGATGCCAGCACCAAGATCTATGCCGTGCGAGTGGATGCTGTTCATGCGGATGCCTATAGGGTCCTGGGAGGCCTGGGCGCCGAGACTAAGCCCAAGGAGGGTGAGTGGGTTGTGGGGATCACTATGATGTGGTACTGCTTACAGTGCAGCCCCCTGGGAGATACAGTATGTCCCCGTGCAGCGTTTTATGGCCACGTCCAGACAGGATGTGTTTTTGGAAGTGGGAACCGCCTTTTTGTTTGCGCTGTTTCGTATTAGCAGTAAGCGTATTGCGCGCAGCTTATGTGGGCAGAGTGCCTGCCGCACCTTGCCTTTTTACTGAAGTGAGGCGCCCTGAGTGCCTCGAATTGATTTTTTTTTTTTAACTCAAAGCAGAAAAGCGGCCTACATTATTTCCTTAGAAAGCCCCTTCCATTTTACAAGCAGCAAAGCGTGTCCTGTCTGATCCTGCAGCCGTCCCACGTTTTTACCATGGGACAGCTCGAGAGGAATTGCACTGCTACAGAAAGATGCTAGCACATTGTTCACATCTTTTGGTCAGCAAAATTAGGTGTTGTAATTGGGTGTACTCCATCTCACTGTGGTGGTTGGTCTTGTTGCTATGTGAACAGGGCCAGATGGAGGAGAGGATGCTGCAGCTGAGGACGGTAACGAGGGAGAGCAGTCTACCGCCAAGCAGGTAGCGCGGAAGAAGCGTCCTCCCAAAAAGACCGTGGAGCAAAACCTGGGCAACATCAACCGCTCCGAATCTGAGATGAAGTGTGAGGTGAGATACGGTCGATGTGTGATGGGGTTTCATTGTTGACTTGGTAAAAGCAGGAAGCAGGAAATTATTAAATGAAGAGTCCGAAATCAAAAGGATCTGTTCGATACCCACTGGCAGTGAAGACAGGACTGATGTGGTGTTAAAGGAGAAGCCCAATAAGCAAGCCTCATCGTGTTTTAATTAGAGAATGTTTCCGCTCATCTTCTCTCTCCTCTCTTTTTGTTTGTGTCTCAGATTGACCCCATGTTCCAGCGCATGGCGGCGTCCTTCGATGAGAACAGCACGGCCGGCGTCTTCCTGTCGGTGCTCTTCAGCGAGGACAGCCGCTGCGAGCTGCGCTTCCCCTCTCACATGACCCTGCTGCACTCCAGGCCCCCCTGCAGCGCGGTGCCCTCGCAGTACGTCTCCGCCCGACCCCTCACAGGTACGCCCCACACCGCATCACTCAGGTGTCAGTGAGAGGGAGGGAGTGTGTGTGTGTGTGTGTGTGTGTGTGTGTGTGTGTGTTTCATCCATTGAACTAGGCCTGTCTAGTTCAATGGATGAAATATCATCCATCTTTTTATTTTAGAGGTTAAGTCAGTTTCTTTCTTTGGAGACCTTTTAGTTCCTCTAAAACAGCTGTGTGTTGACCAGTGCTAGCAGCAGGGAGCACACACAACTAAGGAAAAAAATATTTTTGGTGATGGTCCTTTTAGATTAGAGCATGTGCTGAATGAATAAGTAGAATTGATCCAATTGAATAGATGAGTTTAACACTGCAACACCATAGTGAGAAGTTTAACTAGCTGTTCAAAATCTCTTTCTCACCTGATTAACATCACACCGCCAAAGCCTTATTGACAACAAACCTCACAAGTTGATTTGCCGAATGTCTGTTTGTGTGACTTGCAGGTGGTCTTAAGTCTCTGGAAGAACGACCCATCTGTCCATCACTGGGGGACTTCTCATTCACAAGATGGTCGCCCGACCAGGTTGAGCAAGACACCACATCCTTTGATTATTGATTATTGTTTTTCATCTCTCACATATTCATTATTCATTATACATTAATTTACATTTTTTCAATCCATATACAGTATACTGTACATTTTGGCACAATGTGTGCATCACAGGTAGGGTTGGGTATCGTTTGAATTTGAACGATTCCGGTTCCGGTTCCGATTCGTTGTTTCGATTCCGGTTCCTTCCGATTCTCGATTCCGATTCTTTTAAGAGGTAGGGTCAAAAAGTTTAGGACACCAGTATTTTAATAAGCTAGCTAACGGTCTTTCTGAATGAAATAGTCTGACCTTCTCCATCAATTTTAACTTTACTAAGAATTTCTCACCGGACTGTTTTGAACTACAATATAAATATCAAATCTATGAACTTGAATATAAATATTATAATGTAATGAAACCTCATGAAAACACATTTAGGCTACACATGTGTGTATGATGCTGCAGATACTTAAACATGTTGTCTTGCTCCCACTCGGCTAACCTGGTGCAGAATAGCACATAAACAATAAAAAGCAACTTAAGGCCTGTTGTCACAAGGTTTGGGCAAGGTCCATTGGCTATATAGTTACAATTGTGCGAACACTTCCGGTGGATGCTTCTTTGTTGGTGTTCAGCGGTTTCTTCTTCCGGTCAGCGTACTGAGAATCGATACTAGGTATTGAAATTTAAACTTTTGAACGATTCCGGGTATATCGGAAAGCCGGTTCCGGTTCCAATCGATTCTCGATTCTCGATACCCAACCCTAATCACAGGCCAGAATGCAGACAGAGACGAGTGCTTATCTGTGTTGCTCTATTGTCCGGTCGTTCTGCAGACTATGAATCAGCTGCTGGAGAAGATGAAACAGGGTGAGCACGCGTTTGACGTAAACGCCGACATTGAGCCGGATGAGGAGGAGTGCCAGGACTTTGCGGACAACTTTGATGCAGACAGCGAAGAGGTCGGCCAAGGGGATTTTGGTGGAGATGGCTTCGACGAGCACAAAGAGAGCTGTGCCAACCAGAAACCAGACAAACGGTAAGATGACGCAACCAGCATTGGTGTTTGCCGTTCATGAGGCTCAGCTAGAATTCTTGTCTGAAAATTAGGCAATACCAGTAATGCAGATGCACCCTCGTTTATTTGAAAATGTACTCCGTCTGTTTACTGGAAGGATCATTTGTTTACAGTCGCAATGGAATGAACTGCAATACCAAGGAAGAATGAGCCTGACTAAATACAGACGGTCATGACCTTACAATATTCTCAAGCTCATGTCTACATGTTTATCCACAGTGGGGTCATACCAATTGGAGAAGCGGACATTACAGCCATGTGTCTCCAGCTGTCATCTCAGCCCAGAGAGTACTCGTACTTCAGCCCCAAGACTATGGCGTCATGGGTTGGGCCTGGCTACTGGCTTTTCAAACCAGGACAGAAACGTGAGGAGTTTGGATTGTTGTGTCTTCAGATGCACTAATATGCACTGCTAAAATTAAGGGAACACTGTCTTGGAGTTTTTTCACAATTGCTTAAACACATTTATATACATTTTTTATATAAACCTTCCACCCTATTCTCCCTTTGCTTTTCTGATTGCAAAATCAAACCAATCGCCTCATAACAGTTTTACCTCAACACCAAACAATGACTGAGAGTATGAAAGAGTACTGATCCAAGTCAGACTGAAGTGTTCCCTTTTTTTTTAAGGTTATCTATGTATTTGGTAATTAAAGCAAGCGCTGTGCGAAGGCAGTCTGTTTTAATTGGTGCAATGTTCTGCGTCTTGTGTTATCAGAGGATCAAGTGCAAGATAAGGAAGCCCGGAAGAGGGCACCAAAGAGTGCGCTGGTCATCGACTTCAGTGAAGACATTCACTTCCACAATTATTTCAAGACCACAAGAGTGAGTGAAACCATAGCTTAACCCATTCACAAACCAGATAGCGACCAGTTGTAAGACTTTCAACATGGAGTCCTCTAGTATTGGAAGAACAAACTAAATTGTCATTGCCAGATTTAATTTCACCATTGTGCTGTTGAAATCACTGATTATTTTGACATCGTCTCAGTGACTACAGCCAGTGTTTCATATGTGCTAGAAGTGGCTGTAATTAATATGTTTAGAGTGAGGCATTGCTGCCATGCTGCTTAAATGTAATGCTCGCTCCTCACTAATCCCTCCGACCTAAAAAGAAATGTCTGAATTGAAAGCTGTGAACGGTACAGACGCTTCAGAAATCTAAAGCAGCTCAGCTCTATAGGTTTCTGTTGCTTTTGTACGGCTGGAAGGGTCATTGTGACTGTTCTGTATTCCTGCATAGTGTTGTTTTCCTGAACATAATGTTTACTCTGCAGTGATCCAAGACTCGGCCGAAGGCTAACTCATTTAAGAGTTTATAACTCTCTCTTTCTCTCTCTCTCTCTCTCTATCCCTCCTTCATTCTTGCTTTCTTTCTGTGTGTCTTTCTTTTTATATATATATATATATATTTCTCATTGTTTCTATCTGTCTCCAGGCAGCCACCACCATCAGCAAGTCGGCCTTAAACACCAGCAATAAGAAGACCACTCTTCCGTCAGACTTCCAGTATCCCCTGAAAAACTTGTCTCAGCTCAGTCTCAAGCCCTCCAGCACAGTACGTCCTCCCCATTCCCCCATTCAACAAACTGAAATAATAAGTTAATTACGACGGTGAAGTGTTGAGAAACTAGTTTTCTAACCATGGTGAACTCTTTAGCTGTGTGCAGAGGGGAAGAAAAGGTTGTCTGGAGAGCTTGGCGAGGGCATCGGAGAATACGACTACAACAACGCCAATGACACGGCCAACTTCTGCCCTGGTGTTGAGGTATGTCTGTGTTCAATGTATGATAATGCAGTATATTGTTAATATTTTTTTTTTTAACTTAAAAGAAAATTCCGGCGATTTTTCTCATAGATCTCTGTTTCTCAAAGTCACCGAGAACTGTTGGTACGAACAATGGGTTCTAACTAGATCGAATGGTTGCAGCCAAAAGCTAGAGCTGCCAGGCAGCTACAATGCTACAGTCTGGGGGCATGTTCATATGAAAAATATGTGTATTCAGGTTGTCTTGAGTGTGCACCTGTACCATGACTTCATTCATTAGTATGTAGTCAGTACAGTGCCTCTTGAGATTCAAAGTGGCAATACGGTTCAGAAGTTCTTGGTTAGCATAACTTGACAACAAAGCATGTGTATTTTGAAATAACTTAAACTGTTATTTCCTCATATCCGGTTGATATTTCTTGGTAATTTTCGAATATTGTGTGAAACTAAAGATCCTACGCATGGTACCACTAAACCTGGTTTGTATAAGTGGCGAAAACAGATCTTAAACAGTATGTGTATGGCAATTTTTTGTTTTTACCCTAGGGAGGAGACAGTGATGATGAAGTGGAAGAGTTTGGAGGCTTGCAGGACTCTCAGTCCTCTATGGATGACCCCCAATCCATGCCGGACCACGGCGGTCTCTCAATGTATGGCGAGGACAACCTAGTGCCAGAACCACACAAGGTACTGTTCATAGCACAAACTGTTGGAACTTTTATTTCCTCTGAGTGATTTTGAGTGGAAGTGAGTTAACACGTCTCTCTGTTTCTTGTCATTGTTTGTAAGGTCAACATGATTGAGATCAATTACGCTAAAACAGCTAAGAAGATGGACATGAAAAGACTGAAGACCACCATGTGGGGGCTACTAACGGATGGCCCTGAGAAGCTGGTTGAGGACACCCCCACAGTGAGTTCTAGTCCGTGCATTTGCAGCTAGTTAGAAATATCTAACATGCGGTCAACATACCCCTCACGTGTCTTGTTTGTTTATGTAATATTTAATACCAGCCTCCTCATCATTCTCACTCCCTCTCGATCGCTTGACCCATATCACCTCATGACCATCGTGTTTTCTTCCTCTCTGCAGGACGCAAGTGATCCCAAAGCAGGAGTTGCTGGCGAGAAATCCTTCAGTCAGTCTACCCGGAACCTAATGCAGAAGTATGGCTGCGTCTGGGCTATGCTCAGTCTTCAGAATTATTTACATGCGTCACTCCCGACTAAGACTTTACGTTGTGTCAACCTTCCACTCCCCAAAGGCTTATTGTGTACAACATTAATTGAGATAAGTAATGCACTCATTGTGACTCACCCTCTTCCTTTTCAGATTGCCCAGCGCTATGGCAAACAATCTGTCCGTGCCTCTGGCCTTTGTCGCCCTGTTGCACTTGGCAAATGAAAGAGTAAGTTTGGTGCTCCTTTACTGGCTATGTTACAGATTGACATACGTTTGGAGATCTTTCACTTCATCACATGAATGCAGGAATATTTACACAGGTGCACACACACATAAAGAGGCTAACATCACCCATATGTAGAGGAACACATGCACACATATGTAGCTTAGGAGGTGGCTGGCATGGAACATCAGAGGTCCTGCCACTTCATGGGAGAGTTGAGCACTTTTCTGACAAGTCAAACTGCTACAATTAAACATACCTTTTCTTAAACTGTTGCTTATGCACAAGGGTCAGATTCCACTGTTTCTTCTTACTAAAATGTCTCCCTCCACAGAACTTGTCACTTCTTAAAGTGGATAACATGTCGGACATCCTTATCAAGCAAGACCACTAAGGATGGACTGCTGCTGTGCTCAGGATTTTTAATATTTATGTACTCATTATTGCCATTTTAACCTTTAACATACTTTTTCACCTTTCTGATGGTGTCTGAAATACCTGGCCACCAATGTCCACTTTAAGATATACCATTATTTTGGATTGGTAGCATTTTTAGATTTCTTAATATTTTTGTAAATCTTTTTCTATGGTGACCAGAACATAACTATTGTGGTTCCTCAACCCATGATGTGTCTGTATTACAAAATAAAGACATACAAATTTTTCTAAATGGATTTTACAAACCATGATAAAATGTGATAAAATGAATTTAGTGGTCATTATGTTTTCTTACTGAGCCTTTCGTGTTTGTCACTTCTACATGTTGTCTGACCTGTCTGTGTTTTCTGTATGTTATATGTAATGGCCACATTCTGAAAAATAAAACATCTTTCAATTAAAAGTGATGTTGGGATTAGTGGTGTGTTCCATTGACATGAGAAGTTCAGAGTACTTTTTTCACTTAAAACTGATACAGTTTCAGCCTCTACATCCAGGTAATTGAGTAGTTGGTGTTTCTTGATGGTGTTTCTTGAGGGCCAGACAGGCTGTTCCAGCACAAGTGGCAACCGGTTAAACCGGCTGTCGGCTGATAGGGCTGGGTGCTACTATGGCGTCAGCAGAACTGAAAGAAGTGTGATGGGTGGAGGAAGACTGGGACGCCGCATGCATAGTGGGGAAACTGATGACACCATAGCTGTTCATTTGCGTATATCATTTGAATATAAGCTATCACGGCATTTTATTGACCCATGTAAATCTCGACTGAATACCCGAAAAATCCGTAATAGCACACATCAGATTTTATTGTCCAGTTAGAGCAACACAAATTAAGTCCTGTGGTCCTGACATGTGGAATAGTCTACCAATCAATCTACTAAGAAGATGTTTAGGAAATAGGCTAATTATTTTAGTGGGCCTACATATATTTAATCTATCACCTTCAGAATCTGTTTTACCTGAAGTATCAGGTGATCCAATATGCTATTTTGGACCAACGCCCCCACGAGGAGGAGGCGAGAATTTCGAGAAAATAGGTGGGCCAACGCGAAGGAATTCACATTGAGAGGAGAAAAACAAACCAGGAAGTAAACTGAGGGAATTGCCAACCGACTCAAGAAGTGTTGAAGGACAGTATCACTACCAAAAGTGGTGAATTCTGCTGCAACGACGTTAATTGGAAGTGAAGTCGGTTCGACGACTTCGACTTTCTACTAACATGGGTCTTGGAGACAACAACCCCAGCACTATGGTAAGAATTATCCTCGAATCGAGACCGTGCTGACGTTGTTGCCCTGAACCTGTTGCTGGTGTTGTTTACGTCATTTCGAATAATAATGATCGCGAAATGTTTTAGCCTACATAATGATGATACTTGTATTTCTTTTTTTTTCCATGTTGAACTGGCTTTGATTAGCCTACGTTTTTTCGAAGTTCATGTTAGTCAGGCTATTTGTTGTGTCTAGGAGATGCAGGAGTTCCACATAGCTAGTTGATAGCCAACAAGGAAGAATGTTTAAGGCCTTGTGTGTCATGTACACTGAGTAGAATGAAACAGAAGCCAGTGACACTTTGTAGCCTCTTTCAGAGTTACTTTTTGTTTACTGCTGAGAAATCTTGCAAAGTTGTCATGAGGAAGCATTTCTTTTAGAAGTAGATGTGAAATGGAGATTACATAGTAATGCCATCATTCAAGTATCGCCAGTTAACAGACATTTCCTCTCAAAGTCATGGCGTGGCATGCTATACGTGTCCCTTAATGTGCAATTATTACAGTTAACTTTCTGAGGTGATCTAGGCTATGGTGTGTGGCATCTAATAAAGTTGAATATTAGACCATGTGAATCTCACACCTGTAGCCTAGACTTCCTTTGAATGTAAATATTGGCCAATAAAAACTTATTCTGATTCTGATACACTGGGGGGGCTATTTTCCTTTCTTTTTCCAGTGATTGAACAACAAAGGTTTAGGCCCGCATAGAAATGCAGACGACTACAATGAGATGTAGTTCACCCTGTTTTCATGTTGAATGCTTTCCCAGACATCTACTGAATCTGTTGACAAGAAGACACACTAGCCAGCACTATAATATAGATAGACTGATGACTCTAATGTCATAGCTAGCTGATTAATTTTTTTTTTCTTAGCGCTGGACTCAAAACAGTGGTCATTTGTTTGTCTTCTGCTGATGATTAGCCTAAATATGATTTACTTGAAGTAAAGTGTATTGAAGGAACTCCACATTTTTGTGAAAATGAGAAAGAAACAGAAATGTTACATGCCAAATGACTGAGTAGCAAATGAGAGCTGTTATGTAACCTCTGATATTAATTATAATCACATATTTCATGCTGAGTGAGCTCTTGCACTTTTCATGAACTGGCAAGGACATTGGATGTCTATTTGTACAGTGTCTCTGCTGAATTTATCAGAGAAGAATTGCACAGTGATCTACACATACACACAGGCTTAACGAAGCTAACAGGCCATTCTAAAGGCGACACAATTGGGCCCTGTAAAACGCACTTGCACCCTTAAAACAAGTGTGTCGTTTTTAGCACATCTTTATGTCCAGATAGGCACACCACAGTTTGTGTTGTTTCTAAAACATTTGTTTTAAGAGTGTAGAAGGCCCTGCCTCAAAGATCAGAGGAACTCCCGTTTCACAGCACAGTCATATGCAGCAAACGCTCTTTCCAGTGTGTGTGGGGAGTCATTCGATAGCACACTGCCATTCTGTGGCAGAGTGGGACAAAGCATGGGGGACTCAGAACACAACGGAGGTGAGGGAGGGAGTGAGTCAGAGAGAAAGGCAGGTGCAGTGCGACACGACACTGTTTCCTGGAGACGTCTGTGTTTACAAGACACTGGATTGGCTCAGGGGATTTGAATGGAGGTGATCATAAGGAAGTGTGCACAAGTTCTCATCAATATCCCTCACAGAACTGAATTGTCAATAGCCTCCCCCTCCATGATAATGTATTTTGGTTCTGTCACCCTGATATAATTCACTGATCAACACTTTTCCAATCAGGCATGGGGACTGATAGCCTGCATGTGTACAAAAATATTCCATGACCCTTGTTCAGCTTGTTCTAGCATTTCCTGGTATTGCGAAAAGAGACATCCGAGGTCAAGAGTGAAATGAATGCTCTATTTCCCAGAAATGATCAGAGAAGCTTTCATTGTTGTGGTCATTTTTCACAGACCTTGTACAGTGTACAGTATGGTCAGTATTGGTTACAGTGAATACATACTGTACATACATTGTTGCCTTTTTCGGATGTAAATTTCAGTTCACTATCTTGATGGACAAGCCATCTTGAGCTATCGAGCTAAAACTGATAATATTTTTTCAACTGATAGGCACTTGGTGCCTTTAGTGTTATGAAACTATGCAAATAACCTAGTATATTCTCTAGTCACATGCACTCTATGCAGTTTGCAAAGCATTGTTACATCCATATGTGAATGAATGTGAACGTGAATGACTAACTGATTAAAGGATGAATTAGGTCCTATTGAAATTCAGCCTCCATGTTTTGATGTTGTGGATCATGATGGGACCTCACACTGTCACTTGGTGCTGTGTTTAGGAGCAGGGAGGCGAAGAAGACGAGATTGAGGAGGTGGACAAGGTCACGCACCTCAAGAACCAAGTGGACGGCGTCAAGCAAATCATGACCCACAACGTGGACCGCATCTTAGCCCGTGGCGAAAGGTTGGATGAATTAATGGACAAATCAGAAGACCTTCAAGCAGGAGTAAGTCGTTGATCTGTCACTCATGGAACCGTCTGAAGCCTGAATGCTGTGTAACCACGGCATGTTCCATTTTTGTGAAATGCTGGCTCATCTTGCACACGCTTAGTGTGCAGTTAACCCGCAAACAGAAAGCCACTAATACAAAGATGAGTTGAACGAGTTGAAAGATGTCTCCTCACATCAACCAAGCTGTATGGAAAAGTTAAAAGCAGTCAGTCTCGTAGATCCCCCAGTCAAGTGAGTTAGCATATAGTGATATTTTTGTATCTATTTACTTACTTATTAATTTATTGGGAAAGAAAGAAACAGTTGTTATGTAGAAACATAACAATAATTAAAACAAAAAAAAAAACTTCACCTATGAACATAAGTGTGTTTAAAGGCCTGTATCCTTGTGCTCAGTGTCATCCCCCCTTCACTAACTGTTTATATTTTCACTCCCAGGCCCAGAACTTCAAGCAGACGTCTCAGAAAGTAGCACGCTCGTACTGGTGGAAGAATGTGAAGATTGTCGTGGTCATCATCGTTGTTGTGCTCATCATCGTCCTCATCATCGTCCTTTTGGCCACAGGAGTCATTCCAACCAGCAACCCTGTTCCTCCGCCACCCACCATCAAGCCTCCTTCTTAAACCCTTAAACACAGCACAGGGTGTCCTCTGTACACTTTCATCTCTCTCTCTTTTTATCTGTCCTCCCCTCTCTTACGCTTGTTTGTGCTCTCTCTCTCTCCCTCTCACTCTCTTTCTTTCTCTCTCTCTCTCATGCACAATGTAGTTTTTGCACATTTGCTCACACGTTCAACGGTCATATGGGTGTCAGTTTCACAACTGCCAATGTGAAAGTCTGACCAATGCCAGTTCTCACTTGACTTCTGTCATTGTTACTATTTTAAAGCGTTGGTCCACATACAGTACTTGTCAGTGTGTGGTTGTTCGAGTGGGCATTTTATCAGAGGCAAAGCTAAGAACTAAAATTAGTTATATTATGCTGTGGCCTGTACATTGCCCTGCAAACAGGACACAATGAATGAGTAGGATAAAACCTTTTCAATGTTGTTACTTCTTTTATTTATATTTTCACTGGCAAATTGTTACTTTGTTGAAAAGACAAATCAGTAATATGTTACCCATGTTTCTGAAGGTGTCTGTAATTTTCACACGGATGTGTGTTACTTCTTTGAAAGGTTAGTAGCACACAATGCCTTTCAGGATGTAGAAATGTGGCTTTGCATTGAGGGTTTTCTGTGTCCTAAATGTCATTGTACCCACGCCTCTCATAGGCTTTTTAAACATGCGTATTCCTTTGCTTTGATTAAATTAAGCTGTCTTATAGCTTGAATATTTTAGCTAAGTTGACCACTTGAGATTGGTATTCACACAGATAAGCTCTAAGACTAGAGGAAGAACGCAAAAAAATATTGTGTGTGTGCGTGCGTGTGCCTGTGTGTGTGCGTGCTTGTGTGTGTGCGTGCTTGTGTGTGTGTGTGTGTGTGTGCGTGCGTGCGTGCGTGCGTGCGTGCGTGCGTGCGTGCGTGCGTGCGTGCGTGCGTGCGTGCGTGCGTGTGCGTGCGTGTGCGTGCGTGCTTGTGTGTGTGACAACTGCTGGATAGAAGCCAGGTCCATTTCGTGGTAGTTTGGAGAGAAAATTACATGAAGGTAAAAAAAAACTTTGGAAGGCACTGTTACTTCTCCAAGGTCCTCTCTCAAAAAAAGAACTCCCTGACTTCTAGCCACCTTATCTGACTCTGAAGGCCAAAATATGATATGAAGACTCTAACCGTATGACAATGCCATCTCTAGAGTTGATGAAGAGTTTGATGATTTTCATCTACATAAACGAATGTAGATGTACTTTTGATCAAAACAAAGCAGCAGTATAACTTCTATAAGTTCAAATCAGACTTGTCTACGTGTGTTCATGTTACTGGATAGGCCGTGGAGAGATCTGGGAGTCATCTGCATTGCCTGTAAATAAAATAGATAGAGATACTGTATCTCTGTATACAGAATGTAAATCAATCTACATGTTTTAAGAATAGTTACCCATGTAAGCTCTGGAGGTTTCAGGGTATTTATTTTTATTTGTTTTTAATCTCAGTCCCAACGTTTTTGTTTTGATTTCCAGCATAGGTCACAATCTTAAAAAGATCAATCATTGATACAGCTAATCTTTATGTGCCTTAGGTAAATATCTGTCCATGTCTAAAATAATAAAGTTTGAAATGATTACATTTTGTCACATGTTTTGACTTGCGTTCATCCCATTCAATTCAGTCTTATTCATTTACTGTATTAAAGCACCATCACCAGCGGCTAAGGTAGACTACTCAAGTCGCTTTACTGAGCCCACAACTTGAACCCCATGGAGCAAGCATGCAGCCAGTGCTATATTCTCCAGCTTATGCAACTCACTGTTTGGTATGCTAATTACTGTGCTATTAAACCGATGATGGCCAAATATTAGACCACAATGTATTATCAATCAAATCCATTTTGCCAATTTTGTTTTCCAATTTGCTAGAGCACAGATCATTTGGATAGATTACAAAATCTGTACTCCTCAATCACAAAGGTTGCCAGTGTAAGGAGAGGATATAGTGTACATTTTATACCTCTTATGCCCAACCACTAGATGGCAGCAATGCATAATGTCCCACTCCTAGTATCCTGTTTTACATGCATCATGGTAAGCCTGCATCTGAGCATAATCTTAAACAAACGATGCTAACATTACACAGGATATTCCATAGCAAATTAGTGTTTGACAGTTTTCATTTCAACATCAGTTTTCAGAGGCCAGGGGCAGGGCAGTTGGCAACAACGCTCAGGGGTATTCTCTAGTAGTCATACTTATGCCCAAAGACTAGAGTGAAGTGGATTGGGCCTGGCTTAGACCCCGAAGCCGCCGCCACGCGCCGCCATTTGCGCCATTTAGAATTTCAGCCGCCGCCAGCCAATAATTTTGGAAGCCAAATTGAGCCGCCATCTGATAAACTTTGGCTGAGCCAGACTTGGACTTGTTGCATCTAAAAACAATTATATCACATAGAACGAAAAATAAACGATAGCCTACACAAGGTTTTCCCACTGGATTCACCACATCAGTCTTGTGTTCGTTGCTATGATACACAGGACTCAGTGAGTTGACGGCCAATTAAAAGTCCACGTTCTCTGCAATGTTTTTGCTTTCTCGCGCTGAGATGAAATGGGGGAAAGAAGCCACGGTAGCCTTATTTTTGATCTCGCTTTTCATATACTTTCCTAATTCCTACGAAGTTCTACTCGGACTTGTTGCACAAACATCAAAACCAAAGATTGATTATATGAAACGTATTCTGGAGCGGACAGATTTACAGCACGCGATATTACTGCGACTGCAGCATTTCACCATCTCCAGAAATTGCTGCGCTAGTTCACAATGCATGCTTCAGTCTACATTGAAGTGAAATGTGCAGAACTTTGTTAAAAATGATATAATAACATGGTGTATTGAGATACAACATAGACATCTGTAGGCATGAAGAGGCAACTTAAGCCATTATCAGCCATTAAAAATTTGGCGGCTGCAGCAGCCATTTAGGTTTTGGCTGAGCCGGCTAGCCAGCCAATAACTTCATCAGCCAGCCGTTATTCTCAAAACAAATGGCTTCGGGGTCTAGCCTGGCTACTGACTCTTCAAATCAAGATGTATGAAGGTAGTGGTGATTTTTCATTTAGTAATAAAAACAAGCACCCTAAATGCAAATGGTTTGGTGGGGTGGTGTTCTGCTTCTTACTTCGCTTGAGAGGATCAATTACAAGACAAGAAAACCTTGAAAGAGGACATTACTGAGTGCCCTACTCACCGACTGTAATGAAGACGTTCACTTACACAATAGGGCTCGGGAACAAGCCTTGCATTCTAGGAATAGCCGCCATATTGGTAGCGCACCGAGCGTAATATCCATTCATTCAGATGCAGAAGACAAGAAGCAGAAGTGTAGTATTAGCGATTCTTTTCCTCTTGCGATCATGGGTGGTGCTGTTACACCCCACTACACAGCAACACACGACCAAGAAGGCAAAAACTAAGTAACAGGAACACACTAATATAGGCGGGAGTAAATCCATAGTAATCCATGGTAAACTTAGGAGTGAAGCTGCCAATATGACTGCGCCCGCTAAGTTTTTTACGTCATGATCCCGAGCCCTATTGTTTCAAAACAACAAGATTGTTGACATCTAAGGCAAAGAGCAATCATTTGAGAGACAATCAACATGGAGTCCAAAATTCTTGAAAGTACAAACTAAATTGTCACTGCCAAATCGAATTGCACCATTCTGCTGTTGAAACCACAAAGTGATTGTTACTTTGTTTAAACAACTCAGGCTCTGAAGTAGCTTTTGCGTCATTGCTTCTCGCTAATCATTCTGACCCCCATGAAGTTCTGTAGGTTTCTGTTGCTTTTGCATCTCTCTTGCCAAAGTTATAACCCTTTGCAGCGATCTGACTCCACCTGTCATTACAAGTTCAGAACTTTTTACCCCCCTCTCCTTTCTTCCTGCTTTTTATCTTCTTTGTTTCATCTTGTCTTTCTCTCTATCTTCAGGCAGCCTCCAGGAGCTGTCCTTAAACACCAGCAATAATAATACCAGTGCTGAGAGACCTCCTCCCTAAAACCTCCAACATCCCCTGAAAATCTTGTCAGCAGCAGTTTCAAGCCCTCTAGTACAGCATGTCCTTCCCCTGTATTTGTATCCACTCTTTTGTAGATAACAGCCACTAGTGTCAAGGAATGAGGGCTCTAACCGTGGTGAGCTATTTCAGCTGTTGTGTAGAGAGGGAGAGGAGGTTGTCTGGAAAGTTCGGTTCAGACTTTGGGGGAATATGATTACAATAACCCCAATGGCATGTCCAACTTCTGGCCTGGTGTTGATATGTGTGGTCAATGTGTGTTCTGCAATAAATGTTTGATACATTTTCTTTATCATCTTAGATAAAGATTTCTAAAGACATTGGCTGCGTTTCCCATTGGTTAAGAAGCTCTTAAGTGCTAAGAACTTCTTAGGAGCGTTAGAGCGCTTGCTTTTGATGGTGGTTATTACACTCTTGTTAAGTACCTACATGTACCACAAAAAAAAAAGTGTTTGTGTAACAATTTATTATTAATCATAATAATGTTTTGAGAGTTTATTTAGCTGGGGTCAAATTGACCCCAAGGATAACGAACGTCGGTAAGATTTAAGGATAGCATTCTTAACGAATCTAGGAAACCTGGCCTTTGTGAGTTTGTCTGTGACTTTGATTTGGCTCACCAGACTGATGTGGACATCATTGCCTATAGCATTACCTAACATGATTTAAAATGTCTCTACCCTTCATTTTTTTGTTATTATTTTTATTATTATTATTATTATTTAGATATTCGGATCCCTTGTCTAGTGTGTCTCTGAGTCCCACTCAAAGAATCGTTCTTTGGAGATCAGTCACACACCAAAAGCCTGGTTCACATTCACATTCCTTTGTTTTTTACCAGCCCACCCACCCAAGCAAAAGGATGGGGGAATCTAGAATGTTCATCCTCTTTGTTTTGGTGTGAGAGTCAGTAGTAGTTGTGCAGAACAATCGGATTAAAGCACCTATCATATTCCACTTTACATGTTACGTGAACAAGTAAAAATCCAATTTGAGAATAGTGTTTCTCGAACGCGATACCCTGATTAGCCTACAGTGGGAGTTTTAGTTACATGACATTTAATCAGATCAAAATTAGGTTTACATTACATTTTTAATCAGAGTTAAGAGTATAATCGGACTGAAATCTGAGTGTTTGTTTGCATGTAACCACACTGATTGAAACACTATTTAGATTTTTAAATTGAACTGTAATGATGATGCAACTTGGTGTAAGAACAATTGGATCACTTTTGTTTGGGTCGTTCAGACACAACTTGGGTTGCTGAGGTCAAGGAAATAACTCAATTGTAATGAATCATTTCACTGAACCTATCATTTCTCTCTAAAGCACATCTTTATCTTTAGTCTTTAGTTTTTTACTGCTCTTTAGTCATGTTGATTTATTGATTTGCTTTGTATTATCCTGTTTACACTGTATGTTGTGTGTGGTGTCTTAAGCTGCTGGGACCTTGAATTTCCCCTTGGGGATCAACAAAGTATCTATCTATCTATAAAAAAGTTATCACTTAGTTAAGTTTGTTGTGTCAGCTGAGAAAACTGATGTTTTAAAAATCAGAAGTAAAATATAACAAATTGAGTTCCACATTTTTGCTGAGAATAGAAAGAACAGAGGTGTTACATGTCTGGATTAGATTAGAGCTGTTATGTAACCTCTGACCTGGCAAGAAAATTGATTTTATTTACACAGTGGTGCTGAGCTGAATCTTTTAGAGAGGAATTGCATGTTCAAATATACATTAACTTGACGAATCTGTAACTTCAGACATCTGCAGGCCGTTCCAAAGACAACATAGAGTTCCTGTGAAATGCAGATATCGAGACGCGGCCTGCCAGAGAGATCTGAGGAATTCATTTCTGGAAAGCTCTTTCCTCAGCAAGAGGGGGGTCACTCAATAGCGTGCTGTTATCAGAGACGTGTAAAGAGAAATGTAGGTTGAGTCCTGGAGAAGTGTGTGTGTGTGTGTGTCAATGACTACAAAAACCCCTGTGTCAATAATGAGACATTGAAATGTCTCGGGGATTTGAATTGAGTTGATCTTCAGGAAGTCTTCTTAAACTCTTACCAATATCATTGACTTCACATACTGTATGCCTTATCATTGGCCATTTACAGTACATTTCAATGCAGTCATTAATGGAATTTACATCATAAGTTTTCCAGTCTGGTACATTCCTGCGGTTAGTGAAATTAGGCATCTTAGTTCAGACTCAGAAATATCCTTTCTATTTCATTTAGAAGTGGATAGGCAATGAGTTAGAGGTTGAGGAGGTCAAAGGTCAGGTGGACAACGTCAAGCAAATCATGACCAAGAGGGTTCATTCAAAAGTCACATTTTATATGGACGGCATCAAGCAAATGATGACCCACAACGTGGACCGCCTCTATAGGCCCGCAGTGAGAGCTTAGACGCACTGATGGACAAACAAGAGAGCCTTCAAGCGGGAGTAAGTCATCAGAGGACTGACTCAAGCCAGAACTCTGTTACTGTTGCACATCCCATTCGATGATGTAATTAACCCACAAACAGAAAGCCACTGTTACGAAGATGGCTTGAACTTTCTTGCCCCCACCAAACAATGCAGTGCTGTGTTAAAAAGTTTGAAGTGGTTTATCAAATAGATTCAGCAATTTTGTCTTATGGAAAAAACACAATCAAAAACTAAACAGCTGACATGGTGTTAAAGCTGGCATGTTAAGTGCAATGCCTGGGATAAACCTTGAAGTCTTACAGTGTGGTATATGAATTTGTTTAAGGTCTGAGCCTACGTGGTTGTTCGAATTCCCCTTCTACTTTCATTTCTCTCTTTTTCCTTCTCTCTCTCTCTCCCTCTCATGCCTATGATGTATCTCTTTAAAAAAAAAAAAAAAAAAAAAACAAGCTAAAGAATACACTGACAAATGTCGCATGTGCATGCCGGATGACAAAACCTATTCAGTTCTGTTAGTCGTTTTTTTTTTAAGTTGTTAATTTTCATTGGCGAATTATGTTATTTTGTGAAAAAGACACAAATGTAAATACCCTTGTTTCTGAGGGTGCCAGTATTGTGCACACAAGTGTGTTCAAATGTTGAAATGTTAATTTTCAACTTTATATCCTAAATGTCATTGCACTCCTTTTTATTGCTTTGTTTTGATTAAGTGGAACTGTCTCATAGCTGGACGTTTTTAGCGGAGTTGACCACTTGAGACTTGGCATGCACATTCACAGAGGTCTTAGAGAAAACACACAACAACACTGTGTGTGTGTGCATGTGCAAGCCAGGGTCTCATGCATGGTCATCTGTGTGCATGTGGCTAGGGTTCCTAACCCTAACCCTAACCCTAACCCTAATGATCTACCACCGGTATACCTCTGATTCTGAAGGCCAAAATAAAATCTGAGAACTCTAAACCCATGACTAACACCAGCACAAGATGATTCTTGGGGTAAGTCCAGATACATTTGAAAAAATCACACTTTTTATAAAAAAAATTGGGAAAAGTGTAAATCAGACTGAATTCTGTCTGTTTAGATGTTACGTGGGCAAAATGACAAAATGTTTTGAATGTTCCGTTAAACTCATATGCCATTAGAAAGTTTTTTTATTACGGTCAATCTATGCTCCCAATCAATCTCATTTTGTTTTCTTGATTATTTTATTTGCTAAATAACATAATCTATCTGCATGAACATGTGTTGGCATTTTTCCCAACCACTAGAGGGAGGCAAAGCATACCTTTCCATTTACAGTGACCTATTTTATAAGTGCCAGGGTGAAATATTCAAAGAATCCAGGTCTA
The DNA here is from genome assembly GCF_963854185.1 of Sardina pilchardus. Classification (NCBI taxonomy): domain Eukaryota; kingdom Metazoa; phylum Chordata; class Actinopteri; order Clupeiformes; family Clupeidae; genus Sardina; species Sardina pilchardus. The sequence continues at coordinate 19,847,874 of NC_085001.1, read as the reverse complement.
TGTATCAGGTCAACATTTATGTGATCCCTATGTGACACTGTACAATTCCATATGTTCCCAGTATACTTATACACCTGAAAGGTTATGGTTAAGGTATGAAAACATTGAGGCTAACAGCTTGTGTTCAGTTTGGACATTTTCTCTTCAGGGTCATATGAAGATATTGGTTCTATCTGCTCAGCTTTTAGTTATGGTTGTGGAGTGCAAACTACTGAGCAGAGACTCTGCGTTTCGTCAAAGGATGCTGTGTTCCTGTTGTTTGGGCCAAGTCATGACACGAGTCATGTGGATATTAGTGTGGCCTCCTCATGCATTCATAAACAAGAGAGAACAAATGGGTGAGTGTCTCTGAGTGAGCATTCTGCTGCTTTAGAGTCTCTGTTAAGCCTGTTACTCAACTACGTGCATTACTTGTCAGCTGTTTTACCATCAAAAGCCCTAACTGCTCAAAGGCCTTTGTTTTATTGAATTGCCTCATGAAATATTCAGCTGTCTTATAGAGACAACACATTTCAGTTTCGGTTTCTTTTTTGGACTTCATGGGAAAGTACGATATCCTGGAAAGCATCTTTTAGGTGGAACTCAAAGAGCAACACAGCCTCTTTCCAGAAGTTTAACTGGAGTTATCAAACAGCCTTAATTGATATGAAGTCAGTTGATTTAAAGGGATATTTCAATTGTCTTATCTGCTTAGAGCTTGTATTTGTAGACTTTGGACATTTCACATTTTTCATTAATTTTCTAGGTGTTGGTTTGTGAGAAATTACCTCACAGCAAAGCCAGCATATAACAGACCAGAAACATGTCTCTTGCTATTCAACACAACAAACAAAAGATCAATTACATCTGTGCTGCTCCAAGTTTTTACTTTTAGTATATCTATACGGTCTCTTCTCTCGTCTGATGTAATGCTGCAGAAGGGCAGTGGATCTCTTTTGTGAAAAATATGAATTCAGTTTCACTTCTCATGGTGGTTTTATAAACTTCCTCTTTAGTACATGTTCTGCACCTACACAACTGCATTGCATCAGTCAGTATTGTATAGCCTATAATTTCTATTCCACAGTTTAATGCAAAATCAGCTATACAGAATAAATTGTAGTGTGACTATGAATCCTGGGAAGGAACTCTACAAATATATCTTGTATGTCAAATATCCTTTGTTCATCTTTGTCCTTTCTGTTTTTCATCTCTGCATAATCTCTATTTATATATTCTTGCCTACACATATACAAATGATTACTGAGTGACAAAACAGTAAGCACAATTAAAAATGAGCACTATTCATCTGTGATGACTTCTGCAAGCCAGCTACAAAATGCAATCATATGATATGTTCATATGATTGCATTTTGTATCATATTCAGTACGCAGTAGTCTGTGGGCCAGTCCAAAGCACAAGGTAGGCAGATGCTCTGTTTTAAAGATGAAGGAGGGAATACAAGAATCTTGAAAGACAAAAACAAAGCGATTCTTTACCAGACCTAAAATGCTGGCTGGATACTTGGGTGCATACTTTTTTGTGTTTTGAGACACATAATGATCTTGTGTGGATACAAATATTAACCAATAATTTGTGATTTCCTGTTGCATTGAAAATGTCAAAATTGGCCATCTGGGATGGCTACAGTCCAGAGGTAGGCTACAGTATGCCATATATAAGAATCTAGACCCATAACATCTATCACTGGGTTAGTGCTTTCCAGTCTGCTCGGCCCTTTGTTTGAGAAGATGCCTGAGAGTATTGTGTGGCCTTGAGTTCTCATATCTGGATAATTAGTTCTCTCAGGAGTAATATGTTTCCATGTTAACTACCTCTCTCTCTTTCTCACACTAACACACACACACACACACACACACACACACACAAACACACCTCACACAGAGAGAGAGAGAGAGAGAGAGAGAGAGAGAGAGAGAGAGAGAGAGAGAGAGAAAGTAGGCTAAAGTGGAATAAATCGAGGGCTGAGAACCAAGGGGCGTAAGTGACATTTTGGTCAAAACTGAGTTATATATATCACCTGAAAGCTCTTGATGAGCTCTTTCTAGCTGACATTATAGAAGTAAAATATTTATAAATATAAAGTTATTGAACAAAAACCAAAGGTCTTTAACTATGAACATATAGGAGCAGTTAGATTTGTTTTGGCTCTCCTGTAAAGTTGGTGAAATGTCAAATACAAAGTAGCAAACAAAAACCCAATGAAAAAGAAATACAGGCAATAGTTTTACTTTCACTCGTACTGTGGTTTCCAAAACTCTTCCTGTGGTTTCAATCAAACTTTCTGCACTTGCACAACTTCATTGGCCAATAGGCCTAGCCTATATTTTAATTTATTTCACAGTTCACGGTCCATTGAATACCTATAATTTGACTATCTTAAAAACCCTAAAAATACATGTATATCTTGATGTATACTTAGATTTTGTGTAGACACACATACAGGGAGAGGAGAGAGAGAGAGAGAGAGAGAGAGAGAGAGAGAGAGAGAGAGAGAGAGAGAGAGAGAGAGAGAGACCTGCCACAGTTTTGTGAAACTTTCAAAATTGTCCCCTTCAAATTCCAATTATGTTGGCATGCAACTACTAGCCTACTTTTTTTTTTTTTTTTTTTACAAAAAAAAACAGGTAAGCCGGTTAGGCCTAGATATACCAAATATATAGGCTATAGCCTATTATTTGTCAAGAGGTACCATAGAAGCCAAGGCAATAGCCTAGGCCTAGGCTATCATCTAGGCAATATTGCAGTTTTATTGAGATAAAACACACCTCATGATTGATTAATAATATCATCAAGAACGAAACTCCAGAGATGGTTTTCTGAGTGACTTACCCTACTTAATAAAAACATTTGATCACACACAAAAAAAGAACGAAACTCATAGGTCTAACCTACAGAAGATGATCGGTGCGTTGTGGATTTCCCCACATACTGGCGACGCCCGTTATACCGAATTTCCCCGCTCTTCGAATCAATATGATGAGGATATTTAAAAACGTCGCGTCACGTCCGTCTGCCCACTGCTACTCCAAGATAACGGGGGCTGGTATCGCGAATCAGAGGGGTGTTCCAAGTTCAGAGACAGAGTGGTAACTGTTACGCATGCCTTCGGTGAATATCGGCTAACGAAAGACCGCTTTCACAGATAAGGTTGAAAGAACTTCAGAATTGTATTCTACGAAAACAGAATCGGACGAACATCTGAAGATTCTCGAAGACAACACCCTTTAACTTGAAGTTGATCTTTCAGATGCAGTGGCTTTGGCGACAGTCCCTAGAATAACGGGCACCGGGACGTGAGAGAGACATGGTGAGTTCATACACAATTTCATTTTGACGAAATGAAGTCCTGAAATGTGTTCATCCGCTTTCACATTGTCGACCGACTAGTCTATATAATAGCCAATAAACATGTGTTGAATTGGATCTGTGGGACATGCGCAACTCGGCTGCCGATATTAAGGCTACACGAACTTAAAAATGCTGTGTCCGGTTAGGTGACAGGGACGCTCATCTCTAAAGCCATTTTTAAACTATTTGTTGTTGTTAGAGAAGTGGCTCACCCTAGCTAGTTATTTATGAATGTGTTGAAGTCTGACAGTTGTCACAATATCCAAATGGGAGATCAAACAGTCTTTACCCTGTCCCTAAGATATAAGCCTATAATATGAATGTGTCCAAACATCTCTCATAGCACCAACTAGGCTATAACGCACAAAGTCACTGATGGAAAGTTTAAATAGGTCTCAAGGAAATGCCAGCAGGTATGCTTCTCTTTCAGAGAGAAGTGGGGAGAAAGGAAGGAAGGAAATTTGAACGAAAAGAGGAACCTTTCCTGTCTGAGATTTTTAGATCTTTCAAAACAAACCAATTATGAACTAGGTCATTTATAAGATATAGCCACAGTTTAGTTCCCGTGTTTAGATGGAGACAGGCGTTCTTTCAATGATTTGACATACAACTAATTCAAGAATTTCACATTTACAGTGCAAGAGGAAGTGCTTAGTGTAACAGTAGATTATTGATTAATGTGATGATTATTGGAGTTGACTTGCAACAGCTGACTGACAGCATGAAGCCTTCAGTTAGAATGCAACACATGATCTACAAAGGGTGTATACACACACATATTTAGGTACATTTCGAACGGTAGTCATTCGTCATCGGTCTTATCACAGCGGTGTTTCCTTATATTGTGCTCAGGGGTCTGCTGTTGTATGCTTGCCTCAATTAATGGATACACAAAAAACAGATATGCTGATATAATTACTTCTTTGGCCAGGCCTCTCTCCTTCCTGTCAGTGAGTAATCTCTCAGCACCATAGCCTTGACACTTGAAGGCCCACTTCCCATCCTTGAACTGGAAGGTGAAAGCTCGCTGAGATTGCAAATAGGGATATTTGTCTCTCGCCTTGTCTAGACGGGGGTATGATTTGTGATGAGCATTGTCCAGTATACAGTCAGAGGTCAGTCACCCAGTTTCTGGGCACCCACCCATGGGTCATACAAAGGGCCTGTTGTTTTTCGTCTGGTTTTGTTGGTGGACTCTTGTTTTGTCTCTCTTGTTTTCGCTGCCCCTGCCCAAGGAGCAGGCCCGGCAGTGTTCCAGATGAAGTTGGTCCAAGGTGACATTGAACAATCAACGTTCACCTCTCCCCCTATCCCCCTCCCTTATGTTTGTTTCAACACAAATATGTTTTGTTGGTGGTGGTGCCAACATTGCCATTAGGTTTCCACCACACTGCAGTGTTATGTGAACAAACTTCTCACAAAGCTGTACCTCCACTGTGCTTGACTAAAGAGTAGCTATTGAACTGCAGCGATACAGATACATATGAATACAACTATGACCAATGTAAATGTTATATGAACATACAGTATAATAGGATTGCATTTTGTAGCTGGCTTGCATAAGTCATCACAGATGAATCAAGCAAAAGACAATGCACAGTTTTACAGCTTTTCATACTGACAGTGGGACCGGATCGCGTGTTGGTTCATTTGTGATGGGGTCAGTTCCTCAGTGTCATCCAGGCTTGAAAAAGTGACCACTGGCATGGAATGTGTTTCCTGAGGGTCAGCCCAAAATGACTGAAAGAGGGGGTGAGTGTACCCTGTGCTTCCTCACGTCCCAGCCTTCCTCATGTGTGTGTGTGTGTGTGTGTGTGTGTGTGTGTGCCCCCCAGGAGAATGGGAAGAGCCGCCTGCAGCAGGCCCAGGATAATGTGGACGAGGTGAAGGTCATTATGATGGATAACCTCAACAAGGCCGAGGAGCGCACAGGCAAGCTGGGGGAACTGGAGAACCGAGCAGACGTGCTGCTTGAGCAGGTGAGAGCCTCATGTGTGCGTGTTTGTGTTCCATGTATGTTCCATCACAGAATTGTGTCAGCTCTACATATACACTATAGGATGAACATGCCACTGAAATATACATAATATACAATATTTGATAACTGTACTAATATTTTATAACCTCTGTCATATAATGCCTGCCACATGCCAGATAAGTGGTTGTGATTGGTTCCTGGGTTTTTTGCTCATCCGGAAAACCGGCTTCAATGGGAAGGTCTCCAGACGGACTTATTTAGAGTAAATTCAGTAGGTTTGTCTGGGTTCACTTAGTACTTACAGTCCTTTCCCCACCTATATAGTGTCACCCTATACACTACCAAATAAAAAAACAATACCATATTGTTTTTTGTTGTTGATTTACATTGTTTCAATGTGTAACCTATGTACACTTTTTGTGGAATACTGTTTTTTCACTCAATTGAATTTATCGGTAACTTACAGCTACTCAAATGTTCCATGGCCCAAAACGTCTTACGGACCAGCCAGGAAATGTCATATTGGAGTCTATAAATACACCATAGGTGTGGCTAGGGGGGAAAAGAATGTACAATTTACATCCTGATTGTAGTTTACAGGGATATTTTTGGAAAGCTATTTCCTTTTGTTGAGGAGATGAATGAAGCAAACCTCCCTCGGCCTGTGTCTGAGTTTATGAACAGGACATGCCACATGGCACCAGGCCACCCCGGGGTCAGGCGGCCAGGTCGACTCGTTCCCACATCACCGTGCTGTTACATCACACTGGTCCATAAGTCCCACAGGACTCGCCGTCTTAGTAGGTCACTGGGATAAACAAAATCGAAAGGGCAGTACCAGCAACACTATAGGAAGCCCCCTGGGTTTACACCTAAAAGACAAATGGAAACTCCTGCAGTGCAGACAGTCCTGCAGTCTATTCTATGAGTTCTCCTATAGTTACATATCTTAACTAAGAGGGTAAAATACGTTATCAGTGCAGATTGGAGATCATGGTCCAAACGATATATGTATATATATCTCTTAACTATTGTTTTGGTAAGATGACTATGGAGATTATACATGTAAAATTAGCAACTCACTTTACAACCAGCAACAACAGCACAGTTATCACTAACGAAGCTACTTTGTTAGTAGAATTGCTCTTAAAAGCTTAAAAATGTTATACCATGTTGTAAGTCGCTTTGGTTAAAAAGCGTCAGCCAAATGTAATGTAATGTGAAGCTACTTCGGTTGTAAACTGATGTATTTGGGGATATATTTGATGATATATTTTGGTGTATAACTACATTGTGGAAGAATGACAAATGTAAGCTACTTATCTCTCCTTCACATATGGTGGTTACCAACACAATTATTTACTTACTGACTGAACTCTGTATGTTTTGTTCACAGAGCAGGGGGTTTGCCAAGACTGCAGGGAAGGTGAAGAGGAAGAAACAGTGGGAGAACAACAAATTGAAAATCCTGATATTTGGCATTGTATCAGGCGTCATTGTGGTCATTATCCTGGTGGCAATTCTGACCAGCACTGACTTCAACAGTGCCACAACAGGAAGTGACGGACCTGAAGAAAACACCACTCCATCAGCGGACTCGCAGGGAAATTAGAGGACAATGGGATGTTTAGGAAGACAGGAAGATTTATCAGGGATTCCCTCCAGAGGAAAAGGAATTGATTAGGGGGTACAGTCAAGCCTGTGTAGTCAACAAGAGTTGGTGGCGATTGCAAAGATTGCTTTTGTAAGATTGGAACAGAAGGGTCTGAAGCATAACTTCCTATGAGTTTAAAGCAGTATTATTTGTAATAGAAATATCATGTTGTCACTTCGAGGTGTTTGCCTAGACAAATGTTGAAAAGGTACCGGGATCTGCTGCTTCCTTAGCCATGTTTCTGTGGTAAAGTCTGTTGCAGTGTACAGGCTTTTTAGAGGTTTACATGTGGGGTTTGATACCGTTCATCTGGTAAACATTTATTCAAGTGAGTTTACAGTTTTTCATGACACAGTATTATCAATAGCCACTGCTAGTACAAGACATTTCGAATATTGTATGCCGTGCCTCCATAGCAGTACATTTCAGTTTAATTTATACCTGTGTGCTAATGCAGTTAAGAAAACTACTGAAAAATGGATATCTTTTAGTAATGAAGGGTAGGTTTTTGCCGTATCTGCTGTAGTTCTCACAATAAAACATGTTTGCTCAGCCTGTGGGGCTTGTATAGTTATACTCATTTGTATTATAAGTGCCTCTCATTTGGAAGAAGAAACATGGTTTGGTGTTTAGTAAGATTTGATCAGACTATAGTTATAACCTTGGGAAAATAGACACCTCTGCTGCTGTCAAAACATTTCAGCTGTGTTAATCTTTGTATATGTATAATTCCTCTGACTGTTAATGTAATTCTATTGTGCCTTTTGTCAATGCCTTCAACATAAATGCCAGTTTTCACTTCCATTCCAGTTTTCATGTTGTGAGTTTATGTCTCTTGTAATGTGCATTATTTTCAACCGTTACATTTCAATGGTACCTTGTTATATCAATCCTATTCACACAGTACACAATTTCAATAATGAAACATTTAAAATTATTTACTGATGGATAATATCTTTTTTGTAAGTACATACAGTATGCATCTCATACATGAACATCCCCTATAAAAATGGTACCCATTTTCTTGTTTTGTTATTACAGAAGGGCTTTCTTTCATATTGCTACAAATTGCTACATAACACAACATTATGGCAACATTCTGGTATTAGATTTCTGGTCTGGCTCTGCTGCATGATCTGCTGCCGAGAGTGGGTTGGTTCAGAAAGAGGGCGCCACCTGGTGGTATGTAAAGTAGCCTACTCACTCTCATACTAACTATGCGCACGTTTGTATGTCGTCTTGTGAATGATTGGTTCACCTTACTCTGACGTAGGTCAGTGTTGATGGTGCCTAAGTTTTGATTCTGTTATGATGATGACAGTGCACTGATAGCGCGCTCAGCGTTTGATACAGTTTAACATTGGAACGATAGACCGCAAGAGTTCATCCCAGGTAACTTTCTGACAATTATTAAGTAGGCAATGTTATACATGTGATGTCACAAGTTGGCAAACATCATAAAATAGATGTCAAACTTTCAGCTGTTTCTCAACAGGCTGGTATTAGCTAGCTAGCTGTTTTAGCCATAGCTAACTTGCTAGCTAAATATCTAGACTTGGCTACTCTTAGCGAGTAAGATCAAGTGTATTTTTTGTCTCATTAGGGCAGATAACAATTGGCCAGTGTTAAGAGCTACACGCACAATCGACTCTGAATGCCTTTATACCAACAACCACTAGCCTAGCAAGTGAAATGCTACTTTGTGGTAGTAAAGATGGTACTTTGGGGTTAACTGTAACCATTTTCTGAGGCTGTTGAAAACGCACCAAATCACACAATGTGGTCGTTTTGGGTGTCGTGGGTTGTAATAAAGGTTGTCGACGATCAAACTGACTACTTTTTTCATTCGTTTTAAGAGTTTAAAAGAAGAATTTCTAGTTGTCTTGCCAATCGCGCTCATAGTAGCCTATCCGCTGACGTCGGGTCCCGTAGCAACACAGTAGGCTACAGTATGAGGTTGCTGAGCCTGTCTTGTTGGCGGTGGCCTGTTGGAGGGATTGTAAGAAAAGTTGTAATTGTCAAATCGACTCGTTCTTTTTTATTTCTTCATCTGAAGAGGAGGAGAAGAAGAAGGATTGGCAGCGATTGCGGCCGGGGCAAAAGTATAGTGTGGAGAAACCAGGTCCGCAGAGGTACGGCTCGCCAGCACCTGGGCTACCTTGTTGAGTTTATTATGTGGTGTCAAAACCGCAAGGATGTTTTTCCCCACAGTATTTTGGCAGCAGCTGCCGCCAAATTCGCCAAATTCTACCCTCCTGCTTGAATCAGACCGTCATCCGCACACAAGGATGTTTTTGACAGTAGGCTAGCCTATGTTGGCAGCAATTGCTAAATTCTATCCTCCTGCTTACCCAAGCTAGAAGAAAACCAAAAACTCTCCTCTTAAACTCTTCAAATTAATTTGAAAAGTAGTCAATTTGATTGTTGACGACCTTTATTACACGCTACGACACCCAAAACGACCAAATTGTGTGATTTGATGCACGTTTTAAACGGCCTCAAAAATGGTTACAGTTAACCCCAAAGTACCGTAAAGATATTAGCTCGCCGGCTGGACGACGTTAAGTTTCAGTGTTCACGGAGTGTGACAATGGGCTCTACTACTCCAACCTCGGTGGAGTTTGCGTTAAGTAATTTTGTGGTGGTATTCATTTACTGATGCTGTGTAACTTACTTAAGTTTCTTCTTTAGGAGGCAGGTGACGCGCTCATGTGTTCATTTAAGCCGATGCACCAAAAATGACTTCCTATTTCGACGAACATGACTGTGAACCAACCATTCCCGAGGAGCAGTATCGTCAGAATGCTCTACTTGAATTAGCCAGGTAAGGTTGGTTGTATGTTAGGCCTACAGCTGCTTCAATTTACTCTGACTGATTAATGTTACACTGTGTGTTATGATGGGTTTTCTCAATAATAAAAGACTCCAACACAAGACTTGCTCTGAACTCTCATCCCGGTGTTCACCATAAAACAGTCCGGGTACAACACATACATGTACATTGTAAACTAGGGTCGTAATTTTTGTTATGCCCTGGGCAGATCCCTGATGCAGGGTCTGGATATTGACTCAGGGACGTTTGACATTGACACATCTGACTGGGAACAGCGTCTCCCTCCCGCTGCCTCCAAAACTGTCGTGCAAAGCCTGCCCGTTGTGATCATCAGCCCTGAGCAAGCAGGTGTGTTGCACAACCCCCCACCCACCATTTGTAAAGTGACACCTCACCTGATATGTCCCACATTCTATGCTGATTTTAACCACCCGCCTGTCCGTTGGTTTCTTCTTCAAACATACAGACAAAGGACTGAAGTGTCCCGTGTGTCTATTGGAGTTCGAAGAGCAGGAGTCGGCGCGGGAGATGCCCTGTAAACACCTGTTCCATTCGGGCTGTATCCTGCCGTGGCTTGGCAAGGTGAGCAGCATCAGTTTCACATTACAGTGATGGGCACCTTGAAATGTCAGACTGTTCTGTTTAAATGCTGTTCTGTAGTTTAAGAGTCTTCTATACAAGTTCATAGAGATTCTGATATTGTGTGCCAGAAATGCATCTGTAAAATGATGTATTTGAAATAGGCCAAGATTTTATTAGAGCTAAAGTTTGTATTTAATATCACAGAATCTGACTGGTCCTATTTGACCAGTATTTTGTAACTGTAGTATTCTTTCCTCCTCTCATACTGTAATGTTATATCTATAGACCAACTCATGCCCCCTGTGTCGCTTCGAGTTGCCCACTGACAACCCTGACTATGAGGAGTTCAAGAAAGATAAGGTGAGCACTACAGTGAGGCACAGTATCCACACAGGGACGTTTCTTCACTGAAGCATGTTTCACTTCTAACACCTGATGGCATTTGCTTGTTTTTCCTCTCGCTTTTGCAGGAGAGGAGAAGACAACGGGAACACAGACTAGAGGATTTACACGGGGCCATGTACACATAGCTCCAGCCGACAGGAGAGACTCTTTTGCACATCCACTGCAGCATTCACCTAAGACAGTAAACATTTTACTATAACAATCAGGACAAGAAGAACCCGGGAACATTCTTTTTAAATTTGCTGTATGTAAATATAAATGATCATTAATGTTTTTATGCCGATGTATGACAGATTTAATATGTGATGCAGATTTCATGTCCATGTGATAACAATTAAAAGTAAGAATGGCTGCTGACGCATACATTTGCCATCTTCAGTCTGTTAAGCTCCAACAAAGTATTGAAGGAGGATACCCTATATCAGGGCTATTCAACTTCAGTACCAGGAGGGCCGAATGGAAAAATCACTGGGTTTTCAGGGGCCGCATAAAATAAGACGCCGCAAAATAATTGTATCCAACAATATTTGATAAAAGCAGAGTAAAATTCAGTGAAATTCAATTGAATTTTATACACTGGCATAGAAACTAAGAACATAGCCTATTATCCATATCCATAAAAAATATCTTCTCAGACAGGTGATAGGCTGCCACACAAACTATACAAGTATTTGAAAACACCCAGGCTAACCATAGTATTTCATACCTGATGTCTGATATTTGCCATATCATGCATCAGTGGGAAAAATTGCAGTGTTGATTTAACTAGCCTACTTCAAGATAATTAGGCTCATAAGTGTTTCAAACACACACAGTAGCCTACAGCGCCAATCTCTCAAATATACTTAGCATTGAATTTAAAGAAAAAGTAATGCCAGCTCTGCCTCTTTTTATCTATTTCACGATTTCTTACCGCCAAAGATTCTAAACTTCGAGCCTGCGCAAATCACAAACAATAACATTCCCACGAGTGGAGTGAAGATGGCTCTGTCTAAAGAAACGTCTAACTGACAACGAGAATCTTTCATTTTACCCTCTGCAACAAGTACGAGACTTTCATGTTTATTGTGCAACGAATCCATCGCTGTAAAGAAGGAATATAAAGTCAAGAGGCAATTCTTTACAAACCACAGCTCCTTCACTAACTTTCCCGAGGGCTCGGAGGAACGGAGACCGGGTATGATTGTAACATGTTTGATTTGCGCACGCTCGAGGTTTAAAATCTTTGGCGGTAAGAAATCGTGATTTAATCAACATTTAATGATAACATTTAAAACTAGTTACACATTTGGAAATGTCAGTTTGTGTAGTGATGTGCTGTGTTCTCTGAGTGACGATAACTGGAAGAATTAGTCTGGCCAATAGGGGCGGGCCGACAGTGCGCTACTCGCCAATCATATGAAGATCTATGCACACCCATCAAAGCGAGTTCATTCTCATGACGAGACACGCGGGCCACTGGAAATTTGAAGCGGGCCACATCTGGCCCGCGGGCCGCTAGTTGAATAGGCCTGCCCTATATAATATAGATATTAGTTAGAAACACTGTCAGTTCTCCAATGTTCTATATGTAAGGATTTATTGGACTATTGCAGTTGTACAGGCCTCGAAGGAACACACCATTTGAATTTGTACGCATGATATCATACTAGTTACAATATGTAAAAAGTATTGTTGGAGATCTTTTGTCACTTTTGGGCCATAGGCTAGTTTGTTGAGCCCTCCTCAATGAGCTAAGCTAGGCTAACGATGGGTGTGTCTGACTGACACCACACCACAAATGAGTGGTTATGGGTTGGGTCCATCCTTGAGACAAAACATACTAAACATTTTGTCAACTTGGAATCAACTGTTGCCAAGTGGAAAAACACCAATGCGGAAATCATGTGCTTCAATTGAGAAATGATGTGACTCGCACAAAATTTAACAGGCAGACCCACAACAAGTTTCATGAAATTCTGCAGGGGCTCAAAGTTTCCAAAATTTGTCAAGCTGAATCACTGCCAAAACCTTTGCCTGCAAATGAAACTTCATTAATTTTGTCCATAGGGTGCACAGCAACTGAAACATCTCAATTTCTTCTTGGACCCCAATGTTCAGAGAGGGAAACAAATAGTAATGCCTGTTTAAATACCATATTAGTTAATACTTTCATGATAGAACACTACAATTATTCTTCATAAATAATCATGAAAATGATAAAATTGTTTAAAATGGTAAATTTTATAAAGTCTATTTTGATACAACGGACACAACATAACCTTTCTGTTACAAAAAGTTGAGTTATCCTTGAGGCCGTCATCGTGTGTCTTCTTGTACTCCATAATGGTGTTCGGTGGTACGTTGAGAACACGTCTCGGGAGTATCACAGATGCGAGAAGTTGGCCGTCTTGTTCCAATTCCAAACGGACAGGATGTCCTCCTGGAAGCGTATGGACACTACCACACCACAGATCTCCTCCCTCACCATCAACTGCTCTCTCAGCACGGCCAGGATGGTGTTCTCCCATATATACACACTATAAGTACATTTGACAATGAAAGAACGGCTCTGACAAAAAAACAAATTCAGATTCAGTTTATTTCTTACTTGAATATAAATCTCTTGACAAAAAGAAATCAGAATTGAAAGTAACACAAATCAGTCGTTTATACAAGAAAAAAAAAAAAAAAAAACATTCAGTCACTGATATCTTACTGACATTTGGTTGAGTCTAGTTTCACCCACTCAATTATCCAAATTCACCACATAAAAATATCCTTGTGTATTTGTACTTTAAAAAGAGACTTACAAACAGTAGAACAGATAGAAATGCAACTTTTAAAAAGAAAAGCTCTCTGAGCTGGTGGCATTTGGTGTTGTTTACATTTTCTTCCTCAAAATGGCCACATTAACCAAACCATACATAACCAATCACATTCACAGTGGGTGAAAACTAAGTCAAGGTGGGACTTCAAAAAAAAGGCTTCAAATGTGCTTCTTCTGTCTATACAGTTCAGTAATTTATGAATCAAAAAGGGGTTAAGGGCTTGGAGCCCACCATGTTTGACATTTTGGTAACAGTAACATTTTATAGAAACCCACTGCAGAAATATGGAACAGTAATGTGTAATGTGAACCATCTTCTTATATGCCATGTGTGGGAATCACTCAGTGATCTTGGTTTTAGACATCAAAACACTGAATTGGAAGCTGGAATATATTCGTGGTGATTTTAAATTGGCACCAATCATAGTTCAAATGTGGTCAGAAATGTTTGATGCATTATAGTGGTTTATGGAGAAAATCTATTTAATGCTTTCATGAAATGACCATTTGAGTTAACTATAAAGCAATTCATCATCCTATCCTCATTCTGCTCAAGATGGAAAGTAACAGTTGGGAGTGCATTACAGTGAAAAAATAATGAAAAGCCACTGAAACTGTTTGAAAGTAATTATAAGCACCCCTGACATATACATGTATACAAATATGGTGCACTTTCTAATGATCTTGCAGTGCTGCATTTACATGACTCCAACACAAAAACAAGTAAGGCTTAGGGAATACTCTATATATGTGTCTTACATACGGAGGTGAACAGCACACAGATTATATATTTCCATGAGCCTATATTAAAATATATACACACAAATGTAGAGGGAGATGAGTATTGAGATGTCAACAAACATTTTTGACACTTGTATTGCAACCTGGAGGAGATGTGTAGTGATCACATAGGTCTTTCCTCTGTTAAACTGATTTTAAATGTTGATATTTTTGCTGGTAAATAACATTGTAAAATGTCTCAAACAAGATTATCCCTCTGGCTACAGCTCAAATACCTTACACATACACACACCAGACCACCTAGCCATATATAGTAATCTCTAGTAATGTTTATGGCCAGGGTCAACAAAAACAAATCCATAGTGTATGCATGCACAACCTGATCTTTCCCTCTGTACACTACTGAGTAAAATACCACCCCCCACCCCAATACACACACACACACACACACACACACACACACACACACAAACACACACACGCTTCCCCCTGAAAAGCACGCTAGCCAGCAATCAGAGGTAGCTAATGTAAAAGTAATTGTAAATGCTTCTGGTGTGGTTTCCCAACCGTCCAGTGATTGTACACAAGAGAGGATAATCAACATGTTGTGGCAGATGATGGTTGTATTCAGTGGCGCTTTGGCTCTATCAAGGACCTCAGCGTCAGAACGATTCCGCCCATTGTGGTAAATGGCATTTGGTAAAAACAAGTGTGGCAGTGTGGATGGCAGACCTGTAGTTCACACCAGTGCCCACCAGGGGACGCCACCATCAAAACGCAAAAGCATTATGGCCTTAAGGACAACGCAGACAGGACCTGAGAGGATGATCTGTAGCATGGCTAAACTGATCATAGTGGTGGTTTCTGTACTGTTGTTTTGTATCCGACACAGGAAGTGAACATGAACACAGAGTCTGACTGGACACAGAGGTCATCCGAGCATAAATGGCACCTTAAAACAAGTTGCGTTTAAAATAAGGCTTCCCAGGAGCCAGCCTAGGGACCAGAACAATCAGCAGAGACATTTGCCAGTTTCAGTGTGGACAACTCAGAGTGGCATCTTCAGATGACGTTTGCCAGGAGTAGGCTATGCAATTTGCTACATGAACCAGTGAAGCAAAAAGGCAGTAAAGAACGCTCCTGTACTCTGTAACAGTTACAGCACCACTGTGCTATCCTTGCTAACACAAATAGGCAGGAATACAACATGGCAGCTAGATATCGGTATAGAAATGACAACAGCACAAATTGCCAAGAATATGCCCTCTGTGATAATAATGATTCAAAGAGACCTCAAAAAATACATTGAATTGTAGTATCCAATCATACCACAGTGATAGGAAAACAGCTGCAGTTTCAGAAGCTTGCTGAAGTCACTGTTAATCTCAGACAACGGCACTTGTTATGGCGTTAAAGGTGAAAATGTTTTTTCTTTTTACTTTTGACCAATAGTATGTACATGCAATCGTCCTTAAAAACAAAAAAACATTCAAATTACCAACAAAATGTGCTTTTCTACAATGACCAGGAGCAATACTTTGCTATATTTAGTGGAGTGGCGAAAAAAACAATGCTGTCCTCATGATTTATCTTAACCCATACGCACTTCTATTACAATTCAAAATCTCCACCTCTATTACAAAATTAGAGGCGTTCAATAAATCATCTCTAACTCTACCTCGATCACAAAACAAGAACATTCTCAAAAGGAAACTCAGTATTCATTTTGTTGTGTGCAAAAGTAATCAGCTTTGCCATAGTGAGAGAGGACAACCAGCATCCTGAACCACAGAGACCTGTCCAACTCCTAACAGATCCACCTAGGGGCCTTAAAACCCTTAAGCCGGTACCGTCACACCAGTGTGACGGGAATGTTGAAAATTGAATGTTGTAAAGAATATCCGGGTTCATTGAATTCAACATGAACCTTTAGAACCTGTTTGCGGAACAGAATGTTCTGTTAGAATATTCAAAACTCCCCTGCTGAAGGGTTAAAAAACGTGAAAGGGCCCGAGCCTCAAAGCTCTCTCTACCTCACATTTGAGGTAAACGTACAGCGATCATGTGCGAAATATCTAGCATTGTGAACATTTTTTTTTTGTAAATTTCTGGCAATCAAGTTTGTCTATGTACTGTAGAACATTCTTCTCAAGAGCACTTCCTAAAAGGCTTGAGATTGAGGGACACCCGGACGGGTTAATACAACAAACATACACACACACACACACACACACAGAAATTAGCACAGCCATCAAACATCCCTCTATCCCTATGCAGCAATCATCTTTCCCCCAGCCTCCCTCCCTCCCTCCCTCCCTCTCTTTCTTCCTCGTTTTCTCCCTCCTGGTCCATTTCATCTAAAAAGCACCGGTCACCTCCACAGGAGCGGCGTACGTTCCGACGGACATGTGACCAGGGTTGACAAAGGTGGGACGACGACCTACAGCATGGCGATGCTCTCTGGCGTGCAGTTCAGGTGGGTGGAGGTGCTGCTCCCCCCGGGGGACTTGAGGCCCTTGGCGCTCCCGCTGCCGAGGCCCCCTAGCCGCTCGCTCCCGCCCAGGATCATGCTGGCGCTCTGGTGGCAGCCGCGCTGCAGGCCGGCCATCATGGTCTCGCTGGTGACGGTGCCGAACTCGTAGGTGAAGGTGCCATAAAAGACGAGGATGTCCACAGTGAAGACCCACTCACAGATGGCTGCTGCATGCTGCAGCACAAAGCTCTCGTGGATGAAGAAAGCACCACCTGCAGGAGCTGGTTAAGGGCAGAACCAACAGACCCATACCAGAGCATTGTGTACAATACAGATAAGCAGTGACCATTAGCATATACTGTATAAACCAATCGCGTGCGTGAAACAGAGGAAAAGTGCTTTAGTATTGCTTTAATCCATGGACATGACACTGACCAATAATGTTGGTGACATACACAAAGAAAAATCTCCAAAACATATATCACACCGCTTCTACTTTTCTTCATAAGTGTTGTTCAGTTGAATAAACATAAGTAGGCTGCTGAATGCAGCTTCTGAAGCTAACATGCACATGCTGCAAAAGGACTCCAGGAAACTCCATATTTCACCTTGCGCAGCAGAATCGAGGGGATCTTTGTTCGGGGCCAGGCCATCTTTTATGCTCGTGCGGGAGCAGACAGCTGCTCTCCGGGGCTTTGGCTAACGCTCATGTTTAATTCACCGCTCAGTTATCCATCTAGAGACGCAACAAGCCACAGCTCAAGTTCAACCCAGAGCTGCCCATCTTTAACCATCGCCCTAGTAAGACAAAACATGTGACCGAAGATGCGCGAGAAACTGACATGAAGCCTAACCTGTTTTTCACTGATTGACATCAATTGAGCTTCATGAGGTCAAGAGCCAAGAATGTATCGTGCCTTGTGACCATTAGATCACATTGTGGGTGACTGCAAGCAAAAGACATAAAAGCAATATGAAACTGCAATGAAGATGGATGCTACTAAACAATGGAGTTATTGTGATAAATGCCCAGAATGGCCCAGAAATGCTCAATAAGAACCCTTATTAAAACTGACTTCAGTTCACCAACTGACTGCAGGGATCAGATTTCCTGTTCTATTTTTAATCTATCTTTCAAAGCCAAAGGGCATTTGTCTAATCTTGCTGGAGGGCACCTGGCCTATTACATTTCTGTGAGGAAGCCAAGGTATATTCATAACACTACGCCTGAGCTATCAGCTATGCAAAACATGTAAGCCACAAACAAAGTGCTCAAACATGTGCCACCCTATACTTCCCGATCACCAGTTAGTTCTGATTTGCTACGATTCTAATCATTGGACCGATACTATCACAGTATGTGAAAGGACATGCTTATTCTGTTGACTGCCCCACTTCAGGAAATTATTTCTGGGAAATTACTTGTTTGGTGGCTTTTGCTCAAAGTGGCGTGAGGTGGACATCGAGACATGGATCGCTCTAGAGCGGTAGATAAAACAAAGTGGCGACACTCCCATAAAAATGGCAGCGCTTTTTCCAGGCTATTTCCTCTTATGGGACTTTTGGAACTATTTACAGCCAATCTCTTGGTCAGTAGTCAATGAGTTAATGGATTACACCTTCCAGCATCCAGAAGTACAGCCCACCCTCCTGCAATTCAGCCATTCAGCACAGGTTTTTTGGAACTTTTGATCGTGTGGCGGCAACATCAAAGAGTGTCGCAACTCTTTCGACTTTCTATGGCTCTGGATGGCTCTATAAGCAGCTCTGAGGAAGAGGCACGTAAATGACTAAAAGTCGTCAATAAGCAGCGAGTTGTGCTACATTTAAAGGGGCACTTCACCGTTTAGCATTAAGCTTTGTATCTTTAGAAAACCAGTCATTTTTTTGAGTGGTCGTGCATCATTTCCCTCAGTTTGCCTTGAGATGGGAGAAATACGGATTTCAATGTTGGACTTCCTGCTTTCAAAGATGTAAAAATCATCATTTTACATCAACGAAAGCAGGAAGTCCTATTCACGGGTTTCATTGAAATCCGTATTTCTCCCATCTCAAGGCAAACTGAGGGAATGATGCAGGACCATTCAAAAACATGACTTAAGCTTAATGCTAATCAGTGAAGTGTCCCTTTAAGATATCTGTAGTAAGCATCACCTCATGGTCCTCTCAGACGGTACTAGTCCTTCGGGTCGAGGTACCAAGCAAGAAAGGATACTGAGGACGAGTGAAACCAGAGCGGCCACAGTCAGGCCAACCCGTACATGTGCCATCCAGTAGTCCAGGGCAGTGAGGGCCACCCGATAGGTGAGCAGACACTGCAGGCACACGAACACCATTCCGGCTGGGAATGCCACACCAGCCCCCACATAGTGGAGAGTCTTAGCATGGTCCACCTGACAAACACACGTTACACTTACACAATAAGTACAGTACATGGGGGAAAACCGTTAAGTTCTTAGCATATTCTCATTCTCATACTTTCATTCTTGCAGAGATACAGAGATATCCAAAGGCGAACAGAGATGACACCATAGGTGTGTTCCAAATTCGCAAACATGACGTGAACGTTTGTGTACGTTTGCAAACAGTTTTCCATTAGCCTTAAGGTTTCAGCGAACGTCTGAGGAGGTAGTGCTCCGCGAACATACAGTGGAACAGGACGTGAGTTTGACGAAGGTAACAATGCAATTACCATTAGAATGGAATGTTAGCACCAAATCGTTCAAATTTAACTGTTCAAAGAAAACATTTTCACCACGAACGTTAGCCACTGTTTGCCAAATTTAAACGCATCTCATCTCTCTCCTCTCAGTGACGAGGAGTCAACACAACCGAATACTGAAAGAGGCTTTTGCACTGGAGGGCAATCCTCACTTTTTACAGGGTGCTGCATCACAGGGCTATTTAAACCGCTCTTGGGAATGGCGAAAGTGCAAGCGATCAATACACACCAATCATTATGGCAGAGGTTGTAAGACATAAAAAACATAACTCATGATAACTGGCCATGACGACATTCTAGAGTGGGACATCCCTGAGTTTAACACATATTTATAGGCTGTGATGAAAGTATTGTGATAATGAATTAATCAAACCATAAAAACCAAGACTGTGTAGTTACTGTGTAGGACATTTACAACAAAAGCATTTCAATTCTGCACTTTAGGGCTCAGTGAAATGTATTCTGATTAATGGAGGCGACTCTGACAGACCTGGAAATTCCCCACCATGACTAAGCCAACGGCGTTGCCGAATCCAGCCACCAGGCCGCCGGTGTTGATCCAGCAGCCGTGGCCATGCTCAATCATCTGAGCATAGCGCAAAAGGCACACCATCACCACTACCAACGGTAAGAAGAGAAGAGAAGAGAAGAGAAGAGAAGAGAGGAGAAGAGAAGAGAAGAGAAGAGTCCAAGGCGAATGAAATTTAAAGTCAGTTGAGCCAAGGTTAATACAGTGCATAACATAAAGAAGGACAAACATCAGTGCCGCTCAGTGCATGGTTTCTTCCACACTGAGGGGAATTGTGGCCAGTCAGTCTTCAGTCTTTGTCTCATCAGACCAGTTGATTTTAGTTCTCATGCTCTGAGTCGTTCAGGTGCTTTTTGGGAAACTCACAGCAAAAAATTGCTTTCATCTGTCCACTCTACCAAAAAGGCTGATGATTGATGGAGTGCTGCGCTGATGTTTGTCCTTATTTATGCTTCTCTCATCCTCTAAAAAGGAACTTGGAATGTCACTCATAGTGATCATTGGGTCCTTGATTACATGTCTGACCAACTTATATGTTGTGCCTCTCCTAATAATGTCCACGGTATTCACTTAGGCACAGGTGGACTCCAATCAAGTCATAGAAGCATCTCAAGAGAGCTCAATTGCAAGCATCATAACAATGGGTGTGGCCTATTTCAGTCATTTATGATATTGTGTGTAGATAGATGAGGGAAAAATGAACTGAAACAATTTTAAGAGGAGTCTGAATCATAACAAAATGTGGAAAAAGGGAAGCACTGTGAATACTTTCCATATGCACTGAAGTAAGCGTGGGGACATGGAACTAAGGAGAAAGATCATCTGCCTGAAGCAACTATGAGCTTTGACAAAGTGTGCTTTGTTGAGCACAGAATCTGCAAATGTCTCAACAAGAAGTTTTGTCCTTTTACTCATCGGTGTAATAAATAATACATACAAAGAATGGCCTGTAAGTCCACACCCATTGTCCTCGGTGATGCAAAAGTCTTGTTTCTGTGGGCTGACGAAGACTAAGCCTTACCCATGAATGCTCCCACGTTGCCAATCAGGCTGAATAGACAGCTTTCAGGAGGGAAGGACCCACATTTACTAGAGGAACAGAAACAAGACAAGAACCAGGGCAATCAGATCTCAGAGATAACATAAGGAAAAATGTTATCTCTACGATACAATTTATTCCACCACAGGGTGAAGACTGGGCATGGACAATGTTTCATGTTTTTTATCCTAATGTTTGGTTTATGAGAGAGATTTAATGAAATCATAAAGTTGCAGTAGTATCAATGATGTGACATGTAATGTAAGTCTTCACCAACATATTTTACTAAATACTTTCAGATCTGGGATCATCCACAATGAAGACATATTACAAATCTGTAAAGTTGCATAATGAGTAAGAGGAAAAAGAGGTGCAAAGTCATGTAGAATGACTAATCAGTTCTAAACAATAAAGGCACTATAAGAGATAGGTGTCTAATCCATAACATATTCTTTACCTGATGAGGGGGATATCCTGAATGGTGCAGCATGTCTTTGGAAAGCCTGGTTTAGAGGGTTCCTCTGTACATGTGACATTGTATGACCTTAAAAAATACAGTGGACAGTAGACTTTGAAGATAAGACAATCATAAAAAGCAACATTCCACTCCTTTGTGCTGAGGTAAGGGAAAAGGACATTTACACTTACCAGTTTTCTACTGGACAAACATGGTGGTTCATGACAGCCATAGCATAGCTGTCCAGACACAGGGAAAGAAAGAATAATTAAATTATTCAAGTTTAGCCAGCTTTATACTTGTATTCATTCAATATGCCTTTCCCACTCGCTACAACAGATCCAAATTTAGCTTTGAATGAAAACCACAAAGCAACTAATGACCTTGGCTGCAGTCAGCATCTAGCTCTACAGGGTTAAGCTGGGGGAGTATTCCATTACATGGAGCACTTCAACCTTTCATTATTATTTTTTATTTATTTTTTTTCAAAGCACTCACACTATCCATATTCCAGTGATGGAGAAGGCAGACAAGCTGACAGGCAGAACGATCCAGGCAGTCATCAGGCTGGCAGTGGAGCTGCTTCATCCACAGCATGAGGGAAGGGGGAACTGGAGGGTGGCAGAAGGGCAGGCCGAGGGGAGGGGGACAAGGCAGGGAGGCTAGAGGTTGGGGGAAACAAGGACAAGGGGGACGTCATGAGAGAGGAAGGAACGGGGAAGAATGCTACTTTTCCTTGATTTGCCACTCCATCGTCCGGCTCTTCTGAGTAGGATTGGATGATAGAGGAACTCATGTGAGAGTTGCTGTGCCTATATGCAGGCATAGGAGAGTGTGTGAATAGGCAAGTCATTGTTCTTCTAAGTAGGCTTGTGGCTGTGGCTCATTTGAGTGAGTGTGGCAATCCAATCTCCAAATGAGATTTATTTTTGCTAGGTTAAGACTTGTTTAATTCCTCAACGGTAAAAACTATCACAGCACACTAGTATGATATGATATAGAAGCGTTGTGGTCAATAAACAATCTGTAAAATCGATCTAAAAATATATTTACTTTTGAAGTCTCTATGTGTGCATACTACCAGCACCTGGGGTCCAAATAGAGGCAGTGCACATGGATATTTTCTTATACATATTTAATTACCTTGGGATGAATAATAGTATCGAATATCATCCATCTATCTAACTAGCTTTCTATCTATGTTTTAGGTTAAAGACTTTTAGGTCAACTGCAGACATATTCCAATACATGGTTAGGAAGGAGAGTAACCCCAAATAGAAAGCAGTATACAAAACATTTCCTGAACTCGAGTTTCTTTTCATACCTAGCTAATCTACATGAAAAGAAACATCCCCCTAGTCAGCAAGAGGTTTTGAGTTTGTGTTATCCTTGAGAAATGTTTAATTTCAGAAAACACAAATCATCTCAGCCTCAACGAGCCTTAAAGAGAAAGAGGATATCCTAGTCTAGCAGACCTTGTAAGCAACGTTCTTCCTCCCTCCCTATCCGTTCTAACAGTCCATCATGGAAATGGATAGAGGAAGTGAGCGGACGTTTTCTCCTGTGAAAAAAAAAGCTGACTGAACTAAATTGTTTCTTGATACAATTACAGGAGACATGATAGAGAGAGAGAGAGAGAGAGAGAGAGAGAGAGAGAGAGAGACTTCCGGGCTCTATCAAAGCCACATCTAATTTCATATCAGTGGGCAGTTTTTATCTAATGGTCCATCTCCCACTGAACACGCCAGTTTTAATTACACATTCACTAAAGAAAAGAACATTTTCTGGAGGGTCTGTGCCACTTGCACAATGAAATCACAACCTTAATACACAAACCATGAGTCACACCACTAGAACCTAATAAAGCATCCCACAATTACAGTTATTGAACGATTGACTGAATCATTTCCCATGTTTAGGCGTATGCATGATTTTCTGCCATGCAAAAACATATGGTAGACTCAACAGCTGAAAAAATAAGTTAGCAGAGAATATCCTCAACCGCTAGCTACCTTTCACTGGCTGTTACCGTGCAGTGGTTTTAACACAATGCATGTTAACGGAGTATTGTCAGTAACTAACAAACTAAATAAGGGACACAGCGTTCGTTGTCTAAATACAATTACAGAGCATGGTGGCTGTAAACGAAAGCCGCAAACTGACATTATACAACAAGGTAACTAGCAAGCTAATACCTGGCCCAAAGCATAGGCTACATGCACAAAGCTCAAGATTTCGTTTTCGTGAGGCGTAAGAGGAAATAACCTACAGACGTCCAATATGCACTTCAATGACAGCAAAACGGAGAAGACATACCCTTTGTCTGGCAATGGCTTCCTCGAATCTGAGTGATCTTAATGTCGCTTTAAAAATTATTTGTGATTCCCTTGTTTCGGGAGGCCCGTTCCGTCAACACTGTAACTGTAGTTCCTCGTCTCATTCTCAGACATGCGGACACAACACTTGCAATAAGAAAACACACCATTACCCACAAGGCGTTGGGTAAGGAAAATTATTTTGCCGCTTACCAATGAAAACTCACATCATAGCCACGCCTCGGAGCCCAAGGAGTCACAAAGTTTTAAGTCTTCTTACAACAGTCACATCTTGGATGTTATTGAATATCCTGGACATGTAAATAAACGTGACTATAATTAAAAGAAAGATCTCAATCCAAGTGGATGAAAATAACCTCCTCTGGAAGGATGGTAGGCCCTAATGATGCAATGCAAATGATTGCAAAAAAAAGGAAAAAGAAATTGGCCTGTTCATTTGATCCTTGCATGATTTGTGGAGAGGATGGAGGAGACACTGAAAATTATATTTTAGAAGTGTTCTGACATAGGCCTACTTTTTATAGATGACTAATGGAATGACATAGGCCTATGCAACCTCTGTCCTGGTAAAAACTGAGATTGCAATTGTTATGACTGTCTAGGGGTAAAACCTATTGTAGCGTTAGCCTGTAAAACTAGTTCCCATCCCCTTTCAGGTATGCTTCTACAGAATGAAATGGAACAGTCCGCACTCTCACCTCAGATGATAAAACAGAAGCTATGCATGGACTGATAATGGTGGATTGTGTACCACAGAAAACACTTTCTCTTGCCTAAGGTAAAATGATTTTCATGGACATACTAATTCCATATCATAGACTAATAACATAACATAGTCTATAATATGGTTATAATGATTGTTGTGATAGGCATGTGAATATGACACCATGATGAGGAAAAAAGGGTGATGTGGATTTTTTGCGCTAAAAATTCATTAACAGGTCATCTTATAATGGACCATGGCACACCTTGGAAGTGCGTCTGTTTGGGTTTTTCTGACCTTGCTAAACAGCATAGACTCAATGGAGGACTGCACAAACAACACAGATTTTCCATCTAAAGTCAACTTCACTCAGATTCCAGAGCAGCACGCTGACAAGTTTGTAGGTTCACTGGAGCCTTTGTACAATTTTGCAAGGCTCTTTTTGGAGGCAGTTCAGCCAAACAAATTTCCCTTAGGTAAATATCACCCTTTTTGTTTACTATGGCTGACTGACTGAAATAGAAAGTGCCTTTTCCTCAGTTATATGTTGATGTTTTTGTTCCTGCCCCTTATACTGTACTAACTTCTAGTTGCACTGTGCCTTAATTGTTCCTTTTTTGTAAGTCACTTTGGATGAATCAGCATCAGCTAAATTACTACATGAAAATATAAAACTTGCAGGCTATACACAAATTAATTTTTACGCTTACTAATTTGTGCACATAAACAATGAATCAAGCAATCATGATTATTCATTAGAATTCATATCAAGGAACTTTTCATTTATGGCCTAGCCTGTTATAAAGATATTAATGTAAATTGATCTTAATTCTCAAACTTTTACAAAAAGTAAATTCTTGACCATTTTTGCTCCTTTCTTTGAATTGTCCTGACTTAAACTATTTTTTTCATGGATGTAATGAAAGCTTTTTTTTTAATTAACACAGAGCTTGCCATTAATGTTTCAAGAAATGAACAGCTGAACAGGTCTTCGGTGAGTATCATTAGTTTGATTATAATTTAATTTAAGTATATGATAAGGAAATATATATTATTTATAAATGTTAATGCTAATTTATACAATATCTGAAATGGGATATAATGACAATTTGATAACAATTTACCAAAGAGATTCATTAGATGAAATGTAATCCCATTTTATTGGTACTCCCAGTTATTGGATATGCAGCATGTATAGTGTTTAGTTTAGTTTAGTTTAATTTAGCTAAGTGACATTTTCAGTCATGTTTTGTTTGTTTTCTTTTTTATATGAACAGCTTGTGGAATATGAGGCAGGTTATGTGGTCTGTGTCATACTTGCCATCCTCTATGTTCTCATAACGGCAGTTTGGGGTGGAGTGCTTGCTTGGAACTATTTCCGTCAGAAAAAGCATCCGCCAAATAATCCCACAACATCATCCTCAACATGGCGCTACATGGACATCACTGTGGCAACATGCCTCGCAATAATTGCCATTTTATTGTTGTAAGACAGGTTCAACAGTTAATTCCACTATTCTCTCTCTCTCTCTCTCTCTCTCTCTGTCTTTCTCTCAAGTTACATTTTGCTCTATTGGCATGAATAAAGCAATTGTTGCCAAATGCAGGTATTAATAGTCAACTTTACATTAAGATTACATAAACAATGTCAAAAGTGAGGGGGCTGGCTTAAGAGGACAGTAGCTCCCTTTCTCTCTCTCTCTCTCTCTCTCTCTCTCTCTCTCTCCCTCTCATATCTTCAGTTGAACTTAAGCCAAAGGTAGACATTTATTTGTCTATCATAGTATTACATTTAGCTCTTTTGTAGGACTGGTGTAATTCTGGCCTTCACGACGAACAACAAGGTGCGTGAAAACATGAGACCGAGCTTGCATCAGCTCAGGATTGATCTAAAAAAGGCTGATGACACGTTCAAGGTTATCCCAGAGGTATGTTTTCCATGTATGTTTTTCATTTTGAAAATTATTTCAGTGTCATAATTTAACCCCATGTTATGCTGTTTTTTTTCTAGAATATGAAAAGAGCTATTGATGAATTTTCCATTCCCCAAAGAGAGATCACAAAGGTATTAAATGGTGAGCAAACTAATGCTGGCTCAGAACATTTAAGCCCTCAGGTGTTTTTTTAGAGTTCACTGTTAGTTGACATTTGGAGGCTCTTTTTTTGTTGTTGTTTTCGTTTTACAGAAGCGGGAAATGTAATTGGTGAAACTCTCATCTCAATATTCAGCAGAGATGTTCATGATGCTCTATCAGCACTATCGGTATCAATTCAAGGTGTGTCATTATGTATCCTGTGTCAGTCGATCCACACACACACACACACACACACACACACACACACACACACACACACACACACACACACACACACACACACAAAATGACTCAGCAATATGTGAAATAGTTCCTTATGAATGCAAGTTCTACATTCATAGATGTCAGCGGGGCCCTAACCAACCTGGAGGAGATGGAAATTAAAAGAAAAGACCTACAGGCTCGCCATGTAGACCTTCAACAAGGCCTGCAAGCCATCCAGTCTCAAATTCAGAATATTAATTGTCCAACCTGTAATGTCCCAGATGCTAGCAACCTGGAAACAGTGGCTAACTACAGCCAGGTGTGATCTCTCTCTGTTTATGGGGAATTGCACTATGGGAATCTATTGCACCGTATTTTGTTGTAAATTTTTTTTGATTATTTTTGTGTAGATTCCAAGTGTGCAAGAAGAACTTGACGACCTGAATGATCTCTCCCGTATACTAGCAAAAGATATTGTGAGAGAGGTATGTGAAACATCCACAAATATTTAAATGCTATAGCACTGTAATGCAAAAATGTCTTCTCATCTGAATGTTTGTGTGTTTCAGGGAAATGCGTCCTTCTATTCTACTCCACAAATATGTAGCAGACAGCTAGAGCCTACAATAGCAGGTAGAGGCTCTTAATCTGAGAAACTCTCCTTTCCATATTGAAGTCTCTTACAATTCCCCTCTTAGTCTTTCTATACAGGCCTCACTTATTGTGTCCTTTTATTCCATTGTAGAAATTGTTGAAGACCTGGAGGAATCTAAGGAGTATTTGAGAAATTGTAGTCGTCGGATTCCCACTTTGAAATCTGTCTCGAATTCAGTGTCAAGTGTCAGGCGAGCTGTGAATCAGGCCTCGAAATATGTGGATTACTATGATTATGTCAGGTATGAAGTGTTTGGGTCTAGTCACAGTGATTGTGCACACAGAAGAATTATCCTTTGGTGGTATTTTTGAGCATCAAGGGACATTTAAAAAGATGTCTGTTCTCTTCTGCCCCCTATAGGTGGGCAGTGGCCGTTGTGTTCTGCACTCTCATTTTGATCATAGTGATTCTGATGATCATCGCACTTTGCCTTGGATTGCCAATAGAATATTCTCCAACCCTCTACTCCTCCTTCACCAAAGATCGATTTAACCGCACAGCTGTCTACCTTCTCAGAAGGTGAGTCATTTTCTTGTCTCCAAAGATATATTTTTATAGAGATCACACCAATACAGTGTTCATTCACTCTAGCAGCTCTATATCTGTCCCTAATTCTTTGCCTTTTTTTGTTATTTGCAGTGCCACTGTGATGACCTTTGTCTTCTCCTGGCTGTTCATCATCCTAGTGTTTATCACCCTGTTCATTGGTGGGAATGCTCACACCCTTGGATGCCGAAGCTGGAAAAGAGGGGAACTTTTTGAGGTGAGGAAAGAGTAAAGCAATATTGTTGCATTCAGATGACAGGTGTTAGAACCAAAATATAAGTGAGGAAGGGAAGGGGCTAGGGGTGGTTCACACACTGAAAAAGGTGTGCGCAAAAGAGTCTTTGCAAAAGGAACAACTTGTTTAATGAGAAGCAAACGTTTCAGCCATCCGGCTGTTCTCAATGCTCTCAAAAGTGAGGAGAGAGCCATTATGATGTGTTGTTCAAGGTTTTGAATCAAGTTTTTTGGGGGTGCATAGTATATATTTCTCTGCAACAGCATGAGCTGATGTGAAATAAACTTTCTCTCCTATATGTTGTGAAGTTCCCCTTGGGGATCAATAAAGTATCTATCTATTTATCTATCTATATCTATCTGTCTATCTATCTATCTATCTATCAATCTAAGTTCTTTGACCAGAGCGGGGAGCTCATCATCCGAGGCAACAACACATCCAATGAAATGAACTCCACTCAACTCACTAACGCCACCCAAGCTTTTAATACCAGCCAGGAACTCAACAACACTCAAGTGATCCGTGTCAAGACTTCCGTGATGTACCAGTGAGTTGCCACTCGTCCTCCATGCTTAGTAGCACACTCAGTGGGTGTGGCACTAAACTACTTTAGTTAAAAAGTGAATTAAAGTAAATGGAATGAGTATGATAATGTTATTTGTGTCTTTTCTCTGTCATAGAGGCTGCATGAAAGGAGAGTCTCTTTACTACAGCATGCGAATGAATGAAGTTTTCAACATGGATGCATTCCTAGACGCCGGCAGGGTAGTACATGCTTTCCCTTTACAAAAGTGAAATGTTTGCGGCAGATTTGCAGCAAACTTGTGGATGATTAATGGGAAACAAATGTGTTCACTGGAAAATATTGCCAGAAGTTTGCCAATGTTGGCCGCTAGAGCCAAACTTCCTGCAAAGTTCTGGCAACAATGAGTTTTGCCAGAACTTTGCCAAGTTTGCCACTAGTGGCAGATGTGTTCGCCAGTGACTTGCCACCACACTTAGCCAATAATAGCAAACTTCCTGGGAACTTCTGGTGATGAACCTAATTTGCATATAACATTGCTGCAAGTTTGCTGCAACATTGCCAAAAGTTAACCACAACTGTTTGCAGAAACCTAATTTGCATGTCAAAATATGACCTTGCCGCAAATTTGCCGCAACTGTTTGCCAGAAAACTGACATTTCTGTAAGGGTTGTCTTAATTGCATACCAACTCATACAAACATGGATTAATCCAAGTACACACACACACACACACACACACACACACACACACTAGTGCACGTGAAATGTGCTATACAAAAAAGCAGACTTGACTTGACTTACTTTGACACACACACAAACACAAACACACACTGTAAATTTTGATAAGTTGACTTTACTTAAAAAATGTACGCAAACTCATTGCCTTGAAAAAAGTAAGTTCAATGAACTTACATTTTTTAAGTGAACACTGCTTGTTTATTCTGAGTAAGTAACACTTAATAACTTACACTTTTTAAGTGAATACAACTTATTTATTTTAATTAAACTGTACTTAATTAGCTCATGGTTCTTAGTACTCATATACCTAGAACCCATAGTTCTCATGGAAGCTTGTTTTTTCTGAGTAAATAATACTTAATTAGCTCACATTTTTAAGTATACTGACTTGTTCTCTGGTTCAGTTTACAATGTCTATACAAGCAATGTATGTAAAAACATCTAACAAAAAAAATGAAATGAGAAGGTTGGTTTAGGTTAATCACAATTTTTTTTATTTTTAATTATCCAGCATTCACATAGCAAACTACCCTGCCATTCAACATATTTAAAGTAAAATAAGAGTGCTTGGACTCCGC
Source organism: Sardina pilchardus (assembly GCF_963854185.1). Lineage (NCBI taxonomy): Eukaryota > Metazoa > Chordata > Actinopteri > Clupeiformes > Clupeidae > Sardina > Sardina pilchardus. Next base: position 19,817,684 of record NC_085001.1, on the reverse strand, counting down.
AGTAAAATAATAATAGTAATAATTATTACATAGTAATATCAAGCAGAAAATGAATATTATATTATATCAAGCAGAAATAAGGTGCCACCATAACACCTGACAGCAGCTTGGACCCTGGAAATGATGTTAGCCGTCAATCTCCCCAAGAACAGTGAGCACATCAACACATGAGATGGTCCCATCAGTCACAGCGTCCTGTGAAGACACATATGCAAAAGAAAGTCTTGTTATCATATGTTGCTACTAATGAACAAAGCTGTGACCACAAAATGAGTCCACCTGAACACAATCTACTTTCTAAGTGTCAACACTTACCAACTGTCCTCCTACCAACTCCTCCAACCCCAGCACGAATGACAGATTAACCAAATGTGACAGTTCAATGAAACCTTATGATACTGGGTTGGAGGAGCTGGTAGAGGACAAGTTGGTAAGTGTTTTCTGTAATAAACTCCGGGTTCGCTAACTACGCTGTTGGTGCTTCCTTTTAAGTGTAGGGACCCTGAGCAAGCTACTGATGAGGTTTGGTGCTGTTTTTAATATTATTGGTTAAAATGCTTTTTTGGAAGTGTTTGCTCACCGCCAGAATAACACTTTAAACTATTTTGGAAAATGTCCAATGGGCCCCCTCCTCACCCAAAGACATTGACAATATAAAGATGCGGAATAAGTGGCAATTTTCAATGTGTATTGCATAACATACATACTGTACATACATAAATAACCTTAACTAGATATGATAACTTGCTTTATTTCTTATTATTATTATTTCCAAGTATTACAAATGCTGTGCTGTAGAATTCGCTGGACTTGATCCATGTAAAACAGGAATTCCCTTCAGGACAAGAGTGCGTTGGGCTATCACAGTCGATGTCTAATGATAGAGACAATAAAGATTAAGACATTCACAAGACACAAACTGCTACTTTAGCAAATAGCCTTATCAGCACGAAAAGTGCAGTACTTACAAGTTCATTCAGGGATTTGGTCTGCTTGACAACATCTCTATAAGAGAAAAGATCATGTTAGCGCCAAGCTCAATGAAATGAACTCAATTATATAAATAGTAAATAGTAAACTAATGTTTTTGCTCAGACAAAATAGGCCTACTTTGTATTGATATGAAATAACATAAAATCAAAGAATTTGAAAGCAATTCCTGTAGCTGCTACCATGAGGAAAATAACTAGCTAGTGTTAAATGACCAAGCTGCAATAATTCCAGTTGAAAAATGCTAGCTAATATGGAGGTCGAACATACTAATCATGCTTCATACCATTTAGCTGTTACACATGCAAACGTGAAACTGGAGTTATTGGCTTTGGAGTTTTTAGAAATAATCGTTTTCAGTGATGAAAACACATGAGCCACGTCCGAAAAGAGTCTTTGGTAGATCTACAGTTTAGTGTTTCTAACAGATAACGTTAGCAACAAACGTTGGGCTAGCGATAGCTAGACGCTAGGCTATGATACTTAAAATCACGGCAGGCACAGGTCACATAGACATTGACATATGGTGAACAAAACTTAACTAGCGTTGAATGAATAATACATAAAGAAAGCAAATCGATTTAAAACGTTTACTCACCAAATGAGCCTGTAAAGTACTCCAGCGATGTCCATGCGTGTTTAGTCGTGTGTGTCGTGTCGGTTGGTTTCTACTGAGGCTTCTGCGCATGCCCAAGTGTTGGACTAGTGTTTTGTGAGTGACCTGAACTTAAAATGATTTAGTTGGTTTGACTTTTCGCTCCCAAAGTACTACTAACTCAAATAAAGTGAGTATTCTCGACAGATTGGTCAAAACTAAGTCAACCCTACTTAATATTTCTTATTAATTTGAATGTTAGAATTTACAGTGCACACACACACACACACACACACACACACACACACACACACACACACACACAAACACACACACACACACACACACACACACACACACACACACACACACACACTCACACACACACACACACACACACACAATCAAAGACTCACACCAAATATCAGCTCCATTTTGTTATTTACAAGGTACGCTACCTGTCTAAAGTTGATTTTTTTCTCTCCTCAGTACCTAGGGGTATTTAATCAAAGCTTCCAAAACCTGAATGTTAACCTCGATGGTGTCACTCTTCTTCCTCGAGAAGGCAGACAGGCCTTGATCAAGTTCAAGAGCAGCACACTGGATCAGGTTGATTATGCTGCACTTCTAGACCTGGTTTGTATAACTGTCACCCCATCATTGACCTCATAAGCATTTTATTACTTTTATTTTAGTGATACAGAAAACCCTATTTTATAGCCTAATTGTACACTTTAAAGTGTATCATTTAATTCTATCCCTAAGCTGAGTCAACCTGTGGTGAGAACTGACCTCAATGTTTTTGCTGATCAACTGGATGAGTCTGCACAACTACAAGTGAGTTCCTGTGTCAAGCAGAGCAGAACAAAACTGCATCACAGGGATTGAGCTTATTTATTTTTCAATTTTGTGGCGATACATATTTTTCATATTCTTAATTTTTTATGCCTTTTTATTTTTGTATTTTAACTAAAAAAGGAAAATGCAGCAGTTAAGGAGGACTTGGAGAAGATCGCAAAGATGACAAGAAATCTAACTGAACTTGTCGCACATCAGGAATCAGATGCAGTGAGTTTCTTACTTTGTTGAATGTCAATGGATTGTTATGTCTGTGACATACCACTGAGCAGGTTATATGTGAAAAACACGTGACAGTAAAAAAAACCTGCATGGATCTGCAAGGTGATAAATGGTGTTTGAACTGTCTGACATGTTGCATTTGTCTTTCAGAAAGCAATGACTATCAGTGTCAACGCTGTGAGTGAGATCAGTCAGCATTATAAGGTAAATAGTCTGACACCTGTCAGCAAGACTCTGAAAGCCTGCTGCTAATTCTCAATATTCACATGATCATATATACCCATAAGTCATTGGGTGCGAGTTTAGCAACATATTTTGCTGACTGTGCATGCACACTCTGTGGCCAGAGCGAAGTCAGGCACACAAAGTTGACTGAGTCAGGTCGAAGTTCATTGATTAAAGATAGATCAGAATTTGTACTGGTAAATAAACACTGGTTTATTCAGTTTCACTTCACCGAGGGGTCTCACCCATTTCAGAGTTCCTGCCTTGACGTACATTAGCTTCCCGCTACCGATATTGCTTCCAAACTCGGGCCCATTAAGTCTTAAATATCCATTAAGTCATAAAATAAGAACTATAGAAATACATGCTGAGAGTATTGTGATGTGATATGGCTGATTCACCAGCAAATGTGTTCATGTAAATCAACCTGCACCCAGTCTTCATATAGGATACTGTATATGGAAGTAACAGTGTTACTTGTGTTGCTAGTCTGTGTTAGTGTGTCAGTGTGTTTGTGTTCTCTTCATGCACAGGATAATGCAGATCGGGCCCTGAATAGCACCACCAAGACAGATGAAGCAATACACTTACAGACTCCATACACTGTGGGAAATGTGAGTCTGTCCATCAACATTTTGAAGATGGAGCCTTAATTCAGTGTTAAATGTCTGTATACTATGCATTTGGGATGACATGCTAGTTGTACTTCAGCAATGTTTTTGCTTTTTAGGTGTCACAGTGTGTGCTGAAGAAAGGAGAGCTTTATCTTTTAAACTACCTTGCTTGGGTTCGCAATGCGGTGGGTGACAACTATGCATATTACTGTAATGTTGTGGAGTAAATTCTGACTTTGCAAATGCTGGCCTTTAGTGCACATAGTTGTTTGGTTCCATGTTGTCCATCTATTTGGACATCAGTCCGTATGCTCCATTCTTGTGAATGAGATATCTCAAGAATGGCTTGAGAACATCTCCTCAAATTTGGGACAAATGTTCACTTTGAGATGAAGATAAGCTAAGATAAAGATAAGATAAGATTTAACCTGCACGTATCCTATCCTTGTGAGTGTGGTATCACAAGAATGTGTTGTGTAGAGGTTTTTTTTTCCCTTCTCAAATGTCATGTTCTCGCAATATTTCATGAACGCATGACCAGGATTTTTTTTTAAAATTTTTTGCCTAATAATGCCTCTCTTTTTCAAAAAGGAAGGAAGCTCATAGATTCAACACAAAATAGCCACAAACAAGTCTTAAACAGACCGACATATAATTCAACATAAAATTCCCCACCTCCACAGTGGGAAATAACAGAAAAAAGTTTGAGAACCACTGACCTTGGTGGAATTTACACAAATTTAGCACACTCACTTGGATATGATGATGCAGTGATTAGATTTTATACAAACATCTGTTTCACCTTGTGAGCAAGCTGTTAGGGGCCTATATGTGAAGTGAACTGCTGATTGACGTGATGATTGAAATGCTCCTATCTCTCTCAGGTCATAAATGAGATTTTGGATTGTAAATGGCTTCCTGTGACAGTAGACAATATCTACAGAGCAGCATGTGTCAGTGTAATTGATCCTTGGGTGAGTGTGTGTTAGTGTCAATGTCATTTCTGAAAACTAATGTGAATGTTTTTCCATCTTTGTTTCAAGCTGTGCCTTGTCTGTGTTCTGTGTGTGTGTGTGTGTGCGTGTGCGTGTGCGTGTGCGTGTGCGTGTGCGTGTGCGTGTGCGTGTGCGTGTGTGCACATGCATGCAGAATGCATTCTGGCTGTGTTTAGGTTGGTGTTGTGCATTCTTGGTCCTTGGGGTAATTCTCAGTATTCACACGGCCAGACACTGGCAAGCTGTGCCCAAGTCCCTCAGGTAACAATGCCCACATGTGTTTTCATTTCAAGTAATCTAATTTATATAATGTTACATTTCATCCGGTTTCCCGTACATGGATTAAGATAAATCCTAGGCTATAAGATTTTTCATTGGACCTGTTCATTGCCTTTTTCTTTATCTAGGACTAGGTTACTCCATTAGGTAACCTAGTCTAGGACTAGGTTATCCATGTACTGGAAACTGGCTCCCAGTAGTAAGATTCTAACAATGTCATTCTCTCTTCAATAGCACTGTCACTTTGAGGGATTTGGATGATTTCATGGATTATAGCCATGAAATTACGAAACCTGACAATGGGCTAAAGGAGACTAAAGACTACAGTGAACCTGGCACGGGCATGAAGCATACTGAGGACTTTTACAGTGAATATGGCAGTGATGACGACTATAAAGGCAAAGAATGTGAAGACTCTTAAATGCTGTATTGAGTTTTGTCTGGAATCAGCTCAGTTGTCTAGAACGTTTGATCTATTGTCTAGATAGACTAGATTATTATCTGAAGGTTATGTGTTGTTTGTTAGTTTCCTCTGGTGTTGAAATATTATACAAATAATCTAAATAAAGGGAATTTAAATTAAATCTATAGTATAAGTTTTACTGTCAGTAAGTTTAACAAACATGATAGTGACACTGTGAACAACATACAATTGTTTCCATACTGTGAACAAAGATTAACAATAAAGTAAGTACAAACTTTAAAAGAGGCCACTTGCTGAAAAATGCATGATGAACCGCTTATCATTGTCTTGCTGTACTTTCACGGATCAGGGTACCTGCAAGCCATCTTTTTAAGATCCTGTCAGCTGTCTTTGTCTCTGCATTCATTCACTCTCAACTTGTGGCCCATTAGACTACATTTAACAGGCTCAATAGGCCTACGTTTTTGCTGGGCCATCACTTACCCCATCTACCTCATGTGGGAATCATCACCAAAATCTTTGTTTTCTTTGGATCTTGTTTTATGTACTGCACACGCACATGCACACGCACACGCACACGCACACGCACACGCACACACACACACACACACACACACACACACACACACACACACACACACACACACACACACACACACACACACACACACACACACACACACACACACTAAACCTGACATGAACTTGTGAAAAAGTCTTGAACAACATTACATTGGGAGGCTGGGTATAAAGCGGTAGATATTTTCGGTATTTTCTATGGCTCTGGCTGGGTACTTGACTTGAGAAGGCAGTGTATTCACTCCGAATCACCAGGTGGCAGTATTTATGTTGGAAACGCACATTTCCTTCGGCTAGTTGAAGCTGAAGCCCTACCGGGTGGATTACGACAGGATTTCGGAATTCGAAAGTATCTTGATTCTTCCCAACATACGATACATCTATCTTGGAATATCTCACTTCCTATCGGGGAACGCAAAGATGATGTGTGATGAGCAACCGAAGACCCTGTGAGTGAAATACTAACATTGCAATTTAGCCGGTTAGCTGTTTTTTTTTTCTAGGCTAAGTGTGCGTGCACGCTAACGCTATCAAATAAGGAAGGAAGTTCCTTAGCTAACGCTAGTTACCTAGCATAGGTGATCTAGCCGTTAGTTAAATACAATTTATGTTTGCTAAACAACAGCTAGCCTTTAAGAAGACCGTGGTGAAAGAAAATAATGCTAGTATTTGTTACCAGAGTTCCATATAAGTTATTCATGGCCCAGTCATGCGTGGCAACTTGTGGCTAATAACTGCCTAACGTTAGCCGGTTCAGATAGTCATGCAGTAAATTCATTAAGGTTGGTTACCCGCTAAGAATAAGCCATTAGGTAACTGGTAATCAGGCCTCTCGAATTCTTTTTTACTTTCTCTGTGATTTCATGAAAATGTATTAACGCTATAGAAGTTGCTTATTTTTGTAATGTTAGCTGGATGTACGATTTTCGTTGGAATAGTGCGTGTTGATTGTCGAAGCCATTCGTGACGTGGCCTTGGTGTTTGATACAAAGCTAGGTTAGCATAGCTAGCTTGGCACGGTGAGTTCTCGCTTTTTCTGAAATTATTTCTCTCGAATGTCAAGGTACGTGGGGAACCTATCTCGAGACGTGACGGAGGCCCTCATCATGCAGGTGTTCGCTCAGATTGGCCCCTGCAAGAGCTGTAAAATGATCGCCGATGTAAGTATTAAGTAGAGTTGGCAACTACCACATGCCGTAATTGTCCGTTCAAAGAAACAGTTAGCCTAACTTATTATCTGTTATGCTTGCCATATTGACATGATCTTGTTGTCTCCTTCAAGTCTGCAGGTAATGATCCTTACTGCTTTGTGGAATTCTACGAACACAATCACGCTGCTGCCGCCCTGTCCGCTATGAATGGGCGTAAGATATTGGGCAAGGTAAGCTGTTGTTTTCAAGGACCAAGTCCTAAAGCTGTCTTGACAAAACACTGGACCACATGTATTTTTGCCACTAACTGGAAAATGTACAGTAATTTGCATGATTTGCGCATAAACTCACACCAATAGGTAAGTAGCCTGTTGTGTCCTAGCGTCAAATGGAAGTGAAGGACTCAAAAGGACTTGTTTTGATTTCCAGAACATGTTGTGCACACCACAGGCATGCCATTTGTTTAGATGTGTTACTGAGTAGGCTTGATGGCCTTAGATGGTTGTAGTTACAGCCTTTCAATAAAGTGGTTCATTATGCGCAATAGTCCTTTCACATGTGTATTTTCTCACACATAAATCTTCATCTTAGGTTAGATTCATTAATGTTTTTCTTTTTAAAGTATCGCCTTGTAGCATCAGCTGGAACCTAATTGTTTATGTATACTAACTTACTTGGCCAAATAAATCAGATTCAAATTCAGATGTTTTAATTAATATTGCGTTGGGATGAGCATGTTTCTGTGTTTTTTTCCCCCCTTTGTTTTTTGGTGGTCCTGTTTGCTGGAGCTTGAGCCCTTGGTAGGGTTTGGTGTAGTTTTGGATGATTGTGGTGTCCAATAAGCAATATAACAGACACCATGTTTTCACTCTGCATGTTACACTTCACAATTTCAAATTAGTGAGAGACAGTGGTGTCCTTTGTGCAATGAGTATGAGGGGCATACACCATAAAGCTGTGTGTGTGTGTGGGGGGGGGGGGATTGAGAAAAAGAAAAAGCAGCCACTGAGCACCGGTGTGGTAGGGTGTGCTGTGAAAGCAAAGCATTTGGTTTAGCATGAGAAACAAGTCAAGTAAACATATTGAGATAGTATCTTTATTTGGTACAAAGAAGCCATTGTGAATTTGAATTTGCATGTGCAATTTCACAAGATGGGCCTGGTTCATCAGTGGTTTGGTTCTCCTCTGAGTTGTTGGTGTTGTTTGGTGTCCAACTTTGTGAAATGCTCGAAATTAGTGTTTTACTCGTGAATTCTCAGAGATGTTTTGGTTTCTTGCAACATCTGACTGACTTGAGTCTGCAGCACAGAGTTCCTGCGTGCACTCCCGTATGTGAGAGCCTGTATTTTTTTATTTATTTTTTGCCCTGTCTTTGTCCATACTCATCTTTGCACTTAATTCGCACTCCTGCTTCAGAATGGTGACCACCGTGTCAAAAATATATTCAGTGCAAATATTTTATCCTCAACAGGTATTGAAGGCCCAATTGAGGAGTTATACAAGTTGATAAAAATCACTCTGTTGTAAGTCACTTTGGACCTTCTACTCCGTAGATTATTTTTTTCACTCCAAGACCTCAGTTTCTTTCTTTTTCAGCTTGTTTTTTTGTTGTTTTTGAGTGATCAGGAGTTTTTTTTCGTCCCACATTGCATTAAGCGATTCAGTGGTTCAATCCAATTAGCTCATGCCTCTTAACATCTCAGAAAGTGGTATGGTGGTTTTTGCGGAGCCTTAGAAGTGAGCCTGCATCTTAATGTTGTTTCTGTCTCTGTCTTTTTGCTCTACTCCGTCTCCTCTCAGGAAATGAAAGTCAACTGGGCCTCTATGCCGAGCAGCCAGAAGAAAGACACGAGCAGTAAGAGACCCTTCTGTTACCCCTTTTATTCTTTCCATCAGTTGAAGTGCATTTCAAATTGGCTGAATGAGGCTACCCTAGAGTGAGTTTGCCAGCATGGTTTCGACTTACAGTTGAATTTCTCCGCCTCTATTCATAGATCATTTCCACGTCTTTGTTGGTGACCTGAGCCCTGAAATTACCACAGATGACGTCAGAGCTGCCTTTGCTCCATTTGGAAAAATATCGTAAGTTCCTCAAAAGATACCGTGTTAAATAGGTTCACCGTTGTGTGCGTTTCTACAGATATAACATTGTCTCTTGCTCTTGCAGGGACGCCCGTGTGGTGAAAGACTTGGCCACGGGCAAGTCCAAAGGCTATGGCTTTGTTTCATTCTTCAACAAATGGGTAAGTTGAAGTTGTAAATTTGCGCTGATGGATTTTGAGGCATGTTGTTGTGACTCATTATTTTATTGCAGCCTACACTAGAGCAAAGTCCAGTTCTTGTCTACCTGTTCTGTTGAGACTTCTTGAATTTCCCTGTTCATGAAGTACTTGTGTGTTTGTGTTTTGAAAAGTCTTAAGTAAGAGCTCAATATGAATGTTCACTCTCTGGGTTGGTGTTTAGGATGCTGAGAACGCCATTCAGCAGATGGGGGGCCAGTGGCTTGGGGGCCGACAGATTCGGACAAACTGGGCTACGAGGAAGCCCCCAGCTCCCAAAGCCACCTCTGAGTGTGAGTATCATGAGCCTGCATAGAGGAATTTTTTGCTTGAAAGTGAAAGTCAGCCAGTAATATGTTGCTATGCAACACCTTAAAAATTGAAGTTGTATTTGTGTGACGACCCGATTTTTTTTTAAGCGCAAGCCACAAAACGGTAGCAAAAATATTTGCATTGTGTGATGCTCTTTTTCTAGTTTTGGCAAGTAGCCGTACTGTCGCTTCACATTGGGGGCCTGTTCTCCCGGTCTCAACCTATTTTCCAATAATGTCCAGTGGACGATACATTATCCCTAACATAACCTCTACATTTTTTGAGAAGTTGTTATGTGTTCATATCCAGCAGCATTGCTGCTACTGTGTAGTTGATTTTATTTCTTAACCTCACCCCCAGTTCTGCGGGTCACTCCACCTACTGCCCAGTTTTGAACAATGGTGCAGCCTGCTGAGAGTAGGCTGGGGCAGTTTGCTTAAATAGACTGAGAGTCTGCAACATGATGTCAAAAAGTACCAAACGGTTGACTTAATCGGCGTTAAGGCTGTTTATGCTCCTGTGTCGACTCCACGCAATGATGCCGGCGTTGCGGCAACATCACAGTGACCCTTCCGAAATTCTGCGTCTCCTGTGTCTGCGTTGCTCACCACCGTAACGGTAGTCAGAATGGCAAACTCCGTAGACTGCTCTGCTTAAATATGAATCTTATTTGTTTGGACACAGTACACTCCAATGAACTAGTTATTGTAACGGAAAATATGTCTGAACCGCAGTAGGCTGCCATCTTACAGAGTCAACCAATCACAGTCCTTGTGGTCTGCGTTGCCTCGATGTGAGAATTTATGTCGAGCGACGGGGGATGGCTCGGAGGGGGTAGGCGACAATGCAGAGGGATCTACGAGGGTGCGCCGTCGATTCAATGCAGAGCATAAATTAGCGTTTAGTCTTGCAAAGTTAAGAATGATGGCGTGTGGATCTATTTTCAACCCATTAAATGCCAATTTAAAAAAAAAAAAAAAAAAAAACAAGCTGTCAAGATTAACACCAGCGCTGGTACATTTCATCACAATTTAGGGGACGGCACCTTTTTAAATAATACATGCAGTGGTATATGAAGCAATGCATAATAACTTGTTTCCTGTGTCTTTTTTTCAGCCAATCCAAAGCACCTGTCCTTTGATGACGTGCTGAACCAGTCCAGTCCTAGCAACTGCACTGTGTATTGTGGAGGAGTGGTCACCGGTCTCTCAGGTTGGTCTCCAGGTCTAGTTTGTCACGGCGATGCAATACGTTCTGTATCTTTCATTGCTTTATGACAGGAGAACACTGTTTGACCGTTCCGTCTATTTTATATTGCAGAGCATGTGATGAGACAGACATTCTCGCCATTCGGCCACATCATGGAGGTTAGGGTATTCCCTGAGAAAGGCTACTCCTTTATAAGGTAGGTCACATGGGCACGCAGTGCATTTTAATGACAATAAACTATAGTGTCCCAGTGTGTACAGCTTTCATGAAACTCAGTGGGGCTCAGTAGTGAGCCATAGTGTTTCACTCCACCGACCTGAACATTGTTTTATGTACAACTCGCCGGTGGTTTTGGTGCAGATGATGTAGATTTTTAGCCAGAATGGCCTTGATCGGTGTTTGTCACTACGAAAAACTTGACTAATTACGAGCCACAGCTACATTCCAGACAAATCGGAAGTCAGATGCTTCTTCAGTTCAGGGTACGTTCTGATTTGTGTGGAATGCAGCTTCTGTAGCCTAGTACCAATAATAAAGGTTACAGTACAGTACTTCATTTCATTGGGCAGCTGCCCTGTTTTTCAGCACAGAAGGGCACTCAGTTCTTGAGTGACCTATATCTTTCACCATAGAGGCGTGGAAGTCCTCAAGCATGCTTCTGAGATTCCTGCTACCAGTTTGCCTACAGATCGCTCACAAGCTTGTCTGCCTACAGGTTCAGCACCCACGAAGAGGCAGCTCACGCCATCGTCTCTGTGAACGGCTCATCCGTAGAGGGACACACAGTCAAGTGCTACTGGGGCAAAGAGACGCCAGACACAATGAGCCCCATGCAGCAGATGCCTCAGGTACCTCAGGTCTCTTCCATTCCAACGTGTTTCATGGCCTCCTTACACCAAAGAACTTTGACAAGATTTGGGAAAGATTCTTGAAAGATGGGAGTCTTTTAACTAGTGTCCCATTCATTACAATCTTTCCCCAAAATTGTCAAAGTTCTTTGGTGTAAGATGGCCCTTAGTCGGAGTCTGCATTACTCAGTACTCTGGCCTATTCAGTATGCCTAGTGTACAATATCCAGGCATTTACCTTGAATGATGAGCTCCTTATATCCATATGGCCTATTTTTCTTGAATTACTATGTTCAATAATGTTAAAATAGCCATTTCTTTGGTACAATCTTGGTGATGTTTGTTAGAAATATTTGTTGATTTAGTTTTTTCTTTCTTTCTCTTCCTCCCCCCACACCACCTGCAGCAAAACAAGGTGGGCTACAGCCCAGCCCAGCCCTATGGCCAGTGGGGCCAGTGGTACAGCAACACCCAGCAGATCGGCCAGTACGTGCCCAACGGATGGCAGATGCCCTCCTACGGCGTGTATGGCCAGGCAGCCTGGAACCAGCAGGGTTATAAGTAAGACGGAGAAGGAGAGAGGGAAGGAGGGGGGATAAGGCACCTCCTTCGCCAGGGTTCCCGCCAAAACCACCCGCCGGACCACAACCCCAAGCCCTGCCGTGAAATACACAACAGGCAGAGGCCTGAATTGTCCACCAAACACAATATACTTAACATTTACCTTATTTTTCTCACGAAAGGAGATTGACCCCTACATTTCTGTCTTTTTCCCCCCCCTTTACTTTAAAATGCTGTGTAAATGGGACACTGCAGCTTTGCTGCTTTTTTTGAAACGGACTCGTTACTTATTGTTTTTTTTTTTGTTTTGTTTTTTTTCTTCCTTTCTCTTTTCAATTTTTTTTCCCGTTTTGTCATTGTGTATTTTTTTTTCTCTCTTTTGGCTCAGTGATGGTAACATCTTGATGATGAGCTGCTGATTAGATAATAAACTCCCAGGACTGATCCAGATGTGAGGGGGACTCACGGATTGATTTTTAAATGTCGTCCCAGTGTCCTCTGACATGGCGGATTGGTGTGGGCACCAGACGCTTCTCTGTTTGCAGAGTCATGTCACGTTTTTTTAGTCATTTTGCATTCTTCCTGTACTTACTCATAACTCTGAGAGAGGAAGTGAATGGTCAGAATATGGTCACATAATTTATTTGTTTGACTTGACCCCTTACTGAAAGATAACAAGTACCCTCGTTATGTTGAACTAGTGTATTTACTTCAGATATCAGGGGGGTGAGTTGACTTGGCATCTTTCAGGTCCCAATTGAGGATTGGCTTTTCCCATGGTCTGCTTTGTTTCGTTATGTTTTGTTCATGGGTTAAGTTTTTAAAAGAAACAAACAAGAAATTTGCCTTTTTTTTGTTTTCATAAAGAAACATTTGTTGTGTATGATGACTTGTGTATGACATTATGAAAGATGCTAAAAAAATCAGGTTGTACTGCATTGGAGACATTAGTAAATTCATGTATGTGAAAGATTGATACTGTGCTTTTTCCTTCAGTCCCTCCACAGTTCTGTTGAGACCATCTAATTTTATCCACCATCTAATCCGTATTGATCCGTAGAGTTGAGATATGCAATTTTAGCTAAACTGTTTTACATTTCTCCTGGTTGTTTTGCACTGTAACATTAGTAGACCAAAGACATCTATGGCCACAGTAGCTTAATTATTTATAACTGTAAAAGCATTGAAGATGCTGGTACTAATGTTTTAAGTGCATCACAGTACACATTTAGTTGTAATAAACCTGTGTTTTACAGGATTTTGGAAGTCCCTCATAAATTGATCTTTGTCATGTAAATAATAAACAAACAAAACCATCTCAGAGCTTTTAGCATACATGTTCAAAATTGTTCTCCCTCCAGCTACTTTGATTAAAAAAAATGAACTGAATATATTTGGCAATGTTCACATATGAGCTTCTTTTCTCAAGGTATTCTACTAGTATTCTAATAAGGAGTAGGATAATTCTTACTTCTCAAAATGAAAGTTCCAAGGAGTACAGTTTTGATAAATTCCTAGCATGAAGAAATTTTGCATTCTTTAAACGATATCCTGTCTTTATTTCTGACTTTGTTTTTTTTTTTTTTTTGTAAAATAGCGTAATTGATGGAAATTTCCCCATAATTTGTAAATACAGCAAAAGACGACATGATTAATTTTGTTGCCTTATTTAGTAGTCAATCACTTAGGTTCCATCTTAATGTCAAGGCAGTGCCTGAGGACACCTACAGAACAAATTCTTTTTTTAAGGGGTGTTTCATTCCTGGTTTTTGAGATATCTATGCTACTTTGATCAATACTTTCTTGCTTTGTCTGATTAAAATGCTGATGCATGGAAAAAATTACTTGTTGGAAGTTTGATTTTGCTGTCAGATCGACCTTTTTTCTCGGAAATGATTCGCTAATCTGTATGGCAGCATCAGCATTGGTCTCTACTACAGCCACTGATAGTGTCAGTGTGGTTTTGCCAGTGTCTCAGTTTTGAGCCCACTGAACACCATGACAACGTACCTGCAGACTTTCAGAATGTTATAAGAATAGAACGCCAGATGTTATATGATGTCACAGTATGGACGTGTATGTTCTGTGCCTGATCTACTGAGTCCTGTCTGAGCGTATGGTAAATGAGCTTTAATCGTGGTGTACACCAACCTACATCTACATCCATCAATGTTGCCAGCGAAGCAGAGTTGGCTTCCCATGTGCACCACCTAGCAGCTTTTAGCCCTCTGCTGTGTCTTCCTGGAGCCACAGCTTCTTGCGTTATGGAGCGCTTCAGCAAACCTGAGCCTCATCTCCTCCTCCCTTACTGTGTCTACCGTGGCCATCGGGTATGGTGGGTCCACTTGTGCTCCTCTCTGTCTGTCTTCCTGGGAGGGCTGCTGCTCCTTCTACTCCTCAGGAGCTGCCACTTTGGCCTCAACACGGTTGGCACGGTACTGCCTGAATGGATGTGGAAACGTCAGCGAAAAGTGAGTGATGAAAAATCATTGTTACTGTGTACTTTGTGTACATTGTTATTGTGTACTTAACTTGTGTAATCATTCTGTAGATCACACAACCACATAAAACACTTAAAGTTCAGGTAGGGGCCTAAATGTGTGTACTCAGTTGTCAATACCCCATATTTACATGGATCTTATAAATGACGCTGACCTTTGGTGTCCACAGAAGGCTGTGATGTCCAAAGTAAATCTGAGCTCCGCGTTGAAAGAATGGGCAGTGAAGGTCATTTCTGCCCAGCAGCTCTCAGGACAAATCCTGGTGGGTCATGGCTTTAACTGATGTTTTCTTTTTTTTTGTGCCAATAAACCTCAAACACTAATGTATGCTTTACTGCAATGCCAAGTCATATCATCAAATACATTCCTTTTGATCAAGTGTTTTGCTCTGCTCTCTACCTGTCTCCTGTTGGTGTCAAGATGGTGATTTTCTTTTGCTTCAACACCGGATCATTCGTACTGTATCTACTCCAAACACCAGAGTAAGTGATGTTGCCATAATCTGGGTTATTCCGGGAGGGAAATGCAGGCTTATGTCTCACATCTCATCTCTTTCTGTAGACCTGTTGAGCATTGCATAGAGGCGCATGGCATTACATCTCTCATGGATCTGATCTTCAACATTGCCCATCTTCTTCATTTTGGATTCAGGGTGAGGGAGTCCTCAACACACTCTCTACCTTTTGCACTGAAAAACAAAGCAAACAAACAAAAATCCACAGTTTATCAACATATGTTGTTTGTTGGGACATTGGTTGCTCACCAGTGTGCATTCTCCTAACAGTTTCTTGCAGCACAAGATGTGCTCCAGTTCTGGGTGGAAATGAAGACGCTAGTGGATTTCATAACCATCCCGCCCTCCTTCATCATGCTCACCACACGTAGAGCATGGCTAGGTGAGGTGCAGTCTCTTTGGCAGAGCACCAGAACAACAATGTCAACTATAGAAACGATAGCAATAAAATACATACATTTTATGAGAGAGAGACAGTAAAATAACAGCTAACATTTTTCAATTGTTTTTTTATTATTATTATTATTATTGGCTACTGACCACCAGGGCCTTTCTATCCACCAAGTGTATACTCCAGTCAGTCATGTTGCACAATGCAGTTTTTACATTAAGAATGTTTTTTCAATCAGGTTTTAATAAAAGCTAAATTTTTTACATTTTGTTTAAAGAAAAGAAAATATAGTTGTCGAGACCTATTTGATTACTTCTTTTATGGATGGTTTTGCTGTGAATATCATTTCAGTTTTGCGATAAAGATAATTAGGCATGGTATCGTATCAAAGTTAAAGTTTTGGTATAATTTAGTTCAGTTTAGTTTGCATGTGGTAATTTTGTTCAACTTTCTCCCTGTTCCATTCCATGGGTTTGTGTGCATGCTCCTCCTACCCATGTCACCTGCAGGACTGAGATTCATCAGGGCTCTGTACATCCTGGAGCTTCCATTGATCCTGCAAGTGCTTGGCATACTCAAGAGCAAGTATGTGTGTGACTGTGAGCATAAGCCAGAGATACCAGAACTAGATTTAAAATTCCTCAACACCTCAAACATCTGCAACTCCTACTTTCTCTCTCCTTTATTTAACAGCACATCCCTGAAGCTGTCCCGCCTCATTGGCATTATTGTAGGAACTCTGCTCACCTCTGCTGGGCTCATCCATCTGGTATGTCATCAAGCAGTATAGCACTTGTATTTGTATAGGACAGTGAAGGGTGAGACAGGAAGCAAGTGGGAGAGAGAGATGGGGTGGGATCGGGAAATGACCGCAGGACGGACTCGAGCCTGGGTCCCCGTGGGCACTTGGACCCCTATGTGGTAACACTGTAGCCTGCGCCACAGCGCCCTAGTGCCCTAGTGTCGTTTTGGACAGACAATAGGTGCACTGTCTGTGGTAGTTATAGTTTTTCTCGATAAGATGTGCTTAATGGAACTGGGATCCACTTGATCTTCATCTTCACTTTCTGATGGGAGCGGATGCCATCGTTTGCAAATGTGTTGACACTTTGCCATTGGTTTACCCTTTTTCGAAACATCCTAGAAAAACTCCAAACTACTAGATAAGCTGTGTTGACCAAATGGTAAACATTTATTGGCAGCTAACAGATATTGGTTTCATAATTACAAACCTCTGATGTCTGTGTGCGAAACTCTTTTGCACAATTCTTCAGTAACTCTTTATCTTTAATGATACCGCCTCAGAGCTGATATTTGCAGGCAGGGATCAGAGAGGACAAAGGCATATATAGTAATCATGAAAGTATTGGTTATTTCTTCAAGAAGGATTCAAATGTTTACTTTGTCAATGAAAACTGGCAAGTCATTTGTACAAATTTGTTTAGTCATCTATACTTGACACCCACCGGTTAGTCCAGAATCTTTGTTATTTGTCTTTCATTGCATGTTTCTTGGCAGTTTGAGAGCTCAGGTGACCCCTGGCTGGATTTCCGTAACAAGGCACCTCGCAGCTACTTCGACTGTATCTACTTCCTGGTCGTCACCATGTCAACAGTGGGTTATGGCGATGTGTACATGAACACTGTGCTGGGTCGCCTGTATGTCACAGTCTTCATTGCAATTGGCCTGGTAAAACACACTCACACACACACACACACACACACACACACACACACACACACACATGCACACGTGCACACACACACACATACAGTACATACACACATACACGCACACACACACACTGTAACGGTGCTGCTGCCCGTTACCGCTACACTCATCACGCAAACAAACCAAATACACACGTAGTTTCAAACATAACACTTTATTTTTCACACTACGGTTCATCATCGACATCGGTGGTAACCGGCATCTGCAATACATAAACAAACATAACCCCATTAGTGACAAGCCTCACATAACACAGGATTACAGACTAAACGAACAACGGAACACACTCTTACCTGCAGCCGGTGCGTGGGTTACTTCCGCGTCTGAACAAAAGATGTGACGGCAGCTCCCGAGGGACATTTGAACTTTGGCGGGGTGACGTCACCGCATGGACTGAAGGTTGCGTGTGTGAGAAGAGGGGTGTTTGGGGCGTATGAGTGATTTATGGTTTGTATGATGATGTAATGTGATGTGTGGTGCTGGTTTAGTGAATGATGTGCTGCTAATATGCTATAGTCTGTATTTATTGACATTGTAAAGTGGAAGGTATATTTGTATAGATAATTGATTAGACCAGTGGAATGGATTAAGCCATGGGGGTTAAATAGTACATGGTGGGACATTGCTGGGGAATTGGGTCTGAGATGGGGTAGTGAGAGTACCTTTAGACCTGGGGGAAATGCCTGGAGCTACTTTTGCTATTTGTTATTGATCATTTGAAGTATTATTTTTGAAGTCCTTAATTATTGATTTAGAACTATTATTTGGAGTTTTTCTTTTTTTTCCCTCCATGGTGTTTTCCTGTGCCTTTACGGAATAAATGCTGGCTATTTTTACATCACCCTGTCTCCATTCGTTACCGCAACGCCATCCCGGCTACATTTGGTGTCAGAAGAAAACTGGAAGGCCTCAACGGGAGACAGTGGTGAAGATGCCAGGCAGGTCAAAGCCATCCAAAGAGGGTGAGATTCGCCCTCAGCAGGAAGAAGACCAGAACACTCATACGGGAGAAAAGTCAGCTGATCGGGCTGGAGCTGCCACAACCATGACTAACCCAAGAGAGGGAGCAGTGGTGGAAGTGGCCAGTCTAAGGAGGACATCATTGAAGGCTCAACAAGCAAAACGAGATGAGAAGGTACAGTCCCAGGGTCGTTGTTGGAAGGCAACGAACCATCAGGGTCAGCTTCAAGGCCAGGTGGGAGACCTTTGTGAGGGCAGCGAGGCGTCGAGGTCAAATTCACCCAAGCCGCCACTAGAGACAGAGGGAGGATCTTCGAGAGGGGAGTGAAGGTCCACAACACCTCAGTCTCCATCAAGGGGGGGGAATGGGGCGACAGAGGTAAAATGGTCTTAGGTCAGCCAGTGGGCACCTGCTTGGCCTAATACTCTGTACGCTCTGAGCTCATAGCCTATAATTGAATAGGATGCGTTGAAGTGAATGGTGCTTCATGTTTAGAGAATTAATGATTGAGATGGCCTGATCGGTATGCTACCTGTTAAGGTGGTATCGGTTGCTCTGGCCCTACGTGTTCAGTGGAATATCGCCCTGGTGCTGTGAACAGGGTGGCTGACTTCCTGTCCCGCATCCCAGAGGATGAGGGGTAGGGAGGGAACACTGCTTGAAGGGGTCATTCTCTTTGTCCTGTGGAATATCGCCCTGGTGCTGTGAACCGGGTGGCTGACTTCCTGTCCCGCATCCCAGAGGATGAGGGGTAGGGAGGGAACCCTGCTTGAAGGGGTCATTCCCTTTGTCCTGGGACGACAGGCGTCGTCTGCACGGGAGGGGGGAAATGTAACGGTGCTGCTGCCCGTTACCGCTACACTCATCACGCAAACAAACCAAATACACACGTAGTTTCAAACATAACACTTTATTTTTCACACTACGGTTCATCATCGACATCGGTGGTAACCGGCATCTGCAATACATAAACAAACATAACCCCATTAGTGACAAGCCTCACATAACACAGGATTACAGACTAAACGAACAACGGAACACACTCTTACCTGCAGCCGGTGCGTGGGTTACTTCCGCGTCTGAACAAAAGATGTGACGGCAGCTCCCGAGGGACATTTGAACTTTGGCGGGGTGACGTCACCGCATGGACTGAAGGTTGCGTGTGTGAGAAGAGGGGTGTTTGGGGCGTATGAGTGATTTATGGTTTGTATGATGATGTAATGTGATGTGTGGTGCTGGTTTAGTGAATGATGTGCTGCTAATATGCTATAGTCTGTATTTATTGACATTGTAAAGTGGAAGGTATATTTGTATAGATAATTGATTAGACCAGTGGAATGGATTAAGCCATGGGGGTTAAATAGTACATGGTGGGACATTGCTGGGGAATTGGGTCTGAGATGGGGTAGTGAGAGTACCTTTAGACCTGGGGGAAATGCCTGGAGCTACTTTTGCTATTTGTTATTGATCATTTGAAGTATTATTTTTGAAGTCCTTAATTATTGATTTAGAACTATTATTTGGAGTTTTTCTTTTTTTTCCCTCCATGGTGTTTTCCTGTGCCTTTACGGAATAAATGCTGGCTATTTTTACATCACCCTGTCTCCATTCGTTACCGCAACGCCATCCCGGCTACACACACACACACACACACACGCGCACACACACACACACACACACACACACACACACACACACACACACACACACACACACACACACACACACACACACACACACACACATACAAAACATCACTCTCTTTGGCTTGTCTTACCCAACTCAGATACATTTCTGTACTACTGGAGTGTTACTACCCATCTAATCCCCCCCTCTCTCTCTCCATAGGGCATGTTTGCCACCTTCGTCCCAGAGGTCGTAGAGATTGTAATAAATAGGGAGAGATTCGGTGGGAGATATAAAGATGAAGGAAGACTGTACGGCTTGCCACATCATACTGCATGCACACAGTGTATCAACACACATGACTCAAATGAGATATACAGTATATACTTATGGAATGATCAGAAGAGTTATTTCACGGTGGCGTTGAGTCTAATGGTGTGTTATGTTGTGGTTGCATTAGGCATGTGGTGGTGTGTGGACACATCACTCTGGCTAGTGTGTCAGCGTTCATGAGAGAGTTTCTCCATGAGGACAGGGGAGATGTTAACATCAGGGTGATTTTCTTGGGGAAGTGAGTATGACAGAGTTATGATGGAATAGGACATATTTATTACAAATATTATTGTTAAAGGTAATTAGATTAAATACATTCATCAATGTATTTTATATACACCACTACCAGTGGATCACGTGCCTCAAAGTGCTTTTCAGATCTCAAATAATTTATCATTTTTCTACATAGACTTTCCAACATAGAATTTCTGTAACTCATTGTCTGTATCTCTTTGCTCTCTTTTTTTTCAGTTTTTGCCCTGACCAACAATTGGAGGCTTTCTTCAACAGGTGGTTCATGCATGTTGCCTTCTTCCAAGGTTCTGTTTTAAAGCGAACAGACCAGGAGAGAGTGATGGTAATGGGCCCTGCATACACACATGCACACATGCACACACACACACACACACACACACACACACACACACACACACACACACACACACTGATCTTCCCAAAATGTGAATATACTGTACATACAATAACTGTATGAAAATATATGTACATATAACAGCCATTTGTGTTTCCATTTGCCCATTTACGTTTGTTTCCTTGTTCAGCTGCAAAAAGCGAGTGCTTGCTTGATTCTCTGTGATAGAAATGCCACAGACCCACACAATGAGGATGTCACCAATCTCATGAGGTAAAATGTTCTCTTTCTCATTCCCTCTCTCGTTCCCTGACATATTATTTGATTAGTCTGTAAATTGATGTGTAATCACATATCCGTTTTGACACCAGGGTGATCTCCATTAAACAGTGCTGCCCCAACACCAGAGTCATTGTGCAGATGTTGAAACACAACAGCAAGGTGGGATCAGCATACCGCAGTCAAACTAAGAGCACAGTACACATCTCACGAGTCAAAGCTATTTCACATCTCCAACATCTCCACATACCTCCACACATCTCCAAACACCTCCACACACCTCCACACATCTCCAAGCACCTTCTCACACCTTTAACATCTTCACATACTTTCACACATTTCCATCACTTCCAAAATCTCCACACATCTCCAAAATCTCCACACATCTCCACATACCTCTACCATCTTCACACACCTCCACCACCTCCAAAATCTCCACACATCCCCACACATGTCAAACACCTCCAGTCCTCCACACACCTTCACACATTTCCACACATCTCAACACTGTATCTGACTTTGGCACCCTCACCTCACCAGGCTTACCTGCAGAATGTGTCCAACTGGGAGTGGAGCCGGGGCGACGACGTCATCTGCCTGTCAGAGCTCAAGCTGGGCTTCATGGCTCAGAGCTGCATGGTGCCAGGAATCTCCACGCTCCTGGCCAACCTCTTCAGCATGCAGGGCTCTGCCCAGGTCAGTGCACACTGCCCTGAGAAACAAACTTGGAGGCAGAATGACCGTTACCGTAGATCTCGTAGAGTTAGCAATGTGATTCTACACATCTACACAGTCAAAGATCCAAGTAACCGTGGAATCAAGGTTCCTGGTCTTTCGAAGGTCCCAAACATGTAATGCTGGCTTTAAATGTAGGATTGCATGTTTAGCGTTTGGCAGTGAGGCTACGACAGTAGACTGACATTATCTCACCAGCTATTGTTTTGAAGGCTGCTTGCTTTGGAAATTATTCTGAAATCATGTGACATGTGTTCTTACTGTATTGCATTGAGTTTCACCTTGACGTTCTTGCTTTTTCAGACAGATGAAAGTTCTTGGCGGAGGCTTTATAAAGAGGGCATGGACAAGGAGATTTACACTGAATACCTCTCCAGTTCTTTCACAGGCCTCTCATTTGCAGAAGCCAGCAAGTAAGTGTTAGTTGTTTAGATCAGTGTTTTTCAACCACTGTGCCGTGGCACACTAGTGTGCCGTGACACATTGTTAGGTGTGCCGTGGGAAATTATCATAAGTTTATCATATTATTATAAGTGGTCTAAAAAAGAGTGAATAGACATAATTTTCTTTGTGTTCATTTGATTCCTATTCAAGACACTTTGACAAGAATGACTTGATATCGTTAATGCGGGCTACAGATTTTTTATTTAATTTCATTTTCCATAAAATTTCATTTTATTTAAAATTTTCGGCTGGTGGTGTGCCTCAGGATTTTTTCAATGACAAAAGTGTGCCTTGGCTCAAAAAAGGTTGAAAAACACTGGTTTAGATGTTAAAGATGGCTGCAAAGTGTAGCGCTGTAGCTGCCTGCATGGCTACTCTAGTTGTTGGCTGCAGCAACTAGGGATCGACCTAGAGAAGCAGAGATGTGTGAAAAATATCTGGAGTTCTCCTTTAAGAGACTGACCTGAGAACAGAGTTGCCAGGGCCCATCTGTTTCATAGTTCTTCTCACTCCACAGATTGTGTTTCCTGAAGCTCCATATGATTCTGATTGGAATAGAGTACCAAGACAGGGAGGGGGAGTACTGGTGAGTTCTGGTACCCTATTCTTATTTATTTTTCTTAAGGTAATCACGTTGAAAGTCAATATTGATCTTTTTTTGTCAGTGTTTTAGTGAATCCTCCGAGCCACATCAAGATAAAGCAAAAGACCCTGGGCTTCCTCATTGCGAGTGATGCAGCAGATGCACATAGGTACGGCTTCTTTCCTGTGGACATTTTTGCGTGTGTTTGTCGGTTTGTGTGTGTGTGTGTGTGTGTGTGTGTGTGTGTGTGTGTGTGTGTGTGTGTGTGTGTGTGTGCGCGCATGTTTGTGTCTGATCATGCATGTCTGTATTACAGTATGTGAGTGAGAAAGTGAGCATAAACTTTGTCACATATTTTGGTACATTTAATCAACAATGGCACATGGAATGTGTGTGTATTTATTCTGACTGACTCTATGTATGTATATTTTTGCTGTTTCAGAGCCAGTTTTTATTGTCGCATTTGCCACAGCGACATTGAGGATATCTCGAGAATGAAACCATGCAAGTGTGTGAATGGTAATGCTGGTGCTCATGTCATGTACACTTTTCCACCACTAGGTGGCAAACTCAAACCACTTTCCCCAATCTTTAGACAGAACCTGCTCTTTTGATTATGGCTTTTAGCAAACCTTTAACTTTTTGCCTATTGTTTTGCACAATCTGCTGTTGATTTATGTTTGACATAAACTAACGGATTTCCACCAGTTTCCGTGTCCTCATCTTCACTCCTGAGCCTTAGACAGCCATCGTTGGGAATTCTCCCCTGGTAAGTCCCCCCCAGGCCAGACCAAACAAGCCTATAGGCATTATAAAATTATTTTCATAAAAGATATTTCCATTTAGACTCTTATACAGTTGCATGAAAGGTTTGTTCATGGGTGTGTTTGTAGTGTATCTAAAGGTAGGGGTGAGGAAGAGGCAGGGCATGCACTGTAGTTGCAGGAAGTGTGTAGAACATAAAATGTTTTGTCTGAGTTCTGAGTTTAGTGGATAGATTATTACCCTTGATGGATAGGATAGGATTATTACCCTTCCACATGTCCACATGCATGCATGCACACAACACAGGCATGCAATTTCAAACATTGAGAGATGCCCACTCCCTCTCTTTGCCAGTCGCAGTGTCCTGCCTGTCTGTGTCATCCTGTCATAGTCATCCTGAGCTAGATCCCAGCCACAGCCATGGCAGTGGAGTACAGAGCAGAGCAGTGAGGAGCTGGCAGACAGGCAGGCAGATAGACAAACAGACAGACAGACAGACAAGTAGACAGGCAGACAGGCAGGCGGAGAGACAAGCAGGCAGGCAGGCAGAGGCTGGATTGACAGGCTGATGAATGGGTGCTGTTCCCCCAGCCGTCCCCATTCGCAGACCGGGCATTAATATTGGGAGAGGCTGTCAGTGGCGAGAGGGGCACGTCAGCCGGATGAGTTAGCGGGCAGATTAGAAGTGAAATCTATCAAAGTCCCGTCCCACCCTGCTCCCGCCTCGCCGCCTCGTCCACGGCCTCTCAGCGCACTGTCTCAACTTTCGCTGCTCTTTCTCCGTGTCTCTGTCTCTCGTTCTGGTGCCTTTTTCTGCCTCAGCTTTCAGTCTTCAGTCTTCAGTCCTCTCTGACACTTTTCCGAGCACTGCATGCTGTCTACGAGCTAATGTTAGATGTCAGCCTGTCAGTCGTCGACTGGCATACTCTGTCTTTGACTTCTGATGTTTACGACCGTGCCGTTGTTTGTGTGACAGCTGGGATTATGTTTACACAAGTTCTTTTGGGTCACAACGCTGAGCTCCTCTGACAGTGTTATGAAATGGATCAACTCCTAGTAAACTCCTACTTTTCTGTTTATTCTTTCCCACATTGTGTTTATTTTGGATGTCCGATTTGTTCTGTCTTGCATTCTGTCAGAACATTTCATATTCTTCTCTTCGCAATCTATCATACTGTTATTATCTGTGGACAGTGGACATGGACATTTTTGTGCAAGTTGTGCACTAGGCAAGGCAAGGCACGTTTATTTTAGCACATTTCACACATGAGGGCAATTCAACGTGCTTTACACCATCAGAGAGTAGAGAGTGACAAGCAGTAAAAACAGGAAATACCAAATAAACAATACAAAATAAATTGATATATGAATACATATATTATGTATTTTAAAAGATAAATAAAAGGTTATTATACAAATCATAAAAATCACAATTAAAATACATAAGACACAACGTCAGTTTAAATAATAATTTAAAAGGTAGAAAAAAAATGGGAGTCAGTTTAAAATAAAGACAAATGAATGAATATAAATATAAATAGTGAAAGGATACAGACCTCCGTCTGTTTGTCTTGAGTCCTCCACACAGGCTGGTTGGGGTGACACGACCCCACTGCTTCAGCACTGTGGTTAAAAGCCTGATTTTGTTGTCTCATGCCAAGCCTGGAACGGGAGGATGGTGAGTCAGTTTCGGAGCCTTTGGAGGATGAAGAGGTGAGGCTGGACTCCACAGGGATGTTCCACTGGTGCCACCCCGTCCCGCTAGAGGACGTCTCGCTGGTAAAGATACCCACACAGGCCACAGCCATCAGACATTTGGCATCATGTTCTGTGTTGTTCAACATACAGCACTGGAAAAAATTAAGAGACCACAGGATATTTTTCTGATGTCATCCTACGGTTGCTGAATGACATTCGAATGAGTTGATTACATGTTGATTCGATGAGAGATCACAGAGATCACAGCAAATTTGAGTTATGACCGTCAACTCGAATATCACTCAGCAACCGTAGGATAAACCAGGTCTCCTCATTTTTGTCCAGAGCTGCAAATTGTAATTTGGATATTTTGTTTTTTTTAGAAAGATTACATTTATTCATTTAGCAGACACATGTGTTTGTGTTTGGTGTGTGTGTGTGTGTGTGTGTGTGTGTGTGTGTGTGTGTGTGTGTGTGTGTGTGTCACAGTGTGTGTATGTGTGTGTGTGTGTGTGTGTGTGTGTGTATGTGTGTGTTTGTTTGGTGTGTACACTGTATGTCTACTTATCATCCGTTCCTCCTGCACATGGTTGACCCTCCCCAGACCAGAGACAGAGCGTCGGTGCTGCCGCTGCGCCAGCACGTGGTGGTGTGTCTGTTTGGGGACGAGAAGTCCAGCCTGCTGGGCCTGGGCGACTTCATGATGCCGCTGAGGGCCAGCAGCATCACCACCCCTGAACTCAAGACCGTTGTGTTCCTGGGAGACCCCAACTACTTCAGAAGGGAGTGGCCCAATATCCGATACTTCGACAAGATTTACTTCTTGCCTGTGAGTGTGTGTGTTTGTGCTTATTGGTGTGTGTGTGTGTGTGTGTGTGTGTGTGTGTGTGTGTGTGTGTGTTTGTGTGTGTGTGTGTGTGTGTGCGCGTGCGTGCGTGCGTGCGTGCGTGCGTGCATGCATGTGTGTGTCTGTCTGTGTCTGTAAGTGTCTTTAACCTTCTTCTTGTCTTCTCTTCTACTCCCACTCCATTTCCTTTCCTCTTGACCTTCACTCCTTCATGTTCCATGTGCTTCTCTCCCACTTTCCATTTATCCAACCCTCCATCACTCTTTCTCTCCCTCCCTCCCTCCCTCCCTCTCTCTCTCTCTCTCCCTGCGGGCGCTGCCAGGGCTCACCTCTGTGCACGGCTGACCTGCGGGCAGTGCGGGTGGAGACCTGTGCCATGTGTGTGGTCCTCAGCACCTTCAGCAACCCCGAGCACTTTGAGTCATCCATGCAGGACAAGGAGACCATCCTGTCCTGCGTCAACCTCTTCCACACGCGCTTCACCCGCGAGCCCTCCCAGTTGCACGGCCTACACGGCCGCCGCAGCAGCTACGGCTACCCAGGTGGGTCTCGCCCACTGCCAAGATATTCTTGGGCTGCTGGTGTGTGTCATTTTTAGGATGTAGCCTAGTTTGGCTTTTTTGTTGTTGTTGTTCTTTTTTGTCTTTTGAGGAGTGTTAAAGGATATTTTAAGGGCCTGTGCTAAACTTGTGTGTTAGGCTATGTATTTTTTGAAGAGGCATTACTGTGTTATGGCATGGCCACTATAATAAGATTAAAGTAGTGAGTGTAGCACTGTAGAGGACACAATGTCATATGCAGATGATGCTGGCAGCACCAGAGTGCACATTCCAGATTGTGGCTAGCTGGATGTAAGGTGATTCATTAATGATCCTCCTAAGGCCATTTTAAGCAGCCAAGGCATTTAGCGTCGTCAACATTCTCAGAAATAAGTTATGCACTTGTATGTACGTTTTGTTTGAGTTGGCCAGGCCTATTGAAACACGTTCCCAGGTCCACCTCACCTCAGTTCAACACGCTGTATTTCGGTGGGCATGGTAACAAGCACTGTTTGGATGGGACAGCTGTTACCGCTGCGTGTGTGGTGGAGAGTGTCACGGTGTGGTGGTTTACGAAAGTGCAGTTGAGGTGACACGGTGGGATGTTGGAAGCTCTGAGACACTGGAAAGAAGGGTGGAAAGGAGACGTGCGGGCTGGCGATTGTAGCGGAGCTAGCCCGGGGGATTCCACACCGGCGTGCCCACGCCGTGTGTGAGCTAACCGCTCGTACGACAGCCTGCCGAACGGGCTGACAGAAAATAAACACGTTACAGTAATTAACCTCGACAGGCTCAATGTGCCGCCAGCAGCCGAAATGTGCTAATGATACAATAAATCCATAATTAAGACACGCTGTCTGCTTAGAGCGACACGGCGACTGTGTCTGACCGGGCAAGAGCCTGCAAGGAAAAAGGTAGATGACTGAGGGAGAGACGTGTGTTTTGATTAATAGACTTGGGAAATTAAATATTCTTGGACTGTGAGGTTGCATATTACTGTCTGCAGAACTGAAGTTGATGTTTTAGCTGAGGCTATAGTCTAGTAATGAACTTTACACCCGTAGTTTGGTGCAATATTATTGCATGTATCCATGCATGTTAATGCTCAATTGTATATGAAGCTTTTATTTGTGTGTTCTGTTTTATTGCAGGGCCTCGGCTACCAGAAGCCTCTCCACCTCCTCCAAAGAAAGGGACCACAATTCCTCTGCTGGTGGAGCTCGGTATTACGCTCTGCATCCCCTACCTACACCACCTACATTTTGTTCCTAGATGAAAGACTGACCTTGAGCTCTGGTTATGTATAATGCATTTATACACAGAGCCTGGCTGTGTTTCTCTCAGCTCCTCCAATGTGCAAAAGAACCGTACTCACTAGTTCATTGTCTTTTTATTCTTTATTGTAGCACCATGCCTAAAAAACAAACGTGTTTCGGCGTCAAGCCGTCCTCACTGCGTTTGTTTTTTTAGGCATGGTGCTACAATAAAGAATAGTAAAAAGAACTAGTGAGTGCGGTTCTTTTGTACATTGGAATAGGATACTTTTAACTCGCACCCGAAGAAAGCAAGGAGATATCTTGGAGTTTGAGCGCGCCTCTCACTGCAATCTCTCAGCTCCTCCACCAGCCACAGCCTAACCCCCTTTGCCTCTCTCCCTCGCCCCCTGTCCACAGTGAACACCTCCAACGTCCAGTATGTGAGTGATGCGGAAGAGCTCAAGAGCTGCCCGGGTATGACTTTGACCCAGGCGTTTGCCGTCGGCTCAGTGTTCTCCATGGACCTGCTGGACTCTCTCATGGCGGCTGTACGTACCCTCTGCCTCTCCTCTCACTCTCCTCCTCCCCTCCCTTTCTCTCCTTTCCCCTCCACTCTCTCCTCTTCTCTCCTCCTCTCCTTTCCCCTCCACTCTGCTCATTTCTCATTCTTCTTGTTGCCTCTAAGCCTGTGCCTTGTTCTTGCACTATGCAGCCCGCAGTTCAGTTTTTATTGTCCCTGTGACTCACATAGAACATATTTGAGACTTGGGGATACCTGTTCATACATTCATTATTATGTAGTCTAAACTACCTGCTGAAGACATGATTTTTCTTTTTAGAATTAATTCAATCAATAAA